>NC_059328.1:185997234-186307829 GCF_018350155.1 Leopardus geoffroyi | reverse complement strand
AAGAAAAATGAGTCCTCTGCCCAGCTGGTATGCTAATGGCATCTACTCGAGATTTTTTCCTTATTATAAAGGAGAAGAAAATATTTGGCTTGCAAGGTCCTGGCGCATCCCTTTCTCTGATTCCTTGCAGTCAGCATGGCGGGCCCCAGATGTGTCTCTGGTTGACTGACAGTCTTGAGCTTCCATCGAAAAAGAGGTTCAATAAAGCTCAGAGCTTATTTGGTCAAGCATGGTTGCTCTTTCTTTTTAAGCCCTCATACACTTGAAGGGGAATTTAATCCTTGCATTTCTGATTGTTTACACTAAAGAGTTGTGTTGTGAGAGCGATTTGATGTCTGGGAGACTATTTGAACATTTTAATAAAGCTTTGTGAGAAACATTTTCTCTCAAAACAGAAAGCTAGATTTTGCCATGTACAAATAAACATGAAATATCAATGGGCTCGGAGCTTGTAACCTAGAGATTCTGAATGAAGCCTACACTTAACCAATCAATATATTTTTTCATCTTTATTTGTTTCCCAGTGAGTATAATGTCCCTCTACACCAATGCTATTTCTCCTTGTGCAGATGATTAACACATCTCTGCAGCAGGGAAAACCTGGGACCGTGCAGACACAGCATCACATGGGACAGTTTTCAGGGTTCATTCATTCTTCAAACATTTCTTGAGCGCTCACAAGTGACTACTGGACACAGGGATACCAATGTGAAGAAGACTCAGTTTTATATTCAAGGAGTCTGTGGTCTGGTTCAGAAAGCAGACTTGTAAACCAACTATAGCTGACCCTGGAACAGCGCGGGAGTTAGGGGCGCCGACTGCCCCATAGCCTGTCCTGAGCCTTCCTGCTCTTGCACCTTTAACATACAGATCCAAGTGCAAAAGAATCCCTTTTTCTTATTTCCTTCCAGTGTAGCTGAAACAGGCGGTATTATCAGTAGGAACTTCATTTGAGAAAGCACCACCACAGAAAACACAAAAGGAGAATGAACAGGAAAACAACAAAGAAAATATAGAAATCTGTAAAACAATTATGCTTACAAAATATAGATTTTGTGTCCTATGACAGCCAACATTTCTGCCAGCCCCACTAACCATTTCTTAAGCTCTTTGCTCTCCCATTCTCTTCCCTACCTTGAGCTTCCAGGCTCACAGATGCGGGAAAAACAGTGTATAGTGAATGCAGCAGATGGGCCACCCTGTGGTATTGTGCAGGCTTCAGGCGCTCCAGGGAGTCAATGTCTTTGAAGAAACAATCTCCCCCAGAGACACTTTCTGGCTCTCCATGGGGATCCTGGCACAATTAAAGACTCGTGGCAGAGTGAATAGGGTTCTGGTGTGAGTCTTTTCCCCATAGGTAAGAATGCAAGATCCAGTGTTTCAGACATGTCTTTTACATGACCCTCCCTTACCTCCTCCCTATTCCCACCCAAGTTCAAGTTCAGACCTTTGCTACCGCTTGCTCAAACTACAAACACTGTGGCAACTTCTTTTTTTGAAGTTTAGCTCCAACCTGATCATCTTTCTCCCTCTGTCTGCCAGATTGAGGATTTTCAACCTGGTGGTCATTACCAACCCACCTCCCCAGCCAAATATCCTTTACGCATAACCTATGCTTCAGTCAAACCATAGTCCCTACACATTCTGTCTCCTAAATATGCCCCTGCCTTTGTTCATATGGATGCTTCCATGAGGAATCCCCTGTTTCTTCAACTTAGTTGAAGAAGCAAACTATCCTTATAAATACAATTCAGAACCATGGACTTGGTTAAACTCTTCATCTTTCTTTTGCACTTATTATTTTACTGATTTGTATTAGAGTTTTAAAAATACATATCTCTTTCCCACTTACCTCACTCCTGTCTCTAGACTAAATTATAAGTAATTGAAGACAGGAATAAAATACCCTACAGATCAGTGTGGAGATCAAAAAAGAGACTGTGTAACGGGGCATCTGGGTGCCTCAGTCTGATGAGCATCTGACTTTGGCTCAAGTCATGATCTCACAGTTCGTAGGTTCGAGCCCCAAATCAGGCTCTGTGCTGACAGCTCAGAGCCTGGAGCCTGCTTCGGATTCTGTGTCTCCATGTCTCTCTGTCCCTCCCCTGATCACACACACACACTCTCTCTCTCAAAAATAAATAAACATTAAAAAGAGAGAGAGAGACTGTAAATTGCAAACACGGGGATTGGTACATGGTTAGCCCTCCACAAATGCCATCAAGGTCTGGAGCACTATTCTAGTGTCAAATAGAACTAGATATGAACTCTGACTGCACCACTGACTAGCTTGGTGACCTCAGTTTTCTTATCTGTAAAAAGGGGTTACTTACCACTGCTCCTTCTTCATGGTGTTGTGAGAATAAATTAGATGGTCAATTAAATTTAATCATGGGTATAAAAATATCTAGTTTAGTACCCGGCACTTGGCAATTTCAAAATAAACTTGTGCTATCTTATGGGTCCAAGAACGGCACTTTGTATACAAAAGCCCTTGGGAAAGATTTGGATTGAAGGTTTGTGCCTCAGATGCAAATACTTCCCACAATATGTAAATCCAGATTCAGGTCAGAGGTCCCAACTCTCTCTCACACCCAGGCTCCCTCGTTGGGGGGGGGGCATCTCCTCTTCCCATCCTATTCTCTGTGACTTTGTCCTGGATGGCTCCCTGCCCTGCCTCTCACCACCCGTGCTCTCTCTTGGGTGGCAGCTGGTCTTCTGGAAGACATGCTGCTAAATTACCCTCCTCCGATGTGCTCACTATGGTTTTCTGGGGAGGATGAGGTGGGAGAGCATTCAGTTCTTCTGACCTGAGTTTCTGCCATTTTGAAGACAGTACCAAGGGAGCTACACCTCACACCTGCAAGTGAGGATATCTGTGCATGTACCTATTTTAAGTTGATTGGATTTAAATGGAAGATTAGACAATACTGCTAATACTAATAAAAGAAAGAAAAGGAAGGCTGGTTCCATTGTCAATCTGAGAGGATTCCTGTAACTCATTGCAAACAGGAGGCGTCCAGAAACTGCTCTATCCAGTTGCTTTGCAGGTGGGCCCTGATTTCCAGTCCCGGAACACCAGACACACATTTCCTGTGGATATTAACTAGCCATCCAATTGACAGTCTCAGTTTCCGTGTCTGTTCTGTGGCGAGAGCACGCAATGCATTGCAGGAAGCCGATCGATTATTTGCAAGTGGGATACACGATACCATCTCTAGTCCTCCAACCACAGCTGAAATCCAATTCCATCAACTGGCTTGGATTTAGAGGGGAAATGAAAGTCACATTTTGGAAAAGTGAGATTGATTCAACATGTTGCAACTGATGCTCATGCAACAAAACAAAAAACTAGTGGAGACACCCCCAGATGATCTATTCCAATTACCAATCCCAAGGAATCACAACGGTGTCCATGAATTTTTTGTAAATTTTTAGTAAAGTTTGATGACTCTCATAGACCCTCAGTTTTCTTACCTGTTAAAGGAGATAATTATGTACTTCATGGTGTTGTTTTAAAGATTAATTTGGATAATAGATGCAGAGATGAATTACCATGAAGCTAATGAAGATTAAGCTCTTCATTTGCATGGGCCCTTTTCAAGACCTTGTGCCTAACTTTTTATTTGTAAGGATGCATCCTTTTTCTTAAAGAGGGTGAAAAATCCCATAAGCTCTCAAAATCCACCAACCTGGGGCTGCTCCCAGGTGGATGTATAGGGTCGGTACTCAGATGGCAGGAAGTAGGTGACAAGGTCAGCAGGACGGAAGACCTGCAAGAACAGGTTGGGGGTCTCTCTGGAGACTTGTGACTTTTATTGTTTACTAGGCGTCAGTGCCTCAACTATTATAATAGCTAGGGCTTGAAAGGGATCTAGCAAAATATCATCTAAAAACATGAGTTGATCACGGCTTAAATTTTTCCCTCATTTAGTGGGACCTGTGTCATGACCGAAAAATGTTCCTAAGGAGCTTAACCTCTCATGGTGGAAGTCCAGGTACAGCAGCCATTTGGGGAGAGACTCTGGGACAGGTGTCTCTCAGATCACATCAGGCTAGCAGCCTGCAGGGCCAGCCACAGCTCTGGTCCTACAGAGCCTTTGCAAGAGCTGGGACAGTCCCAGCCTGGCACGTAGTAAACGACACAGTACCTTTCAACAGCCAGCCTCCGCTCCAACAGTTTTTTTTCAGGCAGATGCACACAGAATCATTTTCAACCCCCACCGTCTCCTTTCTTCCTCCTTCTTTCCTCCCCCCTCCCCTTATCCTTCTTTCCTTCTGTTTTCCTTCTTCTTCTTTCTGTGTTCCATTGCATGAATCATGATACAAATTTCAATCCAAGATAAAAATGTACTTTATTTCACCCTTTCGGCAGTGATTAAGTTCGGTCCACAGCAAGGACGTTGCCGTTTCCATGGGAACCAATACACTCTAAAGCTGAGGAGGATGACAGCATAGAAAAGTAGAAAGAAGGCAAAGAGGTTTGCTACAGCTGCTTTTCACCCGCTATGGAGGAAACAGAACTATGGAATCCAGGGGCTGCAGAGGAATTTACAAGGTCACTAAATCACATGCCCACCTCCAGAAGAGCCAATAAAACAATTCTGGAGATAAGCAAATGTCCTTTATTTAAAGAGGGCCAGAACAGATTCCATAATCTCCTCTGAAAAGACATTCAGCTGCTATTTTTTAAGGGCAATTATTCAGCGTACAATTTGAGCAATGCCTGGGTGCCTGGGATGATTCCAGTCAGAACCCAGGAGACACAGCTGCTGGTGTAAACGAGCTCTTCAGCTTTGCCAGGGAAGAGACCCTGCCTCACTCACCTTCTTTTCCTTCCAAAGCCACAGTACTCCACCTTTGCTATATTTAATCCCACCAAACAGTCTGCCAAAGTACTCAGGACCTACCAAAATGAGAGCAAAAATCTCTTGCCTCCCTTTTTATAGTTTTCTTTCAAGAAGAACTCATTATTCCAGCCTTCCTGTAATTATTATCGACAACATTTCTACTGGTTTTAAGCATATCGAAATGTTATAGAGGTAGTGTTGGGAGTGAATGTTAATGCGATGACTTTAACAGAAAAACAAACAAGAACAATTCTCTGGTAGCTGACAATGGATGTGGGAGCCAAGGAAGAGTTGTTCAAGACTTCATCCCAGGGGCTGGACTGCTCTTAGTGCAAGTCTGGCCAAGGAGCCAATGGTCAGGACACAGTTTGGGTAATCAGTCACATGATGCAGGTAAAGGAAAAGGGAAAAACATTCTGCCCTTAAACTACACAGAGGGCTTCCTACATACAGATGTTGGGCTGTGAGCTAAAAGGAAAGTTATTCATCAGGAAGGATCTTGGCCTGGTCCATAGCATTTCCCCCAACTTTGAAGCCACAGTTCATGATAAATTTTGAGCCCTGGTCCTCCCCTGGTCAAGGTTGTACCCTTGTTGCCAAGGAGCTGACCACATATGGAAATTCAGGTGGGTTGCCTAGATTTGGGTGTTGTCTTGGGCAACGGAAGCACCCCGAGCCTCAATTTTTTTTATTAAACATGCGATGGTAATATCCATATCAAATATGAGATTAGCTGAGGAAGAAGATAAGCCACTCAGTGGTGCCTGACATGGCCAATGAAAATTGCTTGACCAATTGTGGATATTATTAATATGTTATCATTTTGGTCTCCTCATGCAGGCCCCACAAGGAAGCCAGCTCAGCCTCCTTGCTTATAGCTTCTGTTGCTTGAACTGGGGATGAGACCTCTCATCACGCCCCTCCATCTTCCTATTTCAGCTCCTATGGGGAGCAAATCGGAGCACGGGGCCAACAGGATATCAGCAAAGCCTGGGGTGAGTTTAACCTGGGCAAGAGGCATGGACGGGGGTGACCTGCTTTACCTCTTCCCCGTGCCACCCCATATTACAGAGGCTGCTTCCTGCTGCCTTGCATCTCTTGGTGAAGGGGGGAAGGCAGCCGGCAACTGGGATGGGAAGAAACTGGGGCAGTCACTGCCCATGCGACCCCTTCCCCTTTCTTGCTGCTTGAATGCTTACATGATACCCAGGGCAAAAACGCCAGCCCTGAAAGTGCTCAGCCTCTCCACCAATGCCAGCTATCCTCCAGGTCTGCACTCGTTGGGGAGAAAAAGAACCCACTGTCAGTCAGGTTTTCTTGCAGCAGGATCATTTGTAACATATGCTGTCCTAATACTTGCCACCACACAAGTCATCCAAATGCGTGTGGGGTTCCCAGCCACTGGCCTGCCTGCCCTCCCCAGCAGCTGCAGGTTTAGCCTCTCTGTCTCTCCTGAACCGCACACCGTGGCATCCTCCTAATTCTCCCCTGCCCTCAGTTTCTCCCCAAACCATAATCTGTACCTCTTCCAGACAGATTTCTAAAACAAAATACCATCTGTGCCTCTGAAACTCAGTACAATCAGTCATTCTCCACTGTCCATGGTGTAAAGCCCAGATACCTCTGTGTGGTATATTAAGTGCCCTCAATCTTGGCCCTTTGTGCCTCTCCAGTTTTGTCCTTACTGAGCCCCTCCCTGCACGCCAGCCACACAGAACCTACTTACAGCTTCCCTCCACCCAGTTTGGCTGCTTGCCTATGCCTGATGGCTTAATGGCCCATTTTCTTCCTCTTATCCCATCCTCTGGCCAGGAGGTTCCCCCAACCCCCACCCACACATCTTTCAAAGTTTAGTCCAAGCAGACTTGTTTAAGAGACTTCTGTGAAGCCTCCTCAGGTGTCACTCTGTGCAGGACCCACAGCCCTCCGCACTCCATCTGTACTCCCCACACGTCCATTGACAGCTCTTTCTGGTTTGTTGCCCCATCTGCTTATTGATCTGTCTCCCACTATCCTGAGAGCTCCTAGAGGACGTGAAGCAAGCCTTACTCATCTTTGTTAAGTCCTGTGCTGATCGCATTTCCTGGTCCATAGCAAGAACTAAGTGTCTTTGTTGAATGAGTTGTCAAATAATTCAAAGCCCCCCAGCCCAGATCAAGTCCATACAATGAGTTGTGACCATCAGCCAATCCTGTGAGTATGGTGGCAGGCCACTCTCCACCGACACGAGAGAGCACAGGGCAGCACGCTGCTCTGCAGGGCCGGGGCTCAGTTCTCATCTCCAGGGGCCCTGCAGGATGTCCTAAGACTCAGCACACTGAGCGACAAAGGGGATTAGAAGCAAGCTTGTGGCCCCGCCCCCACCACAGGAGCCAGAGGCCTGGCTGCCCTGAGATGATGTGGGGCCCAGGTAAAAATATTTTTTCTGGGAACTTTGTCTATATAAGTAATTTGATTACAAAAATATATCACAAAACCCATGGGCCTGTATGGGGTATAGTAATTTAATGAAGAGGATTTTGAATAATGGATAAAGAAAAGGCACTTACGTATTTCTTTACAGTCCAGTCAGTATATCTGAAGAGTCTTCATAATATCCACATGCCATCTTTTCCTGCTCAAGTCCAGGAACCATCTCATTATGTTCTTTACTGTCAAATGTGCAGGTCCTGGTGAGTTTTTGTATCTTTCACCACAAGTAAGAGGTAGAAGTACCACTATTACCCACAATGATACAGCTCTTTAGAGCCAGTTTGTATCAAAACGATACAGATCTTCGGCCTCTGCAGTTCCCTACCACCAACTATTTAATGTCAGTCACAGAGTCACTTATGATGTCACGTCATATAGCCTGCCCCCATACTTGCCTCACTGGCTCTCTCAAAGGTCGTTTCTGTGCTTCATTGATGATGACCAAACATGCAAGTCTTACCCAGAGTATGCAGAAAAAATGTGAGCAATGATTTATTTTCTGGTCAGGTAAAATTTTCCTTTTAGATTGTTATAATGGAAGCATAGTATGATATTCCTCTTAGGCTATGATTGCTGAATTTCTAGAATGTATCTCTTTTGATTTTGATGTAGCCCAGGATACCATCACCAAAGAGGAAGAGAGGCAAGAAGCCTATGGCTGAATGAGAAGACCAGTCCAAGTCCTTTAAGGAACATTGGTCCCTCACTAAGACTTGCCCTCAAGATCAAGGCATCATCACATACATTGGAGGCAGAAGAGTGTACCACTCAGAAGGGCTTATTGGGCTATGGAGCAACAGCTTCAAAAGCTCTTGGACCAAAGAACAGACACACCTGGGGACCTTTCCAACGAGTGGCACAGAGCCCACAGAAGAGGTAGGGGGACTGTCCTGGGTGCCCACAGCAGAGGGGGTTGCAGAGAATAAAAGACAGTAGAACCACCTCTCCCCTTTGTGGGTGCTATATACCAGATGGCACCATGGTCAACATATATAGGTAAGCGAGAGCCAAGTGGGGCCCACAAACGTAGTTCAAGAGAGAATAACAGGTTTAAAGAGTGGGCAGTCTACCATCAAGAGTTCAAAGCCCTAATTTTGTTCTGTGGCCAACATCAGAGAAAGTCAGCAAACCAGTACCATTCTGGTGGCCCAGTCTTATGTGATCCTGTGAACAGAATACCTTACAGTTCAGTGGCTATGATCTGCTGGCCAGGTAGCCCTCCCAGAACCTTTTTGACCACAGACTGGGACAATTGCAGAGACAAAAAACACAAAACATTTTAAGGCATCTGGTTGATCCCACACCTTGGATCGGGGTAGAAGTTTGGAGAGCACCCTAGTGTGGAAAAATGGAGATGACCTCATGGTACTCTGCTCAGATGGCACTGACCACTCCAGCTGGTCCCTTCAATTAGAGACTGGCCTTCTCTGAGGAAGGTTTGCTGAAGTGCACAGTCCTCTGAGGCTTGAGTGGAGCAGGCCATTTGCCCAGGTTGTAGGTCATGCTGGTCAGTGGTGGGGCAGCCCTGACGGTCCTAATGGAGAATGAGATAAGCCCCAGCTCCTCTCATGGAAGGGTGGTTATAGCTTCTGTGCATAAATTTCTAGAGTCAGACCTAGAAAAGATAGAGGAGGACAAGATAAGTGCTTTTGTAACTTCCATTAGGGAGAATAATAGGTTTAAAAGAAACTAGACCCTCTATTCAGAGGCAGTAGTATTAAAGTATAACAGGTTGAATGGAAGCTCCCAAAGGATGCCCAATACACCTCAATACAAAGGCCTTTTATAATTATGAAAGGGAGACCATGATTTTCTTCAAGGAGTTTTGAACTCTGGTTTCTCTGCCAAGTCATAGTGAAAGTCAATGAGCAATGAATTAGGAATTCAAGGGTTTCTTGGGTGGCTCTATTGGTTAAGCATCCAACTCTTGATTTAGGTTCAGGTCATGATCTAATGGTTTGTGGGTTCGAGCCCCACATCTGACAGCGTGGAACCTGCTTGTGATTCTCTCTGTCCCTCTGTCTCTCTGCCCCTCTTGTGTGATCTCTCTGTCTCAAAATAAATTAAAAAACATTTTTTTTTTAAAGAATTCAACAGAGCTGGGGCACCTGGGTGGGTCAGTCAGTTAAGCATTTGACTTTGGCTCAGGTCATGATCTCATGGTTCATGAGTTCAAGCCCCACATTAGACACTGACAGTGCGGAGACTGTTTGGGATTCTCTCTCTCTCTCTCTCTCTCTCTCTCTCTGCCCCTTCCCCACTCGCACCCTCCCCCTCTCAAAATAAATAAACTTAAAAAAAAGAAAAGAATTCCACAGACCTTAGGGAGATGTGAGAGTTTATTTTTTTTAATTTTTTTTCAACGTTTATTTATTTTTGGGACAGAGAGAGACAGAGCATGAACGGGGGAGGGGCAGAGAGAGAGGGAGACACAGAATCGGAAACAGGCTCCAGGCTCTGAGCCATCAGCCCAGAGCCTGACTCGGGGCTCGAACTCAACGGACCGCGAGATCGTGACCTGGCTGAAGTCGGACGCTTAACCAACTGTGCCACCCAGGCGCCCTTATGTGAGAGTTTTATACAGAAAATCAGTGAGGCAACAGGCAGGGGATGTGAGGATTCCATCTGGTGTTGGTCCTCCTGAGAGGGCAGCTTGCCATTTGGTCATGGGGTAAGCAGTAATGGTGGAGCAGACCTGTGGGAACCTGTGGGGATTTTCCCAGTCTGCTGGGTTAAGGTTGTTCAAACTGATCCAACCTATTTCAGTGGAGTGATTCCAAATGTTTCTTTGCATACTTGCAGACACAGGATTTGCCTCCCAGATAACATTCCAACAATTAATTGAAATCATTTAGATGAAGCACTAAATGACAGTCAAAACCCAGTATGGTATGGGAGGCCCTCTGAATTTACTATTTGAATACAGTAATCCCTTGCTAACCATAAGGTTCCATTCCTAAAACATACTGTGGTTGGTGAGCTGGAGGTTTTGCAGTATCTCCTAGAAAACATTTGTGGAAAAGCAAACAAAAATTGGTGCTAAGTATCTTTTTTAAACTGAAGGGGAAAAAAGGACAAGCAAAACCCTTGATTTGTTGATACTTAAAACTTTCTCCAGGAAGGTGTCTTTGTCTTAAATTTTCTTCAACGTTTTAGGAAATATTGGTGTAAAAACCTATCTATTGAGAGAGTTTGCCAAGAGTTTTATTCTTGAGAGTCCATATCCTTTTTTTTAAAAGTTTATTTATTTTGAGAGAGAGAGAGCACAGGAGAGAGAGGGAGAGAGAGAGAGAAGAGAGAGAGAGAGAGAGAGAGAGAGAGAGAATCCTAATCAGGCTCCACGCTGTCAGCGTGGAGCCAGATGCAGGGATTGAACCCATGAACCGTGAAATCATGGCCTGAGCTGAAACCAAGAGTCAGACACTTAACCTACTGAGCCACCTAGGCACCCCAGAAGTCTGTATTCTTTTTAAAATTTTAAACTTGCCTCTATTGACTTTAAATATAATGTGTTTTAAACCTGCTTTGGCTTTATTTTTTTTGAAACACTCTGCAAACTGCACATGTCATGTTAACAATTGGCTTTTTCTGATCCTTACTGTAGGTGGGGGAGACAGGTGTTACTCTTCCATCTTCATGCAGTGTGAACAGTGTGAAACAAATATAATTTCCCTTGATGCACTATCTTAATCACCTAACAGAACTGTCTACAAATTCTCTAATAGTTGTATTCTCTTGTTTCCGGGATATGGAACTAAACAAGCATAAAATAAAAATGAGAAGGCTAAAAACTCTTTGTGTAGAAATATGAAACAGAATCACCTAAAAACTATGCTTAGTAACAGCTGTATGTATCCTGACTGGTTTGCTGCTAACACATGAAATGCCTTTGTGAGATTTAGGAAAATGCTCCCTCCGTTCAGTTGGAGGTGTTTCAGACTGCTACAGAGCCCCAATGGCTGCTTTGCCATCAGTGCAAACCCAACACGACAGTGACCCAGTGACAGTACATGGTGACCCTGATCCTGACAACTCTTTATGATTTCTCCTGTGCACCTAGCCTCAGCCCAGCCCTCAACAAAATAGTTGAATAGTTTGTTGAATGAGTAAATTAAAAAATGATTAATACAATAAAAAAAAAAGTTGGAAGTGAAGGACTATGGAAGAAACAGAGCTAACTGTCAAAAACATTTTGTGTCAGGGGTGCCTGGGTGTCTCAGTTGGTTAAGCACCCGACTTTGGCTCAGGTCATGTGGGTCTGAGCCCCATGTCAGGCTCTGTGCTGACAGCCGCGAGCCTGGAACCTGCTTTGGATTCTATTTTTCCCTCTCTCTCTGCCCCTTTCCCACTCACACTCTGTCTCTCTCTCTCTCTCTCTCAAAAATAAAGAAACATTAAAAACATTTTGTGTCCTATCTAAATATTAGAAAACCTTTCTATTCTTGGTATGAATTACCCCACATGACAATACACTGCTAAATACTAAATGGTTAAACTAGAAAAGAGTATAAAGTGACCCTGAAAATAGTGGCAGATAGTTAAGTGTTAATTTCTATGGGTTTGGAGCACAGAAGTCCAGAAATCAAGGAGCCCAGGACAAGAAGTCTCCTCTGCTGATTTTCTTTTTTCATCTCATGAGTGGTTACTATTACGCTTTGAAAGAGTGCAATTTCGGCATGGCAGCAATCAGTTGCAGAACACCATTATGCTAACATTTCTAGGGAAAAAAAGTTTTAGGAACTAGCTCTTTAGAATTTCTCAGAAGTCAGTGGAGCCTACACATGGAATTCAAAGCAAGTCTAGTTGGTATGCATCTTTTCCTTCCTTTTCTAATTTTACCACCCAAAATTGAGTATCCTGAGATGTTAACAGCAGAAAGAACTTGAAATAGACACTGACAAATAGGCTGTAAACAGGAGCTGGTAGATAGATAAATCAGATGGCCTCGAGACTTGTGTTTCTTGTTTCTATGACACCATCAAATCTAGTGGCCTGCTCCTTTGTGTAGAATGGGTGTTCCGGTTTGGGTGGAAAAGCAGCAAATGCTGTCCATTGCAGCAAACTGGAGTCCAGCACAGGTCCTCTCTGGCAGTCCTTCTGCCCAGAGGCCAGCCCGGGATGGAGCCACCCTGATGGCTGGCCGCTTATAGCCAACAACCTCACAGAACACTCTCCTGCCCACAGCATGGTGATCCGATTTAAAAGGAGTAAAGTGCTGTTAAACACGTACAACCACTGAAACCAAAACATGCAGTTCCTTTCACAGATTGACCGTAACTTGACTTTCTGAAACTAAAGATTCACGTTCATTCAACTCACGGATCAGCAGTCACTCCACGATGTGTTCAAATAATGGCTTCACAAAAGCAATCCTGAAACATCCAGGTGTTTTGTTTGTTTTTGTTTTTTTAAACCAGTCTCTTTCCCTTCGTGAGGTAGAAGGTGCATGTTTATTCGCTTTAAACTGGATACATGTTAAACCAGACTCCAGAAAGAATGAAATATCATTAACAAGATTTACCCAAGAGCTACCCAAATAGAAAAACGACGTGCGCAACGATCTGTTTCGCAGGAACGAGGCTGAATCAAACATCTGTTGGGCTTTCCTCCCCTCCCTCTTCCCTCCCCAATGCTTAATGACATCTGAAGTGCTTAAGCTTTGCACATTCCTTCACTAATTAAATTCCTGCAAAGCTGTCTCATGAATCAGGTGCTTTGTGGAGCACGAACACAGACCCTGCTTTTGTGTAGCTAGTCCCTGCCCGAGCACAGGTAGGAGCTGAACGCACACTTGGCCTGTTCAGCACTCTTTTCAGAAAGGTTTTAAGAGTTCTATTTTTCCCAAAGATCTTCCTTTGTTTTTTTATTACTGTTCTGTTAAAACTAAATTAACAAAAATAAAGAAATGAGGAGTTAAGTTGCACAGGTAAAGATTCAAGAAAAATGTGTAAGTACTAATTTTTGAGGGGACAGGTATATTTCAGTGACCCAAGTGGAAATAAAGGGAAAAGAAACTCCTGCCAAAGAGAAGTCCTGCTGCCTCAGACCCATTCTTCCTCCCTCCCCACTTCCCTTCCTTCTTTCCCTCCTTCCATTCATTCAACAAATCAATATGCATTAAATGCCCCCTATAAGTTCCTCACACAAATGATCCCTGAAGTTAAAGACAGACTCATTCCCTACTCTAATGGAGCTTCCATTCTGCATCTCAGACCTTAGGACTCTTAGCCCAGAACCAGAATGAGCAGCGGGATTCCTTCCATGATCCAGAGGTGATATGGTCATTAAGAAAGCAAGGGGGTGGGGGTGCTATAGAAAGAAGTTTCCAGTTGATGGATACCTTGGGTCAGGGATCCTGGGGACTGGATCCACCATAATCAAGAGTGATTACTGGGCACCTGGGTGGCTCAGTCGGTTAAGCATCCGACTTTGGCTCAGGTCGTGATCTCACAGTTGGTGGATTTGAGCCCCGAGTCATGCTCTGTGCTGACAGCTCAGAGCCTAGAGCCTGTTTCAGATCTTGTGTGTGTGTGTGTCTCTCTCTGCCCCTCCTCCACTTGTGCTCTGTCCCTCAAAAATAGATAAATGTTAAATTTTTTTTAAAAAAATGATTATTAGCTGCATACTATGTATTATAGAAATAGTGCTAAAAGCTACCTCATATTAAGTGCCTATTATACACAAGGCACAGTGCTAAGCACAACACCAAGCAACGTTGTGTATGATGGCTGCAAGGCAAGAGTTCAGAGAAGGGGAAGCCTGTCCCAGCATTCAGGGAGTCTCTGCAGTGGGGATTGGAGATGAGGGAATCAAACAAGTTCCAGATCAGGTGGAAAGAAACAGGAAATCATTTAAAAAATTTTTGTTTTAACCATGAAATGATTTTAATTAGGGGAAGTTAGGTAAACAAAGACACAAAGGCATAATGAGCAGCAACTGTTTCAGTTCCTCTACTTTCCTCAGATCCTTTCTCTTCCAGGCTTACCCTCTCCTCCTCGCAGCAGAAACAGATACCATCCACCCACCCAGACAGCAGGTCCTGAGCACACACCTTTACTGGCATCTACTCTGTCCCTTTCTTCTCCTCCTATTACTGCACAGGTGTTCTGTCTACCTCACTAAAACCAAGGTCCCCACCTGTGTTCTGGAGCCAGTAAGTAAATGGCAATCCTCTAGTGTGGCTGCACATTTATGACAAAAAGACTATCTGTATTAGTAGAGGCAGCTAACCTGAAAGAGATTAGCTACGCTACTCCCTCACTTCATCTCCTAGAACTTCAGCCAAGCAGAACTATCTACAAGTCCCTTTGTGTTCCATGTGCCTTCATGCTCCTCTGGTGCTGCCAAAGTTTTTTCTCTCTCTAGAAAACTCTCTACCTTGCTGACTCCTATGAATCCTTCAAAACTGAGCTCAGTGGGCACAATATAGGTTAGGATTAAGAAAACTCAAAATGATAATAGCTAAGATATATGGGTTTATATTTTTTATATAATCCTGAAGTGGGTAGTCCAGAACTCTATGGTGGGCACCATGATCATTAGGGACTCAAGAGTCTTTATATTGTTCTGCTCTGCCAGCTTTAGTCCTTGGATCCTATTCTTGAGTTCACCTAAAGGCACAAGATGGCTGCTAGAGCTCCTGCTAATGCATCTGCATTCCAGATGGGAATAAAAAAAGAGGGAAAGCAAAAAGGGCAAGTTCCAGCTGTCCTCTCTTTTGAGGAGTCTTCCTGATAAACTGACAAAAATGTCCATTTACATCTCACTGGTCAGAATTTAGTCACATGCTCATCAGGGAGACTGAGAAATGTCATCTCTCAGCACAGCATATTGCCACACTGAATAAAAACTGGCATCAGTTTAAGAAGGAAGGGAGTGGGTATTGGGTAGGCAACTAGCAATCTTTGCCTAAATATCACCTTCTCCTGGAAGACTTCCTGAGTCACTTTCTTGTCCCTCCAGCTATGAGGCAACCTTCCTCTGTGTCCTGTTGCACCGGGGCAGACCTCTGCAGTCATGCGTATTACATCACATTGCCACCACCTGGTTTGCTTGCTTTTCTCCTCCACCGACTGTGAATTCTCTGATGATGGGCACCATCTTCATTGCATATGAACTTCCTAGCACAGGGCCTGGGAAATTGGTCCCTGAATAATTGATCATATTGTGGTGTATTTCAGAGCATCTCCTGGGTCTGGGTTTTCCACTCTTGTCTCCCTTTTTTGGAACATTGGTATTTTCACAGAGAAAACACTAAAAATATCTGGAAGGTTATTCCAAAGTGCTACAAGCTACCACTGTGACTGATGCCAGTTTCAGAGGAAGGAGCACTTGGTTTTGAAACCACATTTAAAATAGTATTCAAATGCTGATTTCAATTTCCCCTCAACTAGGTCATTTATTCGCTGTCTGTTACTAGGGAACTGCCCAGAGTGCGGTGGGTGGCAAGGACATTCTTACCAGGTTGCTATAATTGAAAAGGCCCAGAACATGAATTTGAACCAATCTGCCTTTAAATTACACTTTCTTTTTTTTTTTTTAACAAATGCAAATTATTTGGGGGCTGGGGGTTCGAACCAGCTGGCTACTGAGAACAAGGTGGAAACATGGCCACATAGCTCAATGGAAGTCACGTTGTAATTATACCTTTAAGTCTGGCTCTGTCCTTTTGTGGGAAGAGGAAATAAAGAGAGAACATTTTAAATGAAATATTGAAGGCCAGCATACAAGGAAATCATACTAATGTGACATAAAACCTTTAAGAATTGTGGTATAAGATGCCATCTAACACCACAGCATCATCGGTGACTTCCTACCCTTCCTGTTTTTGATGTTCTTTCTCTTCTATCTCTTTCCTTCTTATCATTTTCACTGTCATCAAGCTCACTCAGGCCCTTAGAACAACAATATGCATGCAACAATAATCTCCTACCTGATCTGCTACCCCTACACTCCTCCCTCCACCTTCTCCCTGCCCTTCCCAGACACCATACCTCTCACCATCTCCTATGGATTCTTAGCTTCTTTTCTTCCCCCTCTGTGAGTGACAGTTTTCTCAATCCAGCTACATGGTAAGGTACATCTCCTGTCCCCCCCAGGGCCCATTCCAGAACTCTGCTCATCAGATGGGCTAACTATCTGTTGACTGATGACTCAGGGCTGATGGACCCCCTGGGCGCAGCAGGCATAGACATATGGCTCCCCAAACTTCTAGAGAGCTGTGAAATGGTTAATTCTCATTTCTTTTAAAATCAGAGAACAGAAAACTGACATAGAATAATAAATACATACTAACAAATGTGGCCTATATTATATTCATCTCTATACCAACAAAGCCATACAATATAATTTGTGTTAATTTTTAATGTAAGAAGGGGCCCATGAAAGCCAAGATGGCTCGAAGCCCTGACAGTCATGATGAGGCCCCTGGACTAATTTTTTGGAGCCTAGGTAACTAAAAGTATGCCCCCCACATGACTTTTTGATGCTTATTTTTCATGCATATTTCCCTTGAACTCTCTGTGTTTCTCAGATTTTTCTGCTGGTCCAGTGCTGATCACTAGTCCAGAAAGTGTGAAGGTTTCTTCCTGGACTTGATAAATCGATGTATATGGAATGTGACATGTTACCGTGTTATTTTGTTCACACAATCGCCTCTTTGATGGCTCAGTAAAAGGTGGAAGAGAGAAACTTCTCATGATATCTGTGAAATATACACCACCTTCAGTCTGTGTGTTTAAAGACATAAAGCTCCCTTTCCAGTTTCTAAAACTCTAATTTCTGTGTGTCAGGGCCAAATGGAATGTGTTTTAGCTGGCTCTTGGGTAAACACAGAAACGTAATCTTTCCTCTCTTAAAGCTGAGCCTGCTTCACACACTGCATCTGTGTGTGTAATGTTTATTTAAGCATGCAGGGATTAGGACTTAAAACTGGTTTGAAAGCACTGGTGGGTGTTTTTCTTAAAGCATCTACGTCTAATGATTTGAGAATTTACAACATTTTTAATCTTCATAGGTAATTTTCTCTTCCAGGTAATTTATATTCAACTTGAGTTTGAAATTAAGGAAATAATAACTGTACTTTCTTTTCTCTTTTGTGGGGAGGCACAAGATGGTCTCTAAAGAACTGACATTAGCTTGCAATTAGGAGTTTCATTTCTTTCTACCTAAACATAATTATCTCTAATCCAAATAAAATCCAGAAGACGAGCTGACCTTTTTCTTTGCACTATAAATTATAATCAAGGCCATCAATTGCTGCTTTATTCCATTCATTAATTTGTTTTTCTGTCAAAATGTCACCTGCCCCTTTCTAACTTTATAGCAAATTTACATAATTTTAGTCTGCTTATACAGTTACCTAAATGGTCAGTTTTGTATCTTCAGAAACCCTCCATGATTTACTTTTCTATTCTTTGAGTTTTCCTTCTCATGGTCCTAGAATTACAGTGCAAGAATGATTTTGAAACATCACCCAGACTCGTCCAGTACTTTTGGGCGGTAAATGTGCCACAAATATTCATCTGGGATGAAGAGATGACCCTTCTCATTCTGAAGGTCAGAGATTCCAACTCACACAGCTCCCCTCTATAGTGCCTTTTTGTTTTAACTGCTCTGATCTTCAGGAAGATCCTCACTTGATCTCAGCCCAGAATCTCTTACCTCCCTCCTCAATGGTTTCCTTGGACTCTGTACTCCACAAACCTGGAGAATACCTTCTTGGCAACTTCCTAAAGAAATTCTTCGTAAACCAAGTCCAATTTAGATGCTTTAGCTCCCTCTCCTCCAGCCCAGGCTTCTGTTCTACCAGAGCCACTTTTCACCTTTAAAAAAATGCTTAGGGGTGCCTGGGTGGCTCAGTCGGTTAAGGGCTCAGGTCACGATCTCAGAGTTCATGGATTTGAGCCCCATGTTGGGCTCTGCACTGACAGCTCAGAGCCTGGAGCCTGCTTCGGATTCTGTGTCTCCCTCTCTCTGCCCCTCCCCCTTGCTGTGCTCTCTTTCTCTCTTTCTCTCTCTCAAATAAATAAATCTTAAAAAAGAAATAAAGAAAGAATAGAGTGACTGGGTCATCGGTTAAGCATCCGACTTCAGCTCGGGTCATGAGCTCATGGTTCATGGATTTGAACGGTTCATGGGGTTCTGTCTCTCAAAAATAAACATTAAAAAAAAAAGAGTTCTTTAAAAAAGTGCTTAAATGACACAGACATGCAATGGACTATTATTCAGCCATAAAAAGGAATGAAGCACTGATATATGCCATCACATGGACGAAACCTGACAACATTATGGTAAGTGGAAGAAGCCACAAAATGTCACATACTATATGAGTCTATTTATATGAAATACCCAGAACTGGGAACTCCACAGGGACAGGGGCTGGAGGAAAGGGGGAATGGGGAGTGACTGCTTGATGGGGCATGGGTTTTCTTTTTGGGGCGTGGCACTGTCATGGAATTAGATAGTGGTGTTGGCTGCATAACAGTGTGAATGTACTAAATGCCACAACTTAAAACAGTTCTCTGAAGCCCTTTGGTTTTTACTTGCAACCACTTTAAAGGGTGGTGATGACAATGATGGATCCCTAAAGGCCTGACTGCAATAAAAAGACTGCAATAGAAAGATTACACTTCAGTTGACCAGAGACAGAGTTCAATGGGTAGAAGACATATGTAAGAGTGAGGCACTGAATTTCATTCATTCATCAACAAATATCTGTTCAGCACCTACTGCGTGATATGCTCTGTGTGTCATACTCCAGGGGCTGGAGATACAGCCATGTGGACATTTCAGACATGCTCCTAGTTCTCAGGGAGCTTCCAGCCCAGTTAGGCCATTCCATGACTGTCTGAGAGTAAAGAGCCAATTTATTCTCTGACCTTTGTTTGATAAACAAAAGTAGGGGGTTGGGGGGGAGGAGGTGGAGGAGGGGAGCATATAATTATATTTCGTTATATTTACCCTCTACAACCCACAGAGTTATTGCAAGGATTAAATGAGATAATGCATGTGAACATAATTTGTATTTTATAAAGCATTATACAGAACAGCAGGCATTAATATTATATTATTCTAGTTTAATGTTGACTTTTTTCATAATAGCACTGCATTTTCAGTCAGCTGTGAAACTGGTATGGTTGTCTCTTTATAACATTTATTGGTGCTGGGGGAGCAGCCTTCCTATTACAGACGTAATATATGCCCATTGTAGGAAATTTAGCAAATCTGGAAAGGGACCTTTTAATCAACTGTTGTCCTACCCGCAGATATACCCACTGCTAGCATTTTAGTATGTGTCCTTCGGTGGTGATAGATCACCAGGTTAAGAGCAAGGATGCTGCTGGAGATGGGTTCTATCACTAACTATTCAACTTTGGGGGAGACGTCTCACCTCTCTAAGCCTCAATTCCTTATCTGTAAAATGGAGGAAATAACGGTAGAGACCTCCTAATTGTGAGGATGTATGAGGTACTCGATGTGTATCACTTGGCAAAGCACTTAATACATTACACACACACACATGCGTATACATATATAGCCCATACTTATGTCACACATACACATAAATATACCATTTTCTGTTTGCTACCCATTAGTGAAGCAGCAACAAACACATCTATCTTAATCAGCACCTTAGCTCATTAAGTTACCACTTAAATGAGCCTCCCAAGTGTATTAACAGTGCAACTTCTTTGAAATAAAAACATTCAACCCCTTCAAAGCGTAGGAGATCTTATAATCTGTGTACAGAAGTTTCCAAATCTTGTACTGTTTATCATTCTTCTTTGCCTGTAGTGGAGAGAAACAATTCATATTTTAACAGCTGGCCCTGTGAGCTCCTTTAGACAGAAGCGTTTGCATTTAGCAAAACTCTTTGATATTCAGAGAAGATGACATCTTTAGGGTAGAGTATGAAAGCATAGTGAAACAAACTGTCCAAACAAACCTCATGAAAAATTAATCAAAATTGGAGGAAGGGGCAGAAGGAGGAGTCTGGAGGGGAAAAGATGGCATTGCTGGTGCAAAAGAGGAGATGGGGGAACCAGCATCAAGCAGGATTCTGATTTCTGATGAAAGGTTGTGTGTGTGTATATATATATATATATATATATATATATATATACACACACACATATATATAATATATATTCTCTCTCTATATATAGAATAATATATATATTCTATAATATTCTAATATTCTATGTGTGTGTTTCTGAAATCCGTGCACCATTCATTACACCCAAACTTTAATAAAGTCATAAATACACGGCCTACAACTCCATTTAATTAAAGTCTCCTTTGATTTTCTTAGAAATGTTTTACAGATATTATACATCTTTTTCTAGATTCATCCCAAAGCCATATTTTTGTTAATATAGCTGGTAGTTTTTTAAAATTTCAATATCCAGAGGCGCCTGGGTGGCTCAGTCTGTTAAGTGTCCGACTTCAGCCCAGGTCATGATCTCATATTTCGTGAGTTCAAGTCCCGCGTCAGGCTCTGTGCTGACAGCTCAGAGTCTGGAGCCTGCTTCAGATTCTGTGTCTCCCTCTCTCTCTGTCCCTCCCCTGCTCACACTCTGTCTCTCTTTCTGTCAAAAAAATAAAAATAAAAATAAACGTTAAAAACAAGTTCGATATCCAATCATTCAAAGCTAGTGTAGGAAAATACAGGTGATTTTGTACTTGCCCTTAGATCCTGAAACTTACCAGTTCTAGTACCTTTTGTGTAGATTTCTTCAGATTTTCTCGGAAGATGATCATAGTCTTCTGAGAATTCAGACTATTTTATCTCTTCCTTATCAATATGGATGCCTTCTATTTCTTCTGCTCATCTGCTTGCCCTGGCTAGAACCTCTAGTAGAGAGTTGAACAGAAGCGGTGAGCGGGAACATCCTTACCTTATTCCTAATCTGGGGGGCAAACATTAAGTGCTTCACGATTGAGTATGATGTTTGTCGTAATTACTTTTGGTAGATTCCCTCCATTCCTAATATACCCAGGGTTCTTTTTTTTTAACTTATTTTTTATTTTTTAAAATCTACATCCAAATTAGTTAGTATATAGTGAAGCAATGATTTCAGGAGTATATTCATTAATGCCCCTTACCCACTTAGCCCATTCCCCCTCCCACAACCCCTCAAGAAACCCTCAGTTTGTTCTCCATATTTATGAGTCTCTTTTGTTTTGTCCCCCTCCCTGTTTTTATATTATTTTTGTTTCCCTTCCCTTATGTTCATCCGTTTTGTCTCTGAAAGTCCTCATATGAGTGAAGTCATATGATTTTTGTCTTTCTCTGACTAATTTCACTTAGCATAATACCCTCCAGTTCCATCCACGTAGTTGCAAATGGCAAGATTTCATTCTTTTTGATTGCTGAGTAATACTCCATTGTATATATATACCACATCTTCTTTATCCATTCATCCATCCATGGACATTTGGGCTCTTTCCATACTTTGGCTATTGTTTTTTTTTTTTTTTTGTAAACGTTTATTTATTTTTGAGACAGAGAGAGACAGAGCATGAACAGGGGAGGGGCAGAGAGAGAGGGAGACACAGAATCTGAAACAGGCTCCAGGCTCTGAGCTGTCAGCACAGAGCCCGACGTGGGGCTGGAACTCACGGACCATGAGATCTTGACCTGAGCCGAAGTCAGACACTTAACTGACCGAGCCACCCAGCCGCCCCCATACTTTGGCTATTGTTGATAGTGCTGCTATAAACATGGGGGTGCATGTGTCATTCAAAACAGCACACCTGTATCCCTTGGATAAATGCCTAGTAATGCAATTGCTGGGTCGTAGGGTAGTTCTATTTGTAGTTTTTTGAGGAACCTCCATACTGTTTTCTGGAGTGGCTGCACCAGCTTGCATTCCCACCAACAATGCAAAAGAGATCCTCATTCTCCGCATCCTCGATAACATCAGTTGTTGCCTGAGTTGTTCGTGTTAGCGATTCTGACAGGAGTAAGGTGGTATCTCATTGTGGTTTTGAGTTGTATTTCTCTAATGATGAGTGATGTTGAGCATTTTTTCATGTGTCGGTTGGCCATCTGGATGTCTTCTTTGGAGAAGTGTCTATTCATGTCTTTTGCCCATTTCTTCATGGGATTATTTGCTTTTGGGGTGTTGAGTTTGATAAGTTCTTTATAGATTTTGGATACTAACCCTTTATCTGATATGTCATTTGCAAATATCTTCTCCCATTCTGTCAGTTGCCTTTTAGTTTTGCTGATTGTTTCCTTCCCTGTGCAGAAGCTTTTTGTTTTGATGAGGTCCCAACAGTTCATTTTTGCTTTTGTTTCCCTTGCCTCCAGAGACGTGTTGAGTAAGAAGTTGCTGCGGGCAAGATCAAAGAGGTTTTTGCCTGCTTTCTTCTCGAGGATTTTGATGGCTTCCTGTCTTACATTGAGGTCTTTCATCCACTTTGAGTTTATTTTTGTGTATGGTGTAAGAAAGTGGTCCAGGTTCATTCTTCTGCATGTCGCTGTCCAGTTTTCCCAGCACCACTTGCTGAAGAGACTGTCTTTATTCCACTGGATATTCTTTCCTGATTCGTCAAAGATTAGTTGGCCATACGTTTGTGGGTCCATTTCTGGGTTCTCTATTCTGTTCCATTGATCTGAGTGTCTGTTCTAGTGCCAGTACCACACTGTCTTGATTACAGCTTTGTAGTATAGCTTGCAGTCTGGGACTGTGATGCCCGCTGCTTTGGTTTTCTTTTTCAAGATTGCTTTGGCTATTCGGGGTCTTTTCTGGTTCCATACAAATTTTGGGATTATTTGTTCTAGCTGTGTGAAGAATTCTGGTGTTACTTTGATAGGGATTGCATTGAATGTGTAGATGGCTTTGGGTAGTATCAACATTTTAACAATATTTGTTCTTCCTATCCAGGAGCATGGAATCTTTTCCCATTTCTTTGTGTCTTCTTCAATTTCTTTCATCAGCTTTCTATAGTTTTCAGTGTATAGAT
This sequence comes from Leopardus geoffroyi, assembly GCF_018350155.1. Taxonomy (NCBI): domain Eukaryota; kingdom Metazoa; phylum Chordata; class Mammalia; order Carnivora; family Felidae; genus Leopardus; species Leopardus geoffroyi. The sequence continues at coordinate 186,284,535 of NC_059328.1, read as the reverse complement.
TTTTCACCTCTTTGGTTAGATTTATTCCTAGGTATTTTATGGGTTGTGGTGCAACTGTAAATGGGATCGATTCCTTGATTTCTCTTTCTGTTGCTTCACTGTTGTTGTATAGGAATGCAACAGATTTCTGTGCATTGATTTTATATCCTGCAACTTTGTTGAATTCATGAATCAGTTCTAGCAGTTTTTTGGTGGAACCTTTTGGGTTTTCCATACAGAGTATCATGTCATCTGCAAAGAGTGAAAGTTTGACCTCCTCCTGGCCGATGTGGATGCCTTTTATTTCTTTGTGTTGTCTGATTGCAGAGTCTAAGACTTCCAATACTGTGTGGAATAACAGTGGTGAGAGTGGACATCCCTGTCTTGTTCCTGACCTTATGGAGAAAGCTGTCATTTTTTCCCCATTGAGGATGATATTAGCGTCGGGTCGCTCGTATATGGCTTTTATCATCTCGAGGTATCCTCCTTCTATCCCTACTTTCTTGAGGGTTTTTATCAAGAAAGGATGCTGTATTTTGTATTTTGTCAAATGCTTTCTCTGCATCTATTGAGAGGATCAGATGGTTCTTGTCCTTTCTTTTATTGATGTGATGGATCACGTTAATTGTTTTGTGGATATTGAACCAGACCTGCATCCCAGGTATAAATCCCACTTGGTCGTGGTGAATAATTATTTTAATGTATTGTTGGGGCCGGGTGGCTAATATCTTGTTGAGGATTCCTGCATCCATGTTCATCAGGGAAATTGGTCTATAGTTCTCCTGTTTAGTGGGGTCTCTGTCTGGTTTTGGAATCAAGGTAATGCTGGCTTCATAGAAAGAGTTTGGAACTTTTCCTTCCATTTCTATTATTTTCGAACAGCTCCAAGAGAATGGGTGTTAACTCTTCCTTAAATGTTTGGTAGAATTCCCCTGATAAGCCATCTGGCCCTGGACTCTTGTTTTTGGCAGATTTTTGATTACTAATTCAATTTCCTTACTGGTTATGGGTCTGTTCAAATTTTCCATTTCTTCCTGTTTCAGTTTTGGTAGTGTATATCTTTCTAGGAATCTGTCCATTTCTTCCAGATTGCCCATTTTATTGGCGTGTAATTGCTCATAATATTCTGTTATTATGGTTTTTATTTCTGCTGTGTTGGTTGTGATCTCTCCTCTTTCATTTTTGATTTTATTTATTTGGGTCCTTTCCTTTTTCTTCTTGATCAAACTGGCTAGTGGTTTCTCAATTTTGTTAATTCTTTCAAAGAACCAGCTTCTGGTTTCATTGATCTGTTCTACTGTTTTTTTTTTTTGTTTCAATAGCATTAATTTCTGCTCTAATCTTTGTTATTTCCTGTCTTCTGCTGGTTTTGGGTTTTACTTGCTGTTCTTTTTCCAGCTCCTTAAGGCATAAGGTTAGGTTGTGTATCTGAGATCTTTCTTCCTTCTTTAGGAAGGCCTGGATTGCTATATACTTTCCTCTTATGACTGCCTTTGCTGCATCCCAGAGGTTTTGCGTTGTGGTGTTATCATTTTCATGGCTTCCATGAACTTTTTAATTTCTTCTTTAACTGCTTGGTTAGCCCATTCATTCTTTAGTAGGATGTTCTTCAGTCTCCAAGTATTTGTTACCTTTCCAAATTTTTTCTTGTGGTTGATTTCGAGTTTCACAGTATTGTGGTCTGAAAATATGCACGGTATGATCTCAATCTTTTTGTACTTACTTAGGGCTCATTTGTGTCCCAGTATATGGTCTATTCTGGAGAAGGTTCCATGTGCACTGGAGAAGACTGTATATTCTGCTGCTTTAGGATGAAATGTTCTGAATATATCTGTTAAGTCCATCTGGTCCAGTGTGTCATTCAAAGCCATTGTTTCCTTGTTGATTTTTTGATTAGATGATCTGTCCATTGTTGTGAGTGGGGTGTTGAAGTCCCCTACTATTACGGTATTACTATCGATGAGTTTCTTTATGTTTGTGATTAATTGATTTATATATTTGGGTGTTCTCACATTTGGTGCATAAATGTTTACAATTGTTAGGTCTTCTTGGTGGACAGACCCCTTAATTATGATATAATGCCCTTCTGCATCTCTTGATACAGTCTTTATTTTAAAGTCTAGATTGTCTGATATAAGTATGGCTACTCCGGCTTTCTTTTGTTGACCATTGGCATGATAGATGGTTCTCCATACCCTTGTTTTCAATCTGAAGGTGTCTTTAGGTCTAAAGTGGGTCTCTTGTAAACAGCATATAGATGGACCTTGTTTTCTTATCCATTCTGTTACCCTATGTCTTTTGATTGGAGCATTTAGTCCATTGATGTTTAGAGTGAGTACTGAAAGATATGAATTTATTGCTATTATGATGCTCATAGAGCTGGAGCTTCTGGTGGTATTTTCTGGTCATTTCTAGTTTTTGTTGCTTTTGGTTTTTATTTATTTGGTTTTCATTTTCATCTTCTCTCCTCTCCGAGAGTGCCCCTTAAAATTTCTTGCAGGGCTGGTTCAGTGGTCACAAACTCCTTTAATTTTTGTTTGTCTGCGAAACTTTTTATCTCTCCTTCTATTTTGAAAGACAGCCTTGCTGGATAAAGAATTCTTGGCTGCATATTTTTCTGATTCAGCACATTGACTATATCCCGCCAGTCCTTTCTGGCCTGCCAAGTTTCTGTGGATGGGTCTGCTGCAAACCTGATCTGTCTTTCCTTGTAGGTTAAGGACATTTTTTTCCTTGCTGCTTTCATGAAATCTCCTTGCCTGAGTATTTTGTGAATTTGACTATGATATGCCTTGTTGAAGGTCGGTTTTTGCTGAATCTGATAGGAGTTCTCTGTGCTTCCTAGACTTTAATGTCTGTGTCTTTCCCCAGGTTAGGAAAGTTTTCCACTATGATCTGCTCACATAACCCTTCTACCCCTATTTCTCTCTCTTCCTCTTCTGGGACCCCCTATGGTTCTGATGTTGTTCCTTTTTAATGAGTCATTGATTTCTCTGATTCTTAAATCATGCTTTTTTGCCTTAATCTCCTTCTGTTTTTCTGCTTCATTATTCTCTATAAGTTTGTCCTGTATATCGCTGATTCTCTGTTTGCCTCGTCCATCCATGCCACCATGGCATTTAATCGAGAATGTAGCTCAGTTATAGCATTTTTTATTTCATCCTGACTAGCTTCAACTTCTAACTCCGCAGAAAGGGATTCTTATTTATTTTTGAGTCCAGCTAGTATTCTTATTGTCATGTTTCTAAATTTTGGTTGAGACCTCTTGCTTATATCTGTGTTGGTTAAGTCCCTGGCTATTGTTTCTTTGTGCTCTTTCTTTTGGGGTGAATTCCTTCATTTCATCATTTTGAAGGAGAAAAGGAATTAATGAGGTAAAAAAATTAAAATAAAAAAATTAAAATGAAGGAAATATTAAAATTAAAATAATTAAAAAGAAACACAGACAAAAAAGAAATTGAATAAATGATGCATGATGCTAGATCCTAGTATGTTTTGGTCTGGGTGTTGAAAGAGGTTTGATAGATTTTTGAAAAAAGGGGAAAGAAAAAAAAAAGAAATTGTTTGAAAATTTGAAAAATGGAATACACTGAAGTACACTAAAGTGAAATGATGGAAGTAAAATAGAATTTGAAAAAATTTACACCAAAATAAAAAATATAGTAGAAAAAATTAAAGAAAAATATTTATAATAAAAATTGAAAATAAAAATATTTTTTTCTCTTGTTTATTCAAGAAAAAGAAAAGAAACAAAAAGAGAAAAAAGAAAAAAGAATAAAATGAAAAGTGAATAGATGGACCAGTGAACAGGCTGAAATAGGACTGAAATTACTTTGTTTTCCCCTAGAAGTCAAACTATGAAGTGCTTTATAGTCCATAAATTAAGCAGGCAGAGAGACTTGTGTTCCTGAAGAGTAAGGTTGGCCCAGTTGGGTGGAAATTAGTGTAACTGCTCAGTTCTCCACTAGATGGCGCTGCTTGGCTTACTGGGGTGGATTGTTGTGGTGTTTGTAGGTGCATATACCCATGGGGTGGGGGGGAGCAGTGAAAATGGCGTCACCCAGCTACCCAGTCTCTAGTATTGGAACTCTGTTGTCCCTGATTAGCAATCGTGTACCCATCCTTTGTCTTTGGCTTCTGTCCACTTCCTGCTTTTACACAGTCTGTGACCAAGCCCTAGGCAACACCTCCCTCCTGAGTTTTGTCTCAGATGCGGCTGTTTTTCCTGACCTCTTACTTCTGAGGGACTGTAGCTTTGACCCGTTCTGCCCCTCTGCAAGATGGTCTTACTGAGCAATGGCTGGGTGCCAGCCACACCCAGGAATGTTTGCGGGACCATGCTCCTGCCGATGCCCAGAGACTGTGGCCAGGTGCTAGCCCACCCCAGAAAATGTTCGCGAGATACTGTAGCAACAGTGTTTCAGGGATTATAGAAAATCACAACACACATCTGGCACCAGGCTTCACCCTTAACGACCTTGTTCCAGCACCAGCGAATGTGGTTGTTCTCCTGGGTCCACTGGGGCCTTGCCTTTGGGGACCCACACAGGTTCTACCAGTGTCCTCCCAGCAGGGTAACTGCCTCTCCCCATGTGGTCTGAAAAACCCCGGACTCCACTCTGCTCCTGAGGATTTGCCCTTCCCACCAGAGCACTGCCAGCTATTGAGCTGCGGAGTTTCAGACTCGGCACTCCCCCTGATTATAGTCTTAATGAAATTTAAACCCTCTCCTTTCTCCTTTCTCCCTTTTTAGTTCAGTCCCTGCGGCTGCTTCCACTTTTCACTTTGTCTCCAGCTGCTTTTGTGGGGGGTGCTTTTCCCGTATTCTTCCCCCCTCCCTCTACCCTGCCCCCCCCCGTCTCCCTCCTCTCTCCGTATGCAAAAGTGGCTCCCTGACCTCTGTGGCTTCTCTCTTCCCCAGTTCACCTCTCCTCACTGCATACCTGCTGAATTCTGTGGTTCAGGTTGTGCAGATTGTTGTGTTAATCCTCAGATCAGTTTTCTAGGTGTGAAGGATGTTTTAGTGTTGGTCTGGCTATATTTCATGGAAGTGAGACACACAAAAGACTTCCATGCTGTTCCACCATCTTGGCTCCTCCCCAGTATCTCTGCCTTTTAACTGGGGTATATATTAGTTACCAAATGATATGTAACAGGTTACTCTAAACCTTAGCTTGTTGGAAGAGCAAACGTTTATCATTTCATAGTTTCTGTGGGTCAAGAATGCAGGTGTAGCTTAGCTGGATGCCGCTGTCCAAGGGCTTCTAACCTGGAAAGAAATTTATAATTCTTGTATTTCTTAATCAACCATTTTGCTCTATATTCTGTATATTCCATACAGGTCTAGTTTTGACTGTCAGATTAAGTTTCTTAATTTCAAATGCTACCATCAATTACATTGTTGTAATTTTTCTCGTAATCCTCACTTTTGACCCATTTCTGACTCCACCCAACTAAGTTTCCTGAAAATTGAAGATGTGAGCTGTCCTGCAGCAAAACCCCCACCTCTTTGCCAAATATGCAGAATTCTGCACCATAGAACTCACCTTTCCACTAGAACAGTTCAAGTGGCAGATACTCTCCTCCTGGACAGCTGCGGTGTGAACATGTGACCTCGACTCTGTCAATTAATTATATGTACCCACTGGAGCTTTGACTCTGGTATGTGAAGATTTCCTTTGGTGAAGAGGGCAGCCACCACCTCCATTATTCAGAAATGAGCGGTGGCCATGATGGCAGCAGTGGCATCCCAGGGCCAGGACATCCTTTTCACTCAGTGAAAAGTGGCAGCAGCTGTGGTGTCCTCTCCTAGACTGAGCCTGTGGCAGGATTTTGGTCCCAGTTCTAGCTGGCTATCCTTCCATTGTTCCCTGCTAATACACCGAGCTATTGTCTTCTCTCTCTCTCTCTTTTTAAATTTTTTTTGTAGCATTTCTTATCTTTGTCTTCAATATCACATCTGGTTTCCTGTACTTTCATAATAAAGATTCTTTGGTTCCAAGCACCAGAAGCCCATTCTGACTTATTAAGCAGAAAAAATGTATATATCATAAAGGTATTAGTGATTCATAGAATTGATGGGAAGACTGAAAAATCAGACTGGGAAGGGAACAGCAATCGAGGTAGTTCTGCAAGATAAGGTAGCAGGATTTAATCCATAACTCCTAATTATAGCTTAATTCATCAGGGTCCTAGCATGGGAATAGGTCAGTGACAACCATTTTGTTTTCTATCATTTAACTCAAAAATGGTCTAACCTAGCTCAAGGAGCTTTCCTTTGGCTAAGGGAGGGTAGCATGCCTTGAGTGAAGGTCCTACCGAGGATGCATAAAGAGAAGAAAGGTAACTCACCGAAAGCACATTAGGGTAGTGTTGTCTAAAAAAGGGGAATTAGATTCCAGGTAGCAAAAATATAAAATATATAAATATGTTATATTTATATATGTTATATTTATATATTACATTTTATAAAAATATAAGTGCAAATAAACAAATAAAATACAATAAATGCTTAAATGACACCAAGTATTATATGTAATCCTGTATATCTTTTCTTTTATTGCAATGATAAAACTTGGAAACAAGTTGATTTTCATTCTGGTTGAGAAAAAATGTTGAATGAAGTTCTTAACAAGATGAATGGGCTTGTAAAGGATGAACCATGACTCTCTCTACATATGAGCTATGAGGGACAAAAGTCAATGTCACAAATGCCAGGAGTCACTGCAAGACGCTGGGCATCCCTGAGTGTTTTGCAGGAAATGACACACTCTGGCATGTGGGTCACAGAGAAAAAAAAAAACGCAGCAGACAGGTAAGTACCATGCATTTATTTCATTGTTTGCAATCTTGGGTAGGTTAGCAGAAATTAAATTTTGCAGTAACTTACCTGAGGCTATAACGGGCCATTAGTTTTTCAAGGATTCAGTAAATTTTCTTAAAGCACTTTGGTGCCATTCAGAAGGAAAAAAATAGCACGAGAATATTTTGATCATAGTCCTGGAGCATGAAACGTGATTTAATATCCAAAGGTCACTGCACTGTTTTATTGTAAGGAACATTTCCCTTCGTGTTAAGAAGTCATGGGGTAAAATGAACTGCACTTGAGGCAGCTCTCTCTTACGGTCTGCTCTTTAGCTTGTCTGTCCTCCATTATATTGTTTGTACTGTACTAAAGAGTTCTGGAATGAAACTGCATGACAGCTGGTTCCCCTGAGACTTCTCTGGAAATAAGATATACATCTCATGTGGCTCTCCCAGCAAAAATCATGTAAAATAAATAAACATCCCATCTGTTGCTATCCATCTGAATTTTTCTAAGCTCCTCTGCTTCCTCTGCATTCGTCTCGCATGGGGTACTCGCAAGTCAGGCGGTCGAAGGTGTGTTTGGAGCGCCCCGGTGGATCTTCCCTGACACAGTAGACTTCTTAAATTTCTTTTGTGAATGTTACGCACTGCATCTCTTTCGTGTACTGCTTTGAGCAAAGTTGTTGTGAAAGCTGTTGTTTAAGGGAAATTACTAGTCCCGGATTCAGAGAGAAAGCTTCTGGGAGGAAGTAGCATTTAAGGCAGATCATAAGGGACAAGTGGGCTTTGCTGGGAAAAGTAAAGGCAATGGGGATAGAAAAGGGGAGAAACCTCTTGCAAAGAGGGGTTTGGTGTATGCTCGAGATGGGAGGTAAGAGGGAGCATGGCCTCTTCTGCAATCTACAAAGGCTCAGTGTGTGTGAATGTGTGTGTACATATGAATGTGTATGTATGTGAGTAGGTATGTGTGTACGAGACTGTGTGCATTTATGAGAATATACTTGAGGGTGTGTCTAGGGGCCTGGAGGCTAGCAAAGGCCAAGGAAAGAGAGATAAGAACCTTACCTCATTTCTATATGGTGATGTCTGTGGTTTTAGTTCTTTGTCCGTAGCATAATAGTCTTTCCCACTGAACACCACCACTGCCTAGCGGACAGATGAGGCATCAGAACTGGCTTCAAATATCAAAAGCCTTTTCAGGCATCGCTTTCTGGCCTCTCTTGTCAGCCCTTGTCTTAAAATCAGACTTGCCCTGCCCACTCACTCATTTTGAATCCCAAACCTTAAGCCTCCTGGCTCCTCAGAGCGGTGGCTGTGTCCCTTCTCTCTGCGAAATGTGTTCCAGCCTCCTGTAGACGTCACCCTCCTGAATTCTTCCCTCTTTTAACGACTACACTATGGAACTGAAATAGATTGTTTCATACATGGACTAATTTATTGAATATTTTTGTGTGTGAGGTGTCTGCTTTTAAATTAAAAAGAAATATAATGAACGAGTATATCTATCAGCCCCAACCAATAATAAATAAATAAATAAATACATACATACATAAATAAACAAACAAACAAACACATAAGTAGTCTTTGACTTATACAAAGACCTTTGTGGCAGGTCCGTGGTTCTTAGAAATGAGAAGATTTTGCATGCTTGTACAGATGCTATCACTGGTTGGTTGGCTTGTAGGGAGAGTTATGTCCCTTACCTTCCAAGTGCCTTATCTGGGTGTAAAAGCAATCTGCAACATTTTCCTAAAGCAAGAGGGCAAGACTTTAATGGATACCTGAATGTGGTAGCTATAGACTGGCTCCATTTTATGTCCTTCTCTTTGATTTTCCCTTTTGTTCTTCACATATTTCTAATATATGCCATCTTGCTATTTTTTATGTATCCTTGTAAAGCCCCTTAAATCCATTCTGAAACAAGGTAGGGTATAAATTTTAAAAAATAAGTAGTATGAAAAAACAAATAAAATAAATCATGTACTATATATTTAAGAACAACATAACTGTTTTTTCAGCACTGTGAGGTGTTTTAACTCATTTTATAGTTAAGGGGCTCAAGGCAGAGAAAGGAGGCACACCGCCAGGTCTCAGGAACATCAGTCCTGGATTTCTTTTGCTATACCACAAATTCTAAGAGATGATTTTCTTTTAGAATGTTGAGAAATATCTGCAAACATCTTAAACTAGGTACATAGAAAAGTTTTCCCTACACTCCGTTTTAATTCCTCAGGGACCTGTCAATGCTGCAGTCAACTCAACCCCAGACAAGAAAGGGTCCAACATGACACCAGTGGCCTCCAAAGAGAGTAAGACCCCAGATCACCAATACAGAGGGAGCTGCCAGGCAGCCAACCCTCCTGCCCCTCCTGTCAGGCATGTTCAAAAAGAGACAGAGACACAGAGAGAGAGAAGAATTTGGCTCCAAGTGTGGGAGATTAAGTAACTCCTTCCATGGCTGCAGGGTGGCCAGGGGACCAGCCATTAGGAGACGGGTGTCCATTTGGATTATGAGGTGGGGCAATGATTAGGGGGATGAGGCTGTAGCACATATAAAAGAACACTGTCATGAGACAGGCAGGTTGGAGAAACTACGGGACATTTAGGGAAAGAATTCTACTTCTTCCTGTGGATTTACACCACTGTTTCTAAACTAAATCCCCTTTTGAAAAACATTGATTTAGATTGTACTTTCTCTGAGAATTGATGTTTGTCCTTGGGAGAGAAGGGTGTGTGTTTGTGTGTGTGTGTGTGCGCACATGGTGTGTGGGTGTGTGACTCGTGTACAAGTATGGTGTGGCTTATGTATGTGTGTGTAAGTATATGCTGTATGTGTGTGAATATGTATATGTGTGGTGTGGTATATGTATGTGTGTGGTGTGAGTGTGTGAAGATGTATATGTATGGTGTGGTGTATGTGTGTGTGTGGGAGTGTGTGTGTGGTGTGAGTGGTGTGTGTGTGTTTGTGCACATTCCACCACAATTGATTTCTTCTTATGCAGTAATTTCCCCGGAGAAGGAGCTGATGCAATTATGTATCACGCACTGCACCAAGGATGCCACAGAGTCCCCACCAGCACGTGGAGACCACTGCTGCCCACATCAGTGGTGTGAGGCAGGGGCAATAGGAGGAACATGCTGAGCAAGCAAATGACCCCAAAACAGACAGCAAATAAGATTTGTCTCTTTCCTAAATATCCTAGAAAGAATTGACTGTGAAGTAGAAAAGAGTACTGACTGGTACAAAACAAGAGAGGCAAAGATAGGGTGACTGGGTGGTTGGGGGAAACAGGTCTGCACCTGTTTCAGGCCAACAGACAGAGTAAGACCCTTCATCCTGCTGATGGCAAAAGGGGTAATGATGCCATGCCGGGTGTTCACATTTACCCTTTCTGCCGAGTTTCTGTGTTGCCTGTTTTGCAAAATGTGCCCGAGACAGTCAAGAGAAACGAACGTTTTTGAAGTCTAACATTAATAGGCAATATAAAATCAGAGGGGTGCGTGGGTGGCTCAGTTGGTTAAGCATCTGACTCTTGATTTGACTTAGGTCATGATCTCACAGTTTCCTGAGTTCAAGCCCCATATTGGGCTTTCTGCACTGACCCTGTAGAGAGTGGTTGGGATTCTCTTTCTCTTTCTCTTTCTCTCTCTGTCTCTCTCTCTCTCTCTCTCTCTCCTGTTTCTCTCTCTGCCCCTTCCCTGCTTGTGCTCTCTCAGTCTCTCTCAAAATAAAGAAATAAGCTTTAAAAAATTATTTAAAAATGAAAATAAAATAAAATTAGGCATATCAACGTACCATTCTGTATTATAACCTGAAGACAAAGACCTGTTGGAAAACAATGCTTCTAAGTAAGATTTAGAACACTGTGCATTAATATATACAGGAGTCACTTTGATAGCCTGCAGGTATTGATTGGGGAGGTTTGGTAGGGGGTTGGGCCCCGAGATCCTACATTTCTAATGAGCTCCCAGGTAAGGCATATGCTGCTGGTACATGAACCATCCATTTTGAATAGCAAGATTTTAATACACTTTCCAGTCTGTTTTTTTAAGACCCTTTTTTAATATTTTTTATTTATTTCATTTTTAAAGAGAAAGAGAGAGAAAGCACACGTGTGTGTGAGTGGGGGAGAGGAGCAGAGGAAGAGAGAGAATCCCAAGCAGGCTGCACACTCAGCATGGAGCCCAATGCGGGACTCGATCCCACGACCCTGGGATTTTGACCTTAGCTGAGGTCAAGAGTCTGACACTCACTGACTGAACCACATAGGCACCCCTCTAGTCTCAGTTTTTAAAAACTGTACCTTAATAGATTATCTAGCAGATTCAGAACTACCTTTTTCAGGATTATTTTTTCTGTTGGTATACGTTTGCTTTATATTTATGATTATTAATAACAATATAATATCCAACATATATTAACTGCTCAGCACACCAGGGACTGTTCTGAGTGCATTATTTGTATTAACTCATTTAATCCTCACAGCCACTTCTGGAGTAGCTACTATCATTGTCCCCATTTTACAGGTAAGAAAACTTAGGAGAACTGAGATGGAAAGTTTATTCCTGTTAGTTGTTTTTGTCTTTACAAGTGAGCCTTATTTCAGACTAGATTTACAATTCAAACATGAATTGTAAATAGACATAGGTCTATTGATAAACATTTTGAAAATAAAATCCAAGACTTTTTGGCCTTCTGAAGCAGCCCATTTAGCTCTAATTATCTCCCTTTTGGAGGTTAAATACCAACAACTTTGCCTGCTTCATCCAGATAATTGAGGGAAATTAACTAGCCTCCTTGCAGCCCACACTTGTATTGAATAAGCCATGAAGTTTCCAAGTGATCATTTGTTAGCACTCTTTCTTGCTAAGGAAAAAAATTACAGAATCCAGAAGTATTTGTCTGCATTAAGCTCCTGTATCTAGTGTCTTCTATATTGAGTGGAACTAGCTCTTCCATCGTGCTCACAACAGTACAATCACAGATTGGTGCCTGGGCTTTTCCTAGAGAGGGCAGCTGCCTCTGAAACAGCTTGACCTGAAGGTTGGTTCAGAGGGAGTTTACATACAAGATAGGGGCGGAGCATCTTTTCTTCATGGGGACCAAGATGCTAATTACAAGGTAGATCACATGGCTAGACTGCATTCCAAGTGGAAGTTCTCCTTTTGGGTGGTGTCTTTTTCCATTTTGGAAGGTCTGGAGCAAGAAGTATCTGGCTGGCTAAAAACACAGTTCTTTCCTTGTATCCTTATCATGAATCCTCATTACTGAGAGTAATTGGTGTCTGCATTTTTCTCCCAGTCTTACAGAGTCAAACTAATATAACATACTAATAGAATTTGTTAGGTTATAGCCAGTGTCTTGGCTACCGCTATCCTTTGGATTGAAGTATCTATTCAATTAATACAGTTCTGTTTGGAGTTACTTCATGAACTTAATTTCCTTCTGCATTTGTTCAAGATAGATAAGAAATTTTTGTCTATTAATTGCTAAATTTGGTGGAAAATGTAAGGCATTCTATAAGGTCACTTAGCCTCTCAGTGACGTAGCCAGCAAAATGTAAAAGACATGAAAAGAACATTCACCCCCTGCATTTAATAAACATTATTTGCATCTAAAAGTTATTGTAAGTTTATTTTATACATAAATGAATGTTTTTAATGCTCAGAAATCCATTTGAGCCCTATAACTGAATTCAGAGAAGTCCTCCAATGAGTATGGAACTATAATAAACATTGCAAAATATCTGCTTAATAAAGAAGATAAAAGGAAAAAGGATTCATAGTTCTCAAGTCTTTCCGAATTCAGCATCTACAAGCTTCTCTAGGAGCGTCTCTATAGGACAGGTTATTAATATATTTTTGTTTGTTTGTTTTTGATTCCCTGAGAGAAAATGGCATCATCTCTGTGACAGCATCAAAGATGTAATATTAAATGACAGCATCAAATTTGCAATAAAATGAGTTAATTTTGCTAAATAATTTCAATATAATATTATTAATCTATGTTTTATTTTCTTTAAGTATTCAGTCATGGCCACCTTGTTTTATAAGCCATGGCTTCCTTTTCCTTGCATTCATTCTGTATGGGGTAAAGGTAAATCCAACTAGAAATAATTTGTCATTGCCTGGGTAGTCAGCAAGGTCACCGAGATTCAGGCTTCATAAGTTGCCTAAAAGACCAACTTTCAAGTTGCTTGAGTTTGGATAGAGTACCAATGTTAACATTCACTATTTCATGCCAATTAGGTCTGATAGGTGGTTATATATAGTTGATGAATTTTTAAAGAGGCAGAAAGAAGGAATAAATGTTTACTTAAGTGCAACTTAGTAGACAAAAACACCTCGAACATGGAATTCGAGAAGGGAAATAATTTTTAAGGTCTTTGTATGTAGAAAAAGAGAGTAAACACCACTAGCTGAAGAATTATTCACATAAAGCTAATAAAGTTCTTTTTTAGAATTACATTTTTTTAAAAAAGAAGAAACTAAGGAGAAAAAAGGTGAAAATAAGGAAAGCTTAGAAAAGAAATAAAAATGGAAACAAGTAAAAGATGGAGAGAAAAATAATAATGAAGGAAACTTATAATAAGAAATGGAAAGGATCCAGCTTGTCACCCTTCCTTCCAAATTGCCTTTGGAAGAACTCATGGAATAGACATGGGTTCTAGTTTACCATCTTTGTCTGGAGCCTCTTTGGAAGACTTGTTTGGAAGACCTGTGTGAGCCAGCACAGAATCCAATGCTGCTCAATTCTTTCTTATTTGATCCCAAAGCCATAATGAAAAAGGGTCCCAGGAACATGAAGAGATTAATGGGGAGCAGCAGATATGATTATGATCTAGGGAACATCCATAGAGAACAAAGGAATCTTAGTGTCCCCTCTTTTGAGTTAATGAAATGGCAGAGCAGGGTGACAATGCAAAAATCCTTTGGTCAGTCTGGAAGAACCGTGAAGATAGATTCGCATGTGTATTATTTGCCTTTATCATGTAGCTTCAGCTTCACCAAATCTGTATACAGTATTCCCACAGAGATGGACCTGTCTGCTTATAATAATGAAATAGCATTCTAGCACTTTGATGGCCTGAGAGACATTGAGGTTAGCCTATCCTGTTCACACTTGATTGTAAATAAAAAAAATAAGTGATCATCTTTGGCATGTTACAGTCAATGTCTCAAATTTAGCCAAATTGTCATTGATTCTTTCATTCGTTCAGCAAATATTTATTAAGTGCCTGCAATGTGCCAGCTGCAATTCTAGGGAGCAGGAATTTGGCCATCAACAAGACATAGTTCCTGGCTCTGAAGTATTTGACATTCAGAAAGCCAGTGAGAAGACTGTCTTTTTAGTCTGATACAGAACTAATAGATTTACTCTCATATTTATTCACTGAGCTGTTTTACTTTTCACAGACTTTTAAAAATTCTTAAGTAGGAAAGAATAGTGGGTGAAGAGAAATGATCTTGGGTACGGATCGAAAGAAAGAGAAAAAGAAAAAGAAAAAAAAAAAAGAAAAAACCAAAAACCCAAAACCCAACAACAAAAACATGATCCTAGTGGCCAACTGTAGCTAGGAGCATAATTCCTTCTGTACAAGACCGTATGGCTTTCAACATGGGTAGTTCCCTAGCTAATCAAAATTTCAAAGGGTACAGAAGACCATTTAATAGGATTATACCTAAACCTGTTATAGATTAAATTCTCTGGTTGTTTGACACCCTGGTAACTAGCCCAGATTTGTATGTACAAAAAGGAGATGAGAAAAATTCCTTCTTGATAGGAAAAGAGAACAGAATATCCTACCTCTCCCCCTGCCTCCACACAGAAAACTCACCTCCAGTGTACTGTTGGCAAAGTTCAAATGTACCAGGAAAGTACTCAGAGCAATGTCCCTCCATGCCCTCTGATGCAAAAACCCACTGGCTGTTGTTTCAAAGGGCCCATGGCCAAGATCTAACATTTCTCCCCTGAACAGCAGGAACAATAAATATCCACCTCTACGTGACACAAATGGTTTAGCATTGACAGAATTTGAAATAGAAAGTACTAAAAACCCTGCCTCAGAGTTGCAACCACTAATCTTACTGTACCTTCAGAGCTTGAGGACGGTTGCTACTGACACTTAGCAACCCACCAGCAGGAAAATTATGTGAAGAGAAAAAATTACAAACTTGTATTTTTAACCTTAAAATGGGTGGTATTGGAGGAGATGCAGACTGGATGAAATGAGAAGTAAGGGATATTTTGTTAAAAAACCATGATGGATAATACTTTTGTATAGACTTGTGTTCACCCCCAAGCTAATTAACATTCAGACAAAGCTGTCATTCTAATATCAGTTCAAGAAACGAAGATGTTCGTAAATAGAAAACTATATAAGAGCTGAAGCACACAGCTTTTCCTGACACCTATGAAAAGCCTTAAAAATTATTTCTGTATTGACTTTTACCATCTGGGAAGATATCCTGTAGCTAATAAAGCAGTTTTCCAAATGATTTTCTAATAAGGTCAAGTCAGGGTTTAAAACAGACTGTCTGCTAGAAGGTTTGAGAGAAGTGTTAAGAGTTAATTCACTTTTAGCTAAGACTGCTGATTCATTCCAGATGCTTTATATTTATATGGGTTCAATAGCTGATTCTGATTCGCTGCATTTTTTAAACTTGACTTTATATTTCTTATTAGGAGGTTCTTCCAAGTTGGCTTATTTACTACCAAATTGATTCCGTGAACTCATACTGTAAGTGTAGGTTTTAAAATACAGTAGAACTGCCATTGAAATGTAAGATGGCAGCTGGTGTCTACAAGCTCTGTGATAGAAAGAGAGGGGTAGGCTATGCTCTGCCACCTTCATAGGGACAAGACTTGACTAATCTGTCACATCAGAGGATGCCTTGTCACAGTTGTGCTAGTTGGTATATATACAGCTCTACAAACACACCTTCCACTGTACAACAAATATTTACATCTGACATGTCATGTTTACAAGAGACATTCATATTTATTATTTATAAACATGAGTCCACACTCATACTTATTTAATTTGCTTTTATCATAATCTTAACAGGATAGGCACTACAACATACTATTGTGTTTCCCCAAATCCAAGGCTCTGCAAAAATTATGTGTCCTAAGAAATCTCTGTTGCTTCTCCCTGCATACAGTAATTAGCAGCATAGTCTCTGATTCATGCAAACATTCTAGTTCTGCTGGTAATTAATCTCTCTAAATCTCAATTTCATTAGCCATAAAATGAGGATAATCATAGTATGCCTTAAGAGTTGTTACAACAGTTAAATGAGATAGTGCACGTAAAGTCCCTTGGATAAATGCCTTGGAAACATAGGCCTAAATGTATGTTGGGCATTATTATTAACACATTTCATCAAACCTAATACGTCAGTGACTGCAAATATACCACTGTAGTATATACCACTACAGAAGAAAAAAACAAAACAAAAAAACACTGCCAGTTCAACTACATGACTATGATGCAATGTTTTTGCTTTTTCATTACTTAGAATTTTTATTTTACATTTATTAAGACAGTCTTTTTAGATGGAGACAGGTTTTATCATATAGCACTCGTGCATATATAAAAGATATGAGTGAAAAAATTGGTTAATTCTTTTCTAAATTTTCTACATTTTTCTAAAATTTAGTATTTCTAAACTTTACATTCTGACTCCCTGAATTGCTTTTTGACTTATCATTGCTGATGGCTGTGTTTTTTCCACACCGTATCTTCCAGGCATCAAGTGTGTTAGAGATGCTGGATCACCTTGTAACCACTCACACTCTTCCTACAAGTTTTCATGCTGGTGCTTCCTGGATCTTACAAAATGATAAGGTTTTCATTCAATGCCAGGATGGATAGTTCTTTCTCAAATGACAATTGAATCATTTGTTGATTGAAACATACAGGAATTGCCTTTATGTTGTCACATCATCAGGAATAAAAATCTAGTTGGTGTATGCACAGCAATGACACCCAAACTGGGAAATTAGAATTGATCAAGTGTAGAATCTTCCCTGTTACTTTTCCCCCTTTCTCATATGAGTAAAATAAGATGTGTCAATATCTATAGTCAAAACAAAACTGAAAAGCACTTTCGTTCGAATGTTGGTATTGGTTCTAACAATGTCCACGAAGACCCAACATTTATTTTCTATTTATTCATTTGCCAAAATTATATTTATTCATTTACATTTATGAAGAGTCTGTTCTATGGATACATATTAGGCAAGGTATCAGGAATTCAAAGAGATTAAGGCTTTGTCGCTAAGACAAAGTGACAGATGTGGCCCTTGGTCAGAGAGGGAGAGCAAACGCCCAATGCGGTGGCTGAAGGGCAGTAAGAGCTGCAGGCACAAGATATACCGGAGGCACAAAGGAGGCCTCTTCCATGGATTCTGCTTGGACCTGAAGTGGAAAAATCAAAATGAGTCTCCAGGCCAGCAGCAGAGGGAAGGGCATTGTGAGCAAAGGGGTTTTCCTCAAAGGAAACGCTATGATTTCCGATTTTTCTTCAACTTTCTTTTCTGTGTCCTTTCTGTGTTCCTTGCACTGATAGGTTGAAATCAGTCACTGCTCTTCTTTCTTCTGGGAATTGCCTTTTCATAACTGTTGTCTATTCTCCTCCTGGGTTATATTCACTTATGGACTTCCAGGAACTTTTTATGGACCTTAGACATCAACTCATTGCACATTATGCATTTTGCAAACATAGTCTCCATTTTGTCATTTGTCTTTTAATTTTGCTGGTAGCAACTTTTGTATTCCAACAGTTTAAATATTTCCCCAGTCAAATCTGTCAATATTTTCCTTTCCGGTTACAAGGTTTTAGAATTGCTTGTAAAGACCTTTCCTACCCTAAGATATATTCTAACATTTCATATATTCTGTCTTTAGGGTTTTTTTTTTTACATTAAAGTCTAAAACTAAAATTTATTTTGAATATTGTATGTGACTAGTATAACTACCCCCCGCCAATGCATGTTGAATTTAAACCTACCCTTAGATTTTCTGTTAGTTCTTACCAGACTGTTATTAACTTAGAAAATTACAAGCAGGCAACTTTCAATAACCAATGCCAACAAAGAAAAGTTGTGTCACAAAAAAACCTACTCTTTTAGTTTCAAGTGTCAGAAATTTCTGTCAAAATAACTTTCGTAAGACAAGACATTTTTGGGGGGGTTCTCATAAAGCAAGAAAGAGCAGAGATGGATCGGTGCTCGGAAATGGGTGGATCTGGGGATTTGAAAGTCGTAAAAACCAAGACTGCCACTTGTTTCTGCTTCTCTCTTCATGTTGGTTCTTTTCTCCAACTGCAAACAGATTTTTTCCATATGGGATGAGAAATGGGTGCAGAGCATTCCAGACACATTCTCCCAGTTCAACAACCAGAGAGGGAAATGTGTTCCCCATCAGATCTAATAAAAAACAAATCTCAGAGTAGGAGTCTAATTATACTACCCTTTAGTCACTGGTCATTTCTTTCTCAGGCAATGACCCATTCCAGACCCATCCCTGTGGCTCAGAGAATGGAGTTCTGTACTATGACCTAGCAGGCCTGGGTTGTGCTCCCAGACCAGCTGCCAAAGTGGTAGATCTGACAGCAGAAGAGAAAGGGTGATAGCAGACATAACTACCAAGAGAATCACTAACAGACAGTCTCTCCAATGTGTAATTTGCTGCAATCAATAATTATAAAAGCGATATAAGCGTTTATGGTTTCTTACTGACTACATTGGAGTTTTATACATGCAAGTTGTCTTTCTTGTTTTTTACTATCTCAGGCTCATATTAAAATTAACTTCTGTAACCTCAACACACAACGATTTATTTGAAACCTGGGTTTTCATCATTGTGTCTAAGACAAGTTCTTTAATCTCACCTAGCTCAAGATTTTTCATCTGTAAAATGAGATCTTTGATTTTATGATGTAGAGAAAGGGAAAGAAGATGATCCCAAAAGACAACATTGTCTGGTATTCAATTTTTGCCACAAATGCTTTCAAAATCTAAAAGTGCATATTATTAGGTCCACTTATGAGGTGAATTAGCACTTTCATTAGGTGAATTCTGCTCATGGCATCATGCACCTGTGTCCTGCCTGTCCTTCTCCATCTTGCATGTGTTACCTAAGGAAATGATAAAGCCCAGAACCAGAATTCTGTCTATCTGAGTCAGGAGCTCTTTCAGGAACAAGTAATAGAAACCCAACTCAAATTAGGCTAATGGGGTAAAAAAGTATTTACCAGTTCCTATATGTGGAATGGGAAGCACACAGCAATGAAGCAAAAGCTACAGGAACCAGGGTCTTAGAAACTGTAGCTGGGGACTCAAAGTTACCAGTGTTCTGTGTCCATTTTGTTCACTGCTTAATTTTCTTCTCTTTGCCTTTTTAAACTCATTATTTTGTAATAGTGGGGCATGGCTGCCAGTAACCCCAGGTTAGCAATCTTAGCCAAAGGGCGTAATCCCACCACAAGAAATGACTCTGTCCCTGGTTGGTTTATGTGCACATGACTTGGGCCAACCTCTTTTGGAATGGGAATTGGCACGGATTTACTTCTGTGGCCAGGGAGATGGCATCTATTAACCAAAAAATGGGATGGATGGGGAGTATGGTTTCCAGGCTTAACAAATAAAAGTTCATCCTACATTTAATCTGGCAACCCTAGGTGGGAGGCCTTTCTAAACAGGCTAAATTAATAACCACTACAGCTTACTCTGCTGTTTCCTCAAGAACCTGTCTTGTGTCCTTTGCCATCTTGCTCATGCCAGGGGCAGATGCACCAGCAAACAGGCAATGACTGTCATCACAGGAACTTGACTTAGCATTAAGGATGGAGGGCGTGTGCTCTATTTTTTAGTCCCCCTTGAGAAATCCTCTCCTAGTTTTTCTCAAAGCTAGCATGCCTTTTCCATAAGCATCTTGGTGGCTGTGAGCTGTGTATTCTATCCATGCCATAGAATCACAGGGCTAGAGAGAGGCCTGGAGGTCTTGGTCAGCCCTTGAGTGTGATTTGTAATTTTGGGGGTACAGAAACTCATCTGTCCAAGAATTCCATGCATGGCCCTCTTTCTTTCTTTCTTTCTTTCTTTCTTTCTTTCTTTCTTTCTTTCTTTCTTTCTTTCTTCTTTTGCTTAGCTTTTATTTTCTATTTTATTAATTCTTTTTTTATTTTATTAAAAAAAAATTTTTTTAACGTTTATTTATTTTTGAGACAGAGAGAGACAGAGCATGAATGGGGGAGGGTCAGAGAGAGAAGGAGACACAGAATCCGAAGCAGGCTCCAGGCTCTGAGTCGTCAGCACAGAGCCCGACGCGGGGCTCGAACCCACGAACTGCGAGATCATGACCTGAGCCGAAGTCGGACGCCCAACCGACTAAGCCACCCAGGCGCCCCAATTAATTCTTTTTTTAATGTAATTTATTGTCAAGTTTGCTAGCATACAATGTGTAAAGTGTGCTCTTGGTTTTGGGGGTAGATTCCCGTGGTTCATCGCTTACATACAACACCCAGTGCTCATCCCAACAAAGTGCCCTCCTCAATGCCCATCACCCATTTTCCCCTGTCCCCCACCACCCTCCATCCATCCTCAGTTCTCTGTATTTAAGAGTCTCTTATGGTTTGCCTCCCTCCCTCTCTCTTTGTAACTATTATTTTTCCCCTTGTCTTTCCCCATGATCTTCTGTTAAGTTTCTCAAGATCCACATATGAGTGAAAACATATATCTGTCCTTCTCTGACTGACTTATTTCACTCAGCATAATACCTTCTAGTTCCATCCACGTTGCTGCAAATGGCATGATTTCATTCTTTCTCATTGTCAAGTAGTGTTCCATTGTATACATAAACCACATCTTCTTTATCCATTCATCAGTTGATGGACATTTAGGCTTTTTCCATAATTTGGCTATTGTTGAAAGTGCTGCTATAAACATAGGGGTACAAGTGCCCCTATGCATCAGCACTCCTGTATCCCTTGGATAAATTCCTAGTAGTGCTATTGCTGGGTCATAGGGTAGTTCTATTTTTAATTTTTTGAGGAAACTCCACATTGTTTTCCAGAGTGCATGCATGGCCATTTTTTGATGAGGAGTCTTTACCAATTATAAGTGCTTCTGGAGCTTAAGGAAACAGCAGAGGAAGGAGACGAGGCTGGGAAGCAATACAAAGGAGCTTTGACCAATGAGCCTGCAAAGACCTTCCACAGGAGAGCAGACACATTCGGTCTAGGTTTAGGCAAACACACAGTTTAGGGACCATGAGGGACAGAGCCAGAGGCAAGTAACTTGATAGGGAGCAGGTGCATTGGTCCCACTGAAGGATGGTGGGGGGGGTTCAGTTTGAGCAGTAAAGGTAAGAGGGTGAAGGAGACGCCTTTACATAGTTCAGAGGAATTGGTGGATGATATTTTTCATATTTAACCTCACTCCCACTGTTAGCTTTAACCAGTGATGTATCATCAGTTTCTTACCCTGTCAAGAACACATAAGCAGCACACATTGATTTTTTTAAAAGGCCATCTTTAAGTGTTTGCTAAAATACTGCACAATTAATGAGTGCATCACATTCTCACCATTTTAATAATGTTTTTAAGTGAAAGTACCTCTCGTGCATCTGACCTCTCAGCATTTATTTTTACCATGGGAGTTTTTGAATATAACATATGCATATAACTTATAAGGATGATTCTACCACATTATTGATTTAAGTGTTTTTTTTTAGAAAATATGTATGATCTAAATTCATTCTTTTTGTTTACATGATTCCCATTTTGATCTTACTTCCAAAGTGAGGCAGTGGGGAAAATGTCAGATCAGGTGCCAGCTGACCTGTTCCAGACATACATCTTACTTGTACAGATCAGCTGAATGACTGTGGACGTGGGGCAGAACCTTGGATTCTCCACCTGCAAAATGAGGGAGCTTGGGCCAAGTGATCTCTCAGGAGCCTTCCAAATCTAATATATCAGATTTGGTGGCTAGGGAAATGATCACCAAGGCCATGAAAAGATGGTGTCCTTTTGCTGAACACTGCCTCTTGTTAAGTACCCAGCAATCCTGGACATGGGTTTAAAACACAGGCCTTGGAATCCAGCAGACTTGGGCTTGAATCCTCATCCTAACACTTCACGTCTTCCACCCTCAGCCCCAGTCTGTGCATTTCCGAGATGGAAATGGAAATACCTGCTTCATAGTGCCATCATAAAGAATGCCTGAGAAGAGATGTGGGGAACACGCAACACAAGGCTAGGCACCTAATAAATCCCCAGTATGGGGGGGCACCTGGGTGGCTCAATCAGTTGCGTGTCTGACTTTGGCTCAGGTCATGATCTCACAGTTTGTGGGTTCGAGTCCTACATTGGGCTTGCTGCCGTCAGCACAGAGTCTGCTTTGGATCCTCTCTACCCTTTCTCTGCCCCTCCCCCGCTTACATGTGTGCTTTTGTGCTCTTTCTCTCTCAAAAATAAATAAACATTAATAATAATAAATAAATAAATAAATAAATAAATAAATCCCCAGTATGTGCAGGCTGGCATTACTGGTCATTACATGCTGCATCGTAAGCTAGAGAACTAGAGAAGTTACTTCAATCTTTCATTTGTACATTTATTTTATTGTTTATTAAAAAAATACTACATACTACAACTGCTCAGTAAATATTTGCTTGGGTGTGCAAATAGGCATGGGCTCTGCCTATAGACTTTCACCAACAGCTTCTATATTCATGCGTTCTGAATTCCTCAGCTTGCTGCAACTGCAAGACTAAGGAACATTTGGAATCATTATCATTATGTTATCTTTAAAAGTAACAGGCTCCTGGTTTTAATTAATCTTGGCCCCTGAGTATTTCATGAAAAGAAAAGTCAGTGAACTCATACCACAGCATCTATTTCCAGAGCTGATGTGTTTAGTCATTTGCGTGTGAAACTGCCAAAGGCAGGCTGGGTTACTGTCCTGTGGAACATCTGCACAGTGTTTGTCATTTTGGCATTTGAGAACTTTGTAAATACGTGCAGACCCATGACAACCTCAGGATTTTGTTTCCAAATGTGCCATTGATGAATAATAGCTCAAATGAACAAAATCATCTAGGCGACAATTTGGGTGGAGGATGAGGATGGGAATTACAGTGTGTTTCCAAGGGCTCTGAGGGTAAAAATCCGTTCCTATCATTGCAAAACAATGAAGTCTTTGGAAGCACAATAATGTGTAGGATGGCTTTAGAATCAGACAACTTGCTTTTGTTTTGGAAGCACAGATTCAAGTCTGGCCTCAGATAATCACTGGCAGAAGCAGCTTTCTTGATTAAGTCAGTCCCATGAAAGAACATGTGTCTTTATTACAGAGAGTGCCTTCTCCTAATTCCCACCTTAGAAGCAAAGGCCAAGTTCCCCTCAGCTGAGCTCATGACTCTCTCAAGCCAGAGCTCAGTGCCTCAATCCCGATCACTGGTAATTTGAGATAAATTCAGCTTGCGCTGTCTCTGCTAGCGCCCCAGTGGTTCTCTCTCCTTTCAAATGACTCAATCTTTTGTCTTCAAATGGTATCTTGGAGATGTGCAAAGGCGCTAAGGAGATTATTTTTGAACATCTCCTAGAACTCGAGAAACTCCTTCACAGAAGGTTGAAACCATGCCTGGTCATTTAGTCTGACTCGACTTAAAAAGGCATCAAATACAAATAGATTCTGGGAAATAAATCAACTTCAGGCTTTTTACTGCTGAAGGCTTAAAATAATTCCCAAAAAGGCTAATTATGTCTCTCTTTGCTCAGTAGTTGGGCTTAATAATAAACACCAAACATATGGCAGAGATGGGGCTGCATAACCCATCATAGCCTTCTGTTCAGCAGCAGGGGTATTGGTCCTGGAGAAATTATGTACAAAAAGCTTGCACAGATTAATAGCTGTAGTTGTAATATCTATTACCACTGAAAGCTATAACTGCTAACTGGCTTCTAAAAATTCCTTTCAACTTAGTAATCAAAGAAGCAACATGTAAAATAACACTAACAATCTATTTTTCACCTATGAGATGAGTAGAGTTTTTAAATGATGGCGATACTGAAGAGGAGTTGATGAAATAAGCACTGTCATACCTTATGGTAAGAATGTAAATTGGAACGATCTTTCTGGACAGCAATTTGGCAAGAGATATAAGGGCTGTAAAAATATTCATGTATTTTGATCCCATCATTTCATTCCCAGAAATCTATCTTAAGGAAATAGTATAAACCGTGGATAAAGATTTAAATATAAGAATGTTCACTGCAATGCCATTTATAATAGTCAAATGTACAACGAGAGAAGAATGCTCAAGCAAATTATGTACGTCTATCACATTCAATAGAACATTATACAGTCATTCAAAATCATGTTGACAAATATTTTCAAAGTCAGAGGGGGATTGAAAATAGGATATAGAACAATAGATACCCCATGATCTTGACTATTTAAAATAATATAACACATTTTGGACATCAAAAGATGTTATTTTAAAAACTTCAGCAGTTTCTCTCTCTCTCTCTGTCTCTCTCTCCATCTCAAAAATAAATAAACATTAAAAAAAATTTTTAAAGGGGTGCCTGGATTTTTCAGTTGGTTAAGTGTGTGATTTCGGCTCAGGTCATGATCTCTTGGTTCATGAGTTCGAGCCCCACATTGGGCTGTCTGCTGTCAGCACAGAGTCTGCTTCGGATTCTCTGTCTCCTCCTCTCTCTCTCTCTCTCTCTCTCTCTCTCTCTCTCAAAAAAAAAAAACATTTTAAAAATTTAAAAAAGGGACGCCTGGGTGGCTCAGTCGGTTAAG
Source organism: Leopardus geoffroyi (assembly GCF_018350155.1). Taxonomy (NCBI): domain Eukaryota; kingdom Metazoa; phylum Chordata; class Mammalia; order Carnivora; family Felidae; genus Leopardus; species Leopardus geoffroyi. Next base: position 186,259,925 of record NC_059328.1, on the reverse strand, counting down.
CGTCCAACTTCAGCTCAGGTCATGATCTTGTGGTTTGTGAGTTCGAGCACCACATCGGCCTCTGCCCCTCCCCTGTTCACGCTCTGTCTCTTAATAATAAATAAACGTTAAAAATTTTTAAAAATTAAAAAAAAACTGTAGCAGTTTGTGAATTCCAGGATAGAAGCTGAAATGTGTGTTAGGGATTAGGGGGCAAAGGGGTGTGCCTAGGGCATTGTCCTTGGGGAAGCTCTGAGCCAGCAGAAAAAGCCAAATCCAATTGCAAAAAGTATTCTGTTTAATATTACCGAAGTCTGCCTTCATTATGGGCAATATGAGTCTCTAAAGAGCTCCTCCATGTGTTTAAATAGGAAGTGTTTATGGAGCCCTCATTATGTGCCACAGTACTGTGGCAGATGAAGGGGAGACAGTATTAAGCAACAAAAACATAGCTCCTGACTTCACGGAGTTTACAGTCTGATCAGTCATCATCATTATTCAGTCTACTGATACTTTTTTCTTGGTAGTAGCAGCAAGTCAGGGTATGGCAAAGAGACATCCGGTGGGATATGTATGGCTAATGGACACAGCAATATAGAATACTCTGTTGTAAGTTTCCTTTCCTGCACTGCAATTCCCTTGTGTGATCCTCAAGACATATAAAGTCTGTTAAACATGACTGCCTTGTGCTAGCTGGGCTATGGGGAATAACGGGAGGGGCTGGTCCCCACACAGCAGCCAAACAGGCATAAGCAGCAGAAGCCTAGTGAAGCACTCACAGGAGATACTGAGAGAGAGGCGTGGAACAGCTGCCAGTCCACAGCAAGAGGTGAGGAGAGCAACCAGGATGGGCTGGTGGAACACACAGTCCTTCCCATGTGGAAATATTTAAGAAGGGGTTGCCCTTCTTTATTTGCCTTGAATGGAGTTCAAGTGATATTCTTTTAATATTAGAGGAAAGGGGAAAACATATGAAGCCTCTCTAGAACAGGCAAGAGAGAAATATACAAAATTCTGGGAGGAAATATATCCAATATGCGTACGGTAAGTGGGGTTATGGGCATATGCATTTTTTCCTTCAGTTCGTATGTATTATGATCACATGCACAAAATGTCACTTTCAAAACCTTTGCTCTTACCACACTCATGTCATATTCATGTACATTCCTTCTACCCTTATCTTCCTTCTTCATCTTTCTTTTTCTTCCTTCTCTCCTTTGCCTGCCCGCTGATTACAAATCTTATCAGTCAGTCACATGTATAAGCAGTATTCTTTTTTTTTTTTTTCTTTTTTGGCATGACCTATATGTGGTGTTAAAATAGAAAAGCTCATCATGCACTGTTTTAAGCATTTCACAGGTATTGATTCTTTTAATCCACACAACAAACCTCTTGGGAAGTAATACCACCACTCCTGTTGAGCAGACGAGGACACTGAAGTTCAGAGATATAAACCAACCTGCCCAGTCACACTAGTGTATAGTAGGACTGAGATCTGAACCTGGGCACTCGGGCTCCAGAGCACATATACCCACTTCACTGGATAGCTTGGGAGAAAACATAAAGGACAAAACAGTTATACTTGTCCCAAGATTGCTTAGCATCTTGGCTTTTATATAAAATTGAGGGCACAATTCCTGGGGTCCAGAGCCCAAGTATCTCCTAAGTGTTGCAACACAGATCCCACTGAGTGCTTTAGAATACTCACTATTCCCAGCATGCCACACCCTCACCAACAGAAAGGCAGGCCCTAGGACCCCACTACTTACCCATGTGATTTTAGGTAAGTGATGTAAACTTTCTGGCTTTCGATTTTCAATCTATGAAATGGAGTAGTAATACCCCCCTCATCAGACAATATTTATATATCCTTAACACAATGTCTAGCACATAATTAGTTCTCAGTAACAGTAACTATGTTTTCCCATCAATCATTAGCAAACGTTATGTGTTGGAGGACTCACTTGTCCTTACGTAGCTTGCATTCTAGGAATCAGCAAACTACAGCCTATAGGTTAAATCTGGCCCACTGCCCATTTGTGTAAATAAAGTTTTATTGGAACACAGACATGCTCATTCATTTATATGTTGTGTATGGCTGCATTCATATTACAACAGCAGAACTGAATAGTTGCAACAGAAACTATACAGCCTGAAAAACTTAAAATACTTATTCTTTGGCCTTTTTCTTTAAAAAAAAAAAAAAAAGTTTGCTAATCCCTGCTATAGACACGCTTACTGTGGTGATAAAACAAATCTACACAATCAGTATACTTTTGTCAGATTTTAGATAGACGTCTCTGCTTATGTTGTTTATTATACAGAAAGCTAAAGTAAGAAGGCTTATTTTCTAGGCTGATGATATAGACAATGTATAAAATAGAAATTAAAAAGTTGTAATCTTAAAAAAATTACAAATATATAAAATCATTTGGCAAGATGTGAAATGGTTTATAAATTCCCACATCATTTGTCCCTTCATGTGTCATTTCAACTTTGATGCTGAAGCCTTCCTTTCTAGGCACTGATATTCTTATCAGAGAGGCAATGATATATGTTTCAGCCCCTTTGTTCATACATTTGGGTATCATCTGCCTTGCCCAGAGATGAATCAAAATGAAACATTACAGGAGTGACAATGGTGGAGGTTATGGCTTCCGGAGTAAAACAGCAGCCTAGTGATCTATAGAATGTCTCCAAAGGATATTAAATTAATCAGCCAAGGATTATTGTGCATTTTCCTGAACATCTGTGGGCTTTCTCTTTAGGGTGACTGGGTGGAGTTTCTATGATGAGTGGGGGAAGCACTGTTATTGTCATACAGATGGTATGTGGGGAGAGACTCCCAGTAGGCAGCAGGGAGTCAGTATTCAGAAGTCCAGTGGCTTCTCTGGGAATATGAATACATGTTGGCCCGAGGAAGGAAGGCTGTTCTCTATGGTTTGTTTAGAAAAAGCTTAGGCTGGTAGGAATGGAGAAGTTGTTTTCCTATTGTGCTTTTGCAGAATCAAACAGCAGCCAAAAATCCAAAAAGAGAGAGCAAGAGCTCTCTTTAGAAGGATAATGGGGGAAAGGGGCAGACCAAAAATGTATGGCAATTGTACATTGTTACCAAGAAAGTGAGAGATTCCTTTCCAATTCAAGTTCACATCAAGTGACAAAGATCACAGATCCTAACTAACCAGGGACTTGGAGGAGCCTCGTTTGGAGGCAAAGAGACAGGATGGAGACGTGGAAACAATGTAGTTTAATGTAAAAAGCTGTTTTGTCTCCAGCATCCACCAAATTAATTGTGACAAAAATTATTTACAAGGAAGATACTTACATAGAAAGGTATAATATCAGGGTTTTGTTAGACAACACTGGACAGAGAGAAGACCGAATACCATTGTTGGAGTCAGAGAAAACCAGACTTAGGACTGAGACAGACCTGTTTGTAGTGCAGATCAGCCACAAGCCATAGTTAAGCTGGAAGAAATTACTTCACCTCTCAGAGCTGCCCTTCTCCCCACCCACAGTCAGCCATGCTTATACATAGAGAAAATGGCGAACTTCAGTCATGACCTCAGGCTCTCTGCCTCACGCTCCAGCTTTAGGCTCATCTATATCTGTACCTTTTTTTTCACCCACTTTCTAACAAAATATGGAGTGCCATTCCTCTTGCTCCCTTTAAGGCCACCTGTGTGCTTGCCTTTCTTCCCTCCTACCCCCTCTGGAATCCCAGTCTCTGTATTTCCCATCTGGTCCTCATATCCCAACCCCAATTAACATGAGCAAATATTCCCCAGCTCTCTCCTGAAATTCCCTGACCCTCCATTTACCTCCTCATTCTGGAGACACTTGGGGGCCATTGACTCTCACTTTTCTCTTTTTTGGATACTGTTGCCTTTTCTGGATAGCCTTTTTTTTTTCTTTTCAAAATTTTACTTCAATTCTGGTTAGCTAACAGTGCAATATTAGTTTCAAGAATAGAATTTAGTGATTCATCACTCACATACAACACCTAGTGCTCATCATATCAAGTGCCCTCTTTAATATCCATCACCCATCTTGCTCATCTCCCACCCACCTCCCTCCACCAACCCTCAGTTTTTTCTCTATTGTCAAGAGTCTTTTGCGGTTTGTTTCCATCTGTCTCTTTTTCCCCACTCCCATATGTTTATCTGTTTTGTTTCTTAAATTCCACATATCAGTGAAATCATATGGTATTTGTCTTTCTTTGACTGACTTACTTCACTTAGAATAATACACTTTATGGTTTCATCCATGTTGCTGCAAATGGCTGAGTAATATTCCATTGTATATATAATACTACATCTTCTTTATCCATTCATTGGTTGGTGGGCATTTGGGCTCTCTCCATTGTTTGGCTATTGTTGATGGTGCTGCTATAAACATTGGGGTGCATGTACCCTCTTTGAATCGGAATTTTTGTATGTTTTGGGTAAATACCTAGTATTACGATTGCTGGATCATAGGGTAGTTCTATTTTTAACTTTTTGAGGAACCTCCATACTGTTCGCCAGAGTGGCTGCTCCAGTTTGCATTCCCACCAGCAGTGCAAAAGTGTTCCCCTTTCTCCACATCCTCACCAACACCTGTTGTTTCTTGTATTGTTACTTTTAGCCATTCTAACGGGTGTGAGGTGCTATCTCACTGTGGTTTTGATTTGTATTTCTCTGATTATGAGTGATGTTGAATATCTTTTCATGTGTCTGTTAGCCATCTGGATGTCTTCTTTGGAAAAGTGTCTATTCATGCCTTTTGCCCATTTCTTCACTGAGTTATTTGGTTTTTGGGTATTGAATTTGATAAGTCTTTTATAGATTTTAGATACTAACCCCTTATCAGATATGTCATTTGCAAATACTTATCCCATACTGTAGGCTGGCTTTTATTTTTTTATATATAATTTTTTTTAACTTTTTTTTTTTAATTTATTTTTGAGACAGAGAGAGACAGAGCATGAACGGGGGAGGGTCAGAGAGAGAGGGAGACACAGAATTGGAAGCAGGCTCCAGGCTCTGAGCCATCAGCCCAGAGCCCGACGCAGGGCTCAAACTCACGGACCGCAAGATTGTGACCTGAGCTGAAGTCGGACGCTTAACCGACTGAGCCACCCAGGCACTCCTCCGTAGGCTGGCTTTTAGTTTTGATTGTTTCCTTCATTGTGCAGAAGCTTTGTATCTTCATGAAATCCCAATAGTTCATTTTGCTATTGTTTTCCTTGCCTCTGGAGACACGTCTAGTAAGAAGTTGCTCTGGCTGAGATCAAAGAGATTGCTACCTGTGTTCTCCTCTAGGATTTTGATAGTTTAGGTCTTTCATCCATTTTGAATGTATTTGTGTGTTTGGTGTAATAAAGTGGTCCAGTTTCATTCTTCTGCATATTGCTGCCCAGTTTTTCCAACACCATTGGTTGAAGAGACTGTCTTTTTTTCCATTGGATATTCTTTCCTGCTTTGTTGAAGATTAGTTGACTATATAGATGTGGGTCTATTTCTGGGTTTTCAATTCTGTTCCATTGATTTATGTGTCTGTTTTGTGCCAGTACCGTACTGCCTTGAGGACTACAGATTTATAATTTGGTTTGAAATCGGAATTGTGATGCCTCCAGTTTTGTTTTTCTTTTTCAGGATTGCTTTGGCTGTTCAGGGCTTTTTATGTTTCCATACAAATATTAGGATTGTTTGTTCTATCTCTGTGAAAAATGTTGGTGGTATTTTGATGGGGATTGCATTAGATGTGTAGATTTCTTTGGGTAGTATCAACATTTTAACAGTGTTCTTCCAGTCCATGGGTATGGAATGCTTTTCCATTTCTTTGTGTCCTCCTCACTTTCTTTCATAAGTGTTCTACAGTTTTCAGAGTACAGATCTTTTACCTTTTTGGTTAGGTTTATTCCTAGGTATCTAATTGTTTTTAATGCAATTGGAAGTGGGATAGATTCCTTGATTTCTTTTCCTGCTGCTTCATTATTGGAGTGTAGGGATGCAACAGATTTCTATACATTGGTTTTATCTCCTGTGAGTTGCTGAATTCAGTTGTTAGTTCTAGCAACTTTTTGGTGGAGTCTTTCAGATATTCTTTTTAATATTTAGTATTTATTTTGATATTTTAAAAATATTTCCCTGAGTTGCTCATTTCATTTTCATATGTATATTATAGAGTTTTAAAAGTTAGGCAAAGGTATATTCAAAGAACAGTTCCACCACTTTCTGCTTGTGCGAACATGAACACCTTATCCTTCCATATTTATTGGTTTCCTTGTGTGTAAATTTGACATACTATACCCATTTTCATTTTAGACTAATGAAAAAACATAGATAAGTGAATAGATATAACTCATCCAATATGTTGCATCAAAAAAATAAAATAAAGGAGAGAAAAAGAAAACTGCTTCTGGCCTATGTATTTGTACAGGAAGATACTTTTTGGTGATTGTGACTATAAAATACATATAAACTTTCTCCCTTTGTTGACGTGATTTGACTTTTTCCTTGTGGATCTTTTCTCTCCCTTCTCCTCTTACAACTCCTTCTCTTGGATACTGGCACATTATAAATAAAGCTGGTCTTCCACCAGAGTAGGGAACGGGGAGTAGACTGAACACATTAGAATTCTCTGGGCTCCCATACTCATTCTCAATCCCAGTACCAGAAATTCTGATTCAGTATTCAGAGTGACACCTGAAGAATTTGTGTTTTGAAAAGATTCTCCAGGTAATTCAAATAATTACCCTTCCATCCCAACCTGCCTCCCAAATGGAAATTACTGCTTTGAACTTAGGTGGGTACCCCAAGCTAGGCCTGGAGTAATTCACAGCTACACACCTTTTCCATTATATTAACTATGTGCCTTCCTGGGAACTAGATGCATCTATGACAACCTGTTTCTATAAAGCAGCTTTTGTTCTTTCTTTGTAAGGACTCAAAACAACTGTTTTTTGGCTGGGCCAAGTGTGTCATTGAAAGTCTTTGGGAGATCTTTTTTGGATTTCTATGCCAATTAAGTATTTTCATGTCTAACTTCCTACTCTGATGCAATTATATATATGCAATCCATGTTTCCAGATTCCGACATCAAATCCCAATAAAATCTCTATCAAATATTTCTGGGAATTCTCAGAGATTACTCATGAGTGACTTCTGATATTTTTATTCTCTCTTCTTCCTCCCTCTCCTGGGTGTTGCCATATTCATTATCTCTTGAACATGTTGGGCTCACCAAGGCTTCCCCATGACTCTCTTGTTTCCATCCTGTTTTCTGGAAGTCACTGCCTCAGCTGGACATACCACCCATCCACCAAGCCTGCTGCCTCTGCAGGCTTCCAGTGTTGATTTAAGATGAACATGACCCCCCCCCCCTCCCCACCCAGGCTGCTATTGGGAAGTTGTGGGAAATGTCTCTTTCTTCATTCAGTGTGAAATTCTCTTAGGGGAACATCAGAGCAATGTGACTTGATTAATTAGCATAAAAGATACTAGAAAGAGGGACACCTAGGTGGCTCAGTCGGTTAAGCATCTGACTCTTGGTTTCAACTCCAGTCATGATCTCAAGGTTTGTGAGTTCTAGCCCAGTGTCAGATTCTGCAGCTGGCAGCATGGAGCCTGCTTGAGATACTCTCTCTCCCTCTTTGTCTATGCCCCACCCCCACTCACACTGTCTCTGTTTCTCTCAAAATAAATAAATAAAAACTAAAAAAAAAGATACTAGGAATAAATTTTCAATGGTGAAATTAGCAGTATTCAAGATGGTGCTTGGCTGGATATTGATAAGGATATTTGAAATGCTTTCTTAGCTACTTTTGGAGTTTGAATTAAAGATTAGGGAAATTTTTTTTGATGTTTGTTTATTTTTGAGAGAGAGAGAGCATGCGCAAGTGGGGCAGGGCAGAGAGAGAGGGAGACACAGAATCTGAAACAGGCTCCAGTCTCTGAGCTGTCAGCACAGAGCCAGATGCAGGATTCAAGCTCATGAACCCTGAGATCATGACCTGAGCCGAAGTCAGACACTTAACTGAGCCACCCAGGCACCCCAAGATTAAGGAATTTCAAATGCTAACTAAAGAATATACTCACCCTTAGATGTAGAATAAAATTAATTTACACACATATATCACATTGTTCATACAGAACTGTTTCAAAATAAAATACCACTCAGGCAATAGAGCAGACCCAGACATATTTCTGGTGGAGATCTGGATCAGGAGACAAATCCAAAAAAATGAACACTCTGCTATACTCAGAATCACCTTCCTATTAATATTTAAGAATTAGTAACATTCTAATTCAGAGTATTGAAACTGCTTCCTTTTTCTAGAATGAGTTTGTTTTCTTCCAGGAATTTCCTTGGACTCATTTAAATAGACTTTGGGGGGCCATCTGACATTTTCCCAAATTTGCCTAACCATGGCATTCCATGTGCATGTAGCTCTTGAAATTTGCTACCGGATTAGCATGTATATGTTCTCTGTATCCCCCAATCATATTTCTTTCCTTCTGAAAACAGAGCCGGCCCCTTCTTTCTCTTTTAAGAGTTGTTGATCACGTTTAGGTTCAATGACACCCCTGTTTCACTTTGCTGTTAGAAGTGGAGAGGGACCAGTTGTTCACTCCTCATTTATCAGTTGTAACCAATTTATAAATGGACTTAAGGAATCAGATGAGAAACATAGTAGAGAATTGGCAAGCTTGATTTTTACTCTTTGAGCCTAACCACCAGTGAAACTAAAAAACTGGAGAGATGCAGACCTTCCCAGCAGGTGAAGGTCTAAAGCAGCTGTAGAAGATCAGGCTGTAGGAAGCAACTCCTTCTGAGGTCAGACAAATCCAAACAGGAAAAAAAGTGAGCCAAGGTTTAGCAAGAGCCATTGGCACATTAGATACATCCAGGAGAGACCCAATGGACTCGAGACTGTCAACAATGTCCTGCTCTAGGTTCTTGAGATACGACAAGGGGACAGGAGGAGAATGGCTCTCTCCCCATATAGTCTTGGTCAAATACTTCAACCTCTAGGGCACATTTAAAACTTTCCTTTTCTTTACACTCACTTTTTAAGAGGATATAAGGGGTCTTCTCTGCTAAGGGAATAGAAATTTCAGAAGGAGGAGCAAGATGAATTTAGACTCCCTCTTTTTGGTTCTCTCCAGTTTTCTTTCTTTCTCGGCAACTGGAGGCAAGTTTGGGGTGGGTGAGGGGCTCCTGCTTGGAAAGTGCTTCTCCTTTTTGAGGGCCTTGTGGGCAGTGGGTGGGGTCCAGGAGAAAGGGGGTTCCGGGCTTGCTGTCAGGCTTGTTCATCTCCATCTTAAGTTGATGGAGGTAAACAGAGTCCTATGTGTCTGCCTGCTCAGCCAGCACAGAAGTTAGAGAGGTTCAAACAGCAAGACTTAGACGGCTATTAGAGAGTCAGCAACCACCAGGAATAGCCGGTTGGCATTCGTGCCTTCAGAACCAAGTGGAGCATCTCCACAAGCCATTCAGATAACAGGCAGCCTAGTCATCTTTTCACTGTTTTTGGAGACAGGCACTTCACCACAGATATGCCTTTCCCAAAACACCTGCTTGAGTTTCCACATAAGTCTAGCATCAGCATTAACCCCCTTCATTATCATAGGATGATAATTTGTTCTTACGCCAAGACTGTGTGCCATCTCCTTCCCTGGGCATTCATGTAACATGTGCTTGATTGCTTCTGATACAAATACTAGTAACTGTTTTGGAAACCTGACAGTTGCTCATCAAATTCTTTTCTAATGGACTAATGTTACAGCCTTAGAAAAACTTATTAAAGAATGATTACCTCATTTGAATCTTTAATAGTCTTCTACCTCTTTTTAGGGATATCGACATGCAACTCCCTCATAGAACTATTATCATATGATTGTGCTCATTAAGCCCAACAGCTGTCCTTCGCCATTGAGAAAACTGAGGCCCAGGATATTTAAGCACCAACTCTCAGAATATGTCAGTTAAACTACCTGGTTTAGTGTGTATTTCTCCAGAAGATTATGCTCCAAGTTGTGAAGTTTTGTCCTATTGCTGTAAGACACTGCACAAAATTTCCTTTTTTTTTTTTTTTTGATGCAACATATTGGATGAGTTAGATCTATTCACTTGTCTATGTTTTTTCATTAGTCTAAAATCAAAATGGGTATAGTATCTCAGATTTACACACAAGGAAACCAACAAATACAGAAGGATAAGTAAGGTACCATCCATGTTCTAGCTTGATAAACTTCCTGCTAAAAGTCTCAATTAAGAGCAAGTGGCTCTGGAATTTATTCTCAGGTAACAAGTTTACTTTCTAAATCAGATCTGAAATTAGTTGGGTTCTTTGGTTTTTATCTTTTTCTTTCACTTATTTGAACTTCTACCTTTTCTATAGAGGTTACGAATTACTTGTGTAACTTAATAAAACTGTTGTAAAGAAGTTAGTAAATTGTGAACACTTCAAATTAGCATGAAGATGTTAACCTCATGGGAGGACTGTCTGAGTGGAATTGTGGCTCAGCACTGACTGAATATAGCCTGAGGACTGTTTTTAATGGCTCTCTAGTTCATTAAAGCTAAGTCTGCTAGGCGAATATAGCAGTGTGAATTCATTTTTGAAAACTCACTCTGTTCCATACACATAGCAATGACGGATACAGTACAGAAATACAGAAAGTACCAAGAAATTCAACTAACCTAAAAAGGAGAGATTAATATCTTACTTGATCAGTCATGGAATAGAGATTTTTATTTTTTTACTCTCTGTATTTTTAAAATTTTAATTTTTTTAATTTTAAGATCATCGTAGATTCACCAGCAGTTGTAAGAAATAATATAGAGAGTTCCTTTGTGCCCTTTACGTAGTTCCCCCCAATAACACCTTTCATAACCATAGTGTAATATCACAGACAATTGACATTAGTATAATCTGCCAATCTTCTACATACTTCATGAGTTTCACATGTACTTAATCATGTATTTAATTCTATGCAATTTTATATTGCATGTACAGATTCATGAAATCACCTCTACCATCTGGAGACAGAAGAGATCCATCACCATAAGGATCCCTTGTACTGCTCTTTTACGACCACAGCCCCCATCTTTATCCCCTAGCAACCACTAATCTGTTCTCCATCTCTAAGATTTTGTCATTTCAAGGCTGTCATATAAATGGAAGAGTCATATAGTATGTGACATTCTTAGATTAGCTTTTTAAACTCAGCATAACTCACTTGAGCTCCATCCAAGTTGTTACATATAGCAGTTCCTTTCTATTTGCTGAGTGGGAGTACACGGTGTGGATGTACCACAATCTGCTTATCCATCCACCCATTGAAGGATTTCTGGGGTGGTTTTAATGTTTGACTTTTACAAATGAAGCTGCTATGAACATTTGTGCACATGTTTTTGTATGAATATCAGGTTTTCATTTCTCTGGTATAAATGCCCAGAATTTTTTTCTATCTCCAAAAATAAAAACATAATAGGATGAAATCATATACTTCCCACAACTGGTCAGTGAGTCTGGCTTCAATGATTGCATTCATGTTAAAGATGAAGAAATTGGAATTGTCAAAATGCTTCAGTAGAGTTGGTCTGCTTTTAAGTTTTGAAGTTGGAATTCTTTCTCATTTAAGGCCGTGTTCATTCTTTAAAGGCAGTTCTTTTAGAAAAGAAGTTTACTCCATAGCTTGAAATATAATCTGCTACCTCTGAGGTTTTTCATCTTAGTTTAGGTACTAATGTCTAAAATAGCCAAATTCTGCATACATTTAGATGTCTGTGATTTTGAAAATTGATCCTCATTCCTATTGTTAATGAAGAGAGCAGGCCAGTGACCGCAGACAATCAGGAATGCATTAGTGCCAACTGGGGAAGAGCAGGAAGTCTGCAAAGCCTGCAGCTGAATCTAGGTAACAGCTAGAAATTCTTCCTCCCCATAAGCTGGAAAACAGCTGTCCCTGGAAGCTGTTGCTCCAAAGGAGGAATTACTTACACTCTTTTCTTTAACTCAAGAGATCAAGGCCTGACCAAATGGAAGGCCAAGTCATTTGTATGTTCATTCACAAAGGGCAAATCTAGCATCCTCAACCTCCAGTTGGCTATAGCTTGAAAAAGTAAAACTGGAAACCAAGAACCACCAAATCCTAAGCTTCATTATATCTTCTTTGTTCCATTTTATTCAAACCAACCACTCAGTGATTTTTGTCAATGTTTATCCATGTAAGAGGAGATAAAAAGACTTAATGACTCAGCAAAACATGCTTAGGAAAAAAAAAAAAAAAAGTATTCTAAATTCATCAATCCCAAAATGTGCATTTCAGAAGATAGGGAGCCAGCCTAATTTAACAATATGCTAAACAGGTAAAATATTTTATCTACGAATTAAAGTCATCAGCAGTGAAACAGGCAGCTTCTATACTCTGCCTGGAAAAGAAAAGAAATGTTCTGGCTCTGTTGTGAGACCATGAATTCAACCGAGGGCAGGCAGGGATTCAAATGACCTGAATATGCCACTTTCCACAACTAATTCAGATTAAATGAATCCCCCACCTTTCCTGGTTACTGGGTTGTCCTTACATATAAATAGAATTGATCATTGCCAATGAGATGGCACTCTACATAAGTAATAAAAACAATAATGACAATAACTAACATTTATTGAGTGCCAGCATGAGGCTAAGTGCTTCATAAAGATTATTTCCTTGAATCCTCATGATAATCCTCTGAGGTAAGTATAATTGTCCTTATTTTATAGATAATGAAACTGAGGCTTAGAGGAGAGAAGGGGAGAAGTAACTTGCCTAATATGGCTGCGAAGTAATGGGACCAGGATTTGAATATGGCCGGATCTAATTGCAGAGTCCAAGTTCTGAACCATATGCTAAGCTCTTTACTCTTATTAAATTTTGCCATTAGAAAGCCACCTGTTTGGCATGACACAGTCCCTTATTAAACGGCAATCTCCTTTTTGAAGGGGATTACATGTTAAGGAGTTACAGTATTACTAATCACCAACTCCAGTGTCAAATCCTTTATAACTTGATAAAAAGCTGGGAGTAAGTGTTTCAAGGAAACAAAGGGAAATGATTGTGGGAAGTATAAGGAGGGCCATAGTTTGTGGAGGGGCTTTGGGACTCTGTAAGAAGGCTATAACCAGAGTCCCTATGACTGTTGACAAGTCTGCCTAAAAGAGATTTAGAGCAAGCCTACCTTTATTCTTCTATCTGTAAAAGGCATTCACATCCACATAGGACTGGCTCTACTCACTGATCATTCTTTTATGCTATAATTAACTTTATTGATACTTCTAAGTAACAGTAGTACACATCCTTCATACACCACCCCCCCATATACTTTTTTTCTACTTCTTTGGGTCTTACACTCCATATAGAGCTAGTCTTCTTGCCTCTGTTTATACTCAATAACCTTTGATGAGTAAGAAACCCATTTACCAATTAAAGGGATGAATAGGAGTGGAAAGTAACAAGAGCTGAGGATCTGTTATATACCAGGCACTGTGCCAGGGACTGACATGTATAACCTCATTAAATGTTAACAGCAACCCCCCATGAAGGTGTAATATCTCCATTTTACATTAGAGGAAACCCACATCCAGAGCCTACCACAATTTCACAACTTAGTAAGAGACCAAGCCAGGATTCAAGCACAATCTTACAGACTCCAATTTCCATCTTTGAGCCACTACAAGATCAAGTAAATGAACTATAAAGTAAATATCCTAGAAGCAAATCCCTGATTAAAATGAAAATAATATTCAGGATGACTGGGTGGCTCACTCAGTGGAGCATCCAACTCTTGATTTCAGCTCAGGTCATGATCTCACTGGTTTGTGTTGGGCTCCATGCTGAGCCTGCTTGAGATTCTCTGTCTCCCTCTGCTTCTCTCTCTCTGTCAAAATAAATAAATAAACATTTTTAAATTAAATTAAATTAATATTCAAAGGAATGGAAGGATGCTGATACCTCATATGCATCTTGGTAGTCAGGACATAAAAGAAGGGTAGATTGGCTTTGATGGGGGAAAGTAGTGAAAGTGATGGGAAAGAAAAACCAGTCAACCAAATGCCTTGACAGTCACTCATTTGGTGTGATTGTAAATGACACATGCCAGTCACGATCAACAGAAAGATGGCCTGGATTTTGAATCCTCCAATCCTTACCTGAGAGGAGGACATGCATAGGTAACATTCCAAATAAAGTTACATTCCTGATTACAGGGCTGGTTTTGGACTTCAAGGCCAAATGTGGATTCTTTGGAAGGTAGGATGGAGCCACTGTGAGATTTGGTTCCCACTTGGTCTTCTAAGAGCAGCCAGGCAGGAGATAGTCCTGGGCCTTCTCTTTGCCCTATTACAAATGAGGTTCTCTGTGAAGAGTGACAGCTTTTAGCTTTTACCTCTCCCATTGGAGTTTTGCTCTAATACTTAGCATTATTTCCTAAATGAAGAAAAGGATGCACAGGGAGTACCCTTGGCCAAGTTGTTTCTTTGTCTCACACCCAAGTGCAATTCCCTTGGCTTGAGGGATAAAGCCCTGAGCTCTTCTAGAGTCAAATATTTTCATCATCTCTTATTCACCTCATTGGTGAAGGAGGGATCCCCACCCTAGGGTTATGCGAATGACCAAACACATGAAGCCAACTCTACACAGATGAGGTCAACAGCAATTTATGAGTCATGTACACTAACAGCCCAGGAGAGGAGGATCACATCACACATGGCCACATGAGGGTTGCACTAGGGAACAGAATGAACATCAAGGGGGGCTGTGGGAGTAGGAGCTGTAGTATGAAGAGAGTGAGATGCCCCTGATTTCCATGGGAGGATGTAATTGGCTTATTTGAATAATTCCACAAGCTGACAGGGAACTGAAGCCTGCTATTCAAAGATAACCAGGCACCGTGCCTGATCCCTGTAGTGAGAAGAATTGCTAGGCTGGAAGACTTTAGCCATAGGAGCAGAGACAGGAGGTGAATTTGTTATTAGGTCCTCTCAGTTTTCCTCAGAAGTCAAGCAAGGAACACATAATATTGGGCCTTAGATTTAGTCTTTGTACTCAGGTAGGACTTGTCATTAATGGAACAAACACAAATAGAGAAGGCACAATACAAATTTTGATTTGTATACATCTTTCCTCTGTCAACCTACATGCTCTAGAAGTAAAGAAACATACCTGCCCCTCCCATTTTCTGTCATGAAGCCTTGAAAGCCCCTCCATTCTTTCTGATGGAATGCCACAATAACCAGAAACTTCCAGTCATTGATTGAGGAAGCCAATTTTTATTTGAGCAGAGTTGCCATCCAATTTTTTTAAATTTTTAAAAAATTCATTATTTTTGAGAGAGAGAGAGAGAGAGAGAAACCTTTTGAGCCAGGAAGGGGCAGAGAGAGAGAGAGAGAGAGAGAGAGAGAGAAGTTCTGAAGCGGGCTCTGTGCTGACAGCAGAGAGAGAGACAGGGGCTCAGACTTATGAACCTTGAGTTATGACCTGGGCTGAAGCTGGACGTTTAATTGACTAAGCCACCCAGGGGTCCCACCATCCAATGGTAAAAATCAACTTATCAAGTATTGATAGAAACTCTGAATACATACCATCAGTATAAAAGCTATGTCAGAGTTCCTGGTTGCAGGCAACAGAAACTGGCCCTGGTTGACTTTGGCAAAAAAGGAATTTTTGGGACTGGATTTGTTTAGAAAAACAAACAAACAAACAAACAGAAAGCTTAAAGAACTCAGACAGTTAAGCGTCTGACTTCCGCTCAGGTTGTGATCTCGCGGTTTGTGGGTTTGAACCCCATGCCGGGTTCTGTGCTGACAGCCTGGAGCCTGGAGCCTGCTTCAGATTCTGTCTCCCTCT
Source organism: Leopardus geoffroyi (assembly GCF_018350155.1). NCBI lineage: Eukaryota > Metazoa > Chordata > Mammalia > Carnivora > Felidae > Leopardus > Leopardus geoffroyi. The sequence continues at coordinate 186,244,071 of NC_059328.1, read as the reverse complement.
CTCTCTCCCCCTCCCCTAATTGCACTGTCTCTCTTTCTCTCTCAAAAATAAATAAACATTAAAAAAAAGTTTTTTTAATTAAAAAAAAAAAAAAAGAACTCAGAAAAGACAAAAATCAAGACAGAAATGAATAGATACTCTATTAAGGGCAGCATAGTAGGCATGAATCAGCTGTCACAATTCAGTCATTGGCTTAACATTCAAATTCTGGGGAAAGTCTTATTGGCACTACTTAAATCTTGACCAAGGAAAGGGGGACACATTGATTAAAAGCCCCACCAAATCTGCAATAGATGAAGGGTGATTTCTTAAAGGAAAATAAAATGGTTGTTTACCCAAAGAAAGGGGAAGCGATTCTAAGCAGGCAAAAACAAAACAAAACACACAGGTATTCACTTCTACAGAGATTTCTTTATTTTATATGAATAAGAAAATCAGTGATTATTAGGCAAAACAGGTATGTCATATTTTAGCTCACTCATTGGTTATACTTTCTACTGCATGTTTTTCTATTTGTGTACCTATTTTTTCATTTAATTAAAATGAAGCATTTTCAATCCCTCAATACCTGGTTGTATGGTTTATTTGTTATGGATTTAACAATTTATTTTATTTTTTAATTTTTTATATTTTTTTTAAGAGGGCTCCATGCCTAACATGGGGCCTGAACTCAAGAGTCCCATGATCTCCCAACCAAGCCAGCTAGGCGCTCCCTGTTACAGATTTAATTTTCTTTTAATGTTTATTTATTTTTGAGAGAGAGAGAGAGAGAGAGAGCACAGGGAGGGGCAGAGGCACCCAGACGCCCCTGGATTTAATTCTTAAACAAACCAGTTGCCTTTAAGCCTTACCTCTTACCCCAACCATAAGAATAGGTATTTTTATCTTTTTTTTTTCATAAAAAAATAAACAAGAGTGTGAATAGATTAGTGGAAACTCAATTTGTTCAGTGATTTAAATGCTACTTAATGAAAGCATGTTATGTGCACACTGCAGTGCTATCCTCATGGGCAGTAAAAAGACAGACCCAGGAAAAAGTACAACTTCCTACACCTAAGGAGTTTGTAATGAATATATGCACATACAATTAACTGAAACCTCAAATAACAAATATATAACCCAGATGTCAGTGGGAACTACACATTGCTTTCCCTCCCAAAGTTTCCTGAAGAATCCAGAGGCTTCCATATTCAAGGTCACTTTCGAATCTTAGTATCTATTACCCTGGAATTTTATTTTCACTTTTATACTGCCCCACAATTGCGCCTTTTCTCTGCTCTATACCAAACCAGCAATACTCCCATTAAAAAAAAAAGAAAAGAAAAAGAAAAAAGAAAAGAGAAGAAAAGAAAAAAGGCATATCTGAGAATAGTAGCCCTTACTTATCTCCAGGGATACATTCCAAGACCCACAGTGGATGCCTGAAACCATAGATAGTACTGAACCCTACAGATACTATGTTTTTCCTATACCTATATACCTATTTATAGGTATATAAAGGTATATTATAAAGCTTAATTTATAGATTAGTCATAGTAAGAGATTAACAATCATAACTAAGAATAGAAAGATTACAACAATATACTGTAATAAAAAGTTATACGAATATGGTCTCTTTCTTTCACTCAAAATGCCTTACTGTACTCACTCTTGTGATGATGTAAGATGATGAAATGTCTACAGATGAGATGAAGTGAGGAGAGTGACATAGGTATTATGATATAGTGTTGGGGTCCTATTGACCATCTGATGATATTTCAGAAGGAGGATCATCTGTTTGGACTACAGTTGACAGTGGATAACTGAAACCACATGGAAAATGAAACCACAGATAAGGGGAGCATTACTGTATAGCAAAGTAGTCAAGTGTTGGAGAAATGAGGGGACTCACATCACAGAAGAGAGAACAGGTTAAAAAAAAGTATTTGATTTCTTTCTTTCTTTCTTTCTTTCTTTCTTTCTTTCTTTCTTTCTAGTGTTTATTTATTTTTGAGAGAGAGACAGAGTGTGAGCAAGGGAGAGATAGAGAAAGGGAGACACAGAATCTGAAGCAAGGCTCCAGGCTCTGAGCTGTCAGCACAGAGCCCCACACGGGCTCAAACCCATGAACCATGAGATCATGACCTGAGCCAAAGTTGGACATTTAACCGACTGAGCCACCCAGGCACCCCTGATTTCTACATTTTTAAAAAGTCTTTCAGCTATTTCCAACACTTCAGTCCCCAGCATTTTACAGTGCATTTTAGCCTGCTCTTTCTCTAACTCCTTGCCAATAATTTGTTGCACATTTTTATGAAGTGCAATTCAGTTCTCCTTAACTCAGCCCCAGGCCTCTCTTGGCACATCCAGACTCTCTAGCTGTTGGATGATAGTTCATCTACTTCCTCATTGGTCTCTACAAGAGAACTAGGCCAGTATTAATATGTTTTCCTAGGGATATTAACCTTTACTACCTAACCTTGAGAGTTAGGAATGGGGCAGAAATGGTATGTTTAGCTTAGATTTTATATAATATTTTTACATCTGTTACAACTATTCTGTGCAGGCCCATGAGGGAGGGAAGATTGTGGGCCCATGTGGTAAGGAATGGCTTTTTGGGAAGAGCTATGACTTGAATTCATGACTGTGACTCTTAAAACTGTGCAGAAGAAATGTAAACTGAAAGCTTCAGATTAATTTTTCTATCTAAATACATATATTTATCTCTCTTTCTTCTCCAAATCCAATCAAAATGTCATAAGTAATGTCAAAGGAATAACAAACCCATTGTACTACTGAAAAAACTGAGAGGGGTACTTCCAAGCAAGTAAAGAATTTCTGGAAGGTATAAAGCAAATGGAAAATTCCCCTAAAGCTGAAGAACCTGAAACTTCAAGTTGTTGAAAGAGAGAAGCACCGTCCCTTAGAAAAAAGAGAAAGAGAGGTGCCTGGGTGGCTCAATCAGTTGAGCAACCGACTTCGGCTGAGGTCATGATCTCACAGTTCATGGATTTGAGCCCTGCATCATGCTCTGTGCTGACAACTCAGAGCCTGGAGCCTGCTTCAGATTCTGTGTATCACTCTCACTCTGCCCCTCCCCACACCCCTCAAAAAATAAAAAAAAGAAAAAAAGAAAAGAAAAAAAGAGAAAAGAGAGAGAAAATAGGGAAAAAAATTAAAGGAAGGAAGGAAAGAAGTTTTCCCAAAAGAATCTTAGAATCTTAACATCAAAGATAGTAGGAATTTAAAGAAGAACTGGCTATGGGGAGGTAGGTTGGGTAAATAATTAAAAGGGACAGAACAACTGCACCAGTCCCCTGCCCTCAGAGTTGCTTACTCTGTCGTTTGGCCGAGGATATAGTCTTCCATTGCCCAAATAAATGAAAAATCTGATAACAGAGTATCCCCAGGGTGGTTGTTGGGACAAGAAAAACAGGGAGCTCCTTAGATAAAATGTAATCATTGTGATCCCTAGTGAAACAACAAGCACCTTGTACATCTTTCCCTCAACTTCTCTTATCAATTGCCAAAAGAAAGTTTGCTATATTCAGAAACTGCCAATACCAGAGAAGCAAGGATTTTCACTTGAGCTGAGGAATTGAACTTTGGCCACCAATCCAGTCAATATAGAATATTAACAAATATGAATACACAGCCAACAATCATCAATCATTTGAAGAAAATGAAGAGCATGAAAGAGAGGGAGCAAACTCAAATAGTGGAAGAACTACTTCCTGAAGAAACAAAGTTAATAGAAGAAACAAAAGAGAGTCAAGAGCATGTCACATCCATAGAAGAACACATAGTTGTAAAACAGAATTTATCAGAATCCTTGGAAATTAAAAATATAATCACCAAAATAAACACCAGATGGCCCAAATAACAGAATTTATATAGCAGAAGATAAAATTAGTAAATTAAAATATCTGGCCAAAGAAATCTCTCAGGATGCATTAAAAAATAATGAGATGAAAATAGGTGCAAAATTAAGACACAGGAAAAATAGTTACAGGAGATCCAACAATTATCTAATTGGAATTCTAGAAGGGGAGAAAACCAAGAGGAAGTAACCAAATAAATAATTATGTAAGCACATGAAAAATTATCAATATCTTTAATCATTAGGAAAATGCAAAATCAAAACCACAATACAATATCACTTCACCCCACTAGGATAGATATTATCAAAGAAAAAAATCAGAAAATGACAAATGTTGACAAAGATATGGAGAAATTGGAAACTTTGTGCATGACTAATGGGAAGGTAAACGGTGTAGCTGCTGTGGAAAACAGTATGATGTTTCCCTAAAAAAAAATTAAACAGACTTATCATATGATCCAGGAATTCCATTTTTTGTATATATCCAAAAGAATTAAAAGTAAGGACTCCAACAGATATTTGCATATCAATATTCACAATAGCATTATTTACAATAGACAAAAAGTGGAAACAACCCATATGTCCATCTATGGATAAATGGATAAACAAAGTGTGGTATATCCATGCAAATATCTTCCTCAACCTTAGAAAGGAATGAAATCCTGATACGTACTTCAGCACTATGCTGAAACCTTGAAAACGTTATGCTTAAATGAAATAAGCCAGGCACAAAGCTAAAATATTGTATAATTCCACTTACTTGAGATCCTTGGGGTAGTAAAATTTGTAGACAGAAAGTAAAGTAGTGATTACCAGGGGCTGAAAGAAGGGGAGAATGAGGAGTTACTGATGAGTGATTACAGATTTTGGTTTAGATTGATGAAAAGTTCTGGAGATAGAAGGTGGTGATGATTACACCATAATTTGTATGTTTTTAATGCCACTGGATTGTACACTTAAAAATAGACTGGTAAATTTTATGTTATGTATATTTTTGACACAGTGAAAAATCTTGAGACAAAACAAAGTGTATTACGTATAGCTTTTCCATTTAAACAGACATTTTTTAAGAAGAAAAAATTATGTAAAATTCCATTGAATTTATAAGTCTTCAGAAAGAATTCATTGAATGCTGAGCAGGAATAATTTTAAAGGAAACAAACCTAGACACCTCATACTGAATTTTCTGAAGTCTAAGATTAAAGAGAGAATCCTAAAACCACAACAGAGAAAAAGTAGATTACTTACCAAAGCATAGGAATCATACTGACATCTTACCTACTGCAAGATGCTAAAAAACAATGGGGTGATGCCTTCAAAATTCTGAAGGGAATTCTTTTTAGTCTAGAACTCTTTTTTTCAGCAAAACTGGCATTCACATGTGGAGGAACACAAGTTTGGACATGCAAGGTCTCTGTTCACCACTTTTGAACCCTCCTTAGAGCAATTATTGTAAGATGAAATAGGCAAACTGAAAAGTTGATTTTAAAGAAAGAAGTGCAATTCAAGGAAACAATAGATACTAAAAGATATTTTAATTAAAGTGAAATAATTGTTGGGGTGCCTGGGTGGTGCAGTTGGTTGAACATCTGGCTTTTGATCTCAACTCAGGTCATGATCTCATGGTTCATGAGTTTGAGCCCCATATCGGGCTTTGTGCTGATGGTGTGGAGCTTGCCTGGGATTCTGTCTCTCCTTCTCTCTTCTCCTCCCCACTTGTGCTCTCTCTCTCACCTCTCCCTCTCTCAAAAATAAATCAGTAAACTTACAAAATAAAAAAATTAAAGTTAAATAATTGTTGATAATGTGCCTATAAACCACACTATAATTTTTAAGAAAAGATATAAAATAATTTATAATAATTAGAATTTATTTATGTGTTTGTTTTTTATTTTACACAGAGAGAGTGTGAGTGGGGGAGAGGGGCAAAGGGAGAAAGAGAGAATCTCAAGCAGGCTCTATGCTCAGCATGGAGCCCAATTGGGGCTTGATGCCACAACCCTGGGATCATGATCTGAGCCAAAATCAAGTTGGGAGCTCAATTGAGCCACCAGATGCCCCCATAATAATTAGAATTTTAAATTCAGAGTAATTTCAACAAAACCTGGGGAAGGGAAAGGAGTAGAGAAATTAAATGAAAAGATTTGCCTTGTTTTGAGGGGAGTGAGATTTTAGATATAGATTAAATATAAATTTCAAGAAAAAGTGTAAATTTATATACAGTTATTGGACAATAAAATAATACTGGACAATATTTAGAACTTTCCAATACCATGGGAAGAAAAAGAAAACTTTATTAGCAAAAGGGAAAAACACAGGCAAAAAAAAAAAAGCAAGATCGAAGTCAAGAAAGCCTTGCAAATAGAAAACACAACACAAGAAGGTAGGAATAGAACGAATTAGTAGATTTAGCAAACACCCAGCACCTGTATTGTCCTAGGGACTGTCCTAAGTGCTTTGCAAGTATTGACTGATTTCACTAAGCATACAATTACCTCAATAAATATGAGTGGGTTAAATTCCTCAGTTAAAAGAGATTCTGATGTGGGGCGCCTGGGTGGCTCAGTCGGTTAAGCGTCCGACTTCGGCTCAGGTCATGATCTCACAGTTCGTGAGTTCGAGCCCTGCGTCGGGCTCTGTGCTGACAGCTCAGAGCCTGGAGCCTGTTTCAGATTCTGTGTCTCCCTCTCTCTGACCCTCCCCCGTTCATGCTCTGTCACTCTCTGTCTCAAAAATAAATAAACGTTTAAAAAAATAAATAAATAAATAAATAAATAAATAAAAGAGATTCTGGTGTCTTAAATTATGTTAATACAAGGGGAGAAAGGGAATAACAGTGAAAATGAAAGCAGGAGAGGAAAGAACACCTTAAAACAAATCAGTTAAATTTCTGAAAACAAAGAGCTGGGAAAATTACACCAAACCAAACCAGACCAAACGAATAAGCAAAGCAGGGGTGGCAATATGATTATTGAACAATAAAATTCAAGTTGAAAAGCATTGAATGAAAGAAAAGGATTATTTAATACTGATGACATCCATAGACTATGAAAAGGTTTAAGAGTACTGACTTATGAGCCTCAGAATAATATCAAAACATACGAATCCAAAACTGTTAGCAATACCAGGATTTGAATTAATTGAGGGGGTTGAAAAAAGAGGGAGTAATTTTTGGCAAAAAGATATTACCAATCAGTGCTCATACTGAAAAAGAGGAAGGCCATCTGGACTAAAACAGAGGGTCAGTGGAGAAGGGGACTGAGGAAGAAATAAGACTAAAAAGATGCAGCGGGTTGAATGCCAGGTGAAGGAGCCTAGATTTTACCTTCCAGGAAAGGTTATGAGGAGCAGAAGAGAGAAGTGATAAAAGATGTTCTTTAGGAAAGTTAACCAGGCAGCAGTTGCAAGACTGGCTGGAGAAGAAATGGACTATTGGCAAAACAGGCCAAAATATATGCTTACTATTGGTAAATCAGTGGTACATTTTCATATTACCCTTATGTTCTTGGACTATCATAAAGAAGTGTTTAGAAATTGAATTCAATAAGGTATATGAAAGCACTCTGAAAACTGAGGTGTTATAAATATGTAATATTAATATTAATTATTCTTATTCATTCTATAGTATTACATTTAAATACTTAGAGTCTCTAAATTATGATCAGTGTAAATTGGTATCTGTAATCCTTATCCTGTAGGTAATTGGGAGCTTTGAAGAACTTGATCAAAGTGAATTCTTTCACCAAGAAATCCAAGAAAAGCCACAGTATGAGCAATTATAGAGGCTATCCAAGCGTATCTTCTTTCCACTTCTTTTTTTTATTTGCATGGTTATCCCACTTTATATTATGCAGAAAGTTAAGATACAGGAACTTATAAAGGTCCTACTAACTAGAAGGGCATTTTCTCTTGTGGGAGCAGCTTTCTTTGTTAGGATATTAAGTCAGTTTTGTAAATTTAAGAAAATTTTGATATCTGCATTTTTTAGGAAGTGTAATTTTTGACTCTATAAGTGCTTAGGACATGCACAGAAACAGGCCTGGTTTTAGGAACTGTTATCAGAGATGCGCTCCCCCCAATTTCCTGCATTAGTGGAGAGTAGCAAGATGGAGATAATCCCAGGGCGCCTGGGTAGCTCAGTCAGTTAAGCGTCTGACTTCGGCTCAGATCATGATCTCACAGTTTGTGGGTTTGAGCCCCGTGTTGGTCTTTGTGCTGATAGCTCAGAGCCTGGAGCCTGCTTTGGATTCTGTGTCTCCCTCTCTCTCTGCCCCTCCCCTACTTACTCTGTCTCTGTCTGTCTGTCTCTCTCTCTCAAAAATAAATAAACATTAAAAAAAAAAGAGAGATGGAGATAATCCCAACAGTAGATCATTCAAAAACACATTGCTCTTTAGTTTGGGAGCATAACCAATTACTTCCTTTTCTTGCAGCTAGGTCTTTCTAATTGCATATTCCCTAGGTTAATGCTCAAATTCATTTGCTATCCCTGACCACACACTAATTTATAATGGGATGAATGGCACAGGTATGCTCATTGGCAGTTGTCCATTAGCCCAGGACTAGCCATTTGCCACAAATAATTACCAAATGGGCAATTCACACCCAATAACTGAGAATCTTTAAATATATATAATTTTGTTAGGACCAATTATTAAGTGTCTATAATATCTGTAATTCTGAGAGAGAGGGAGAGAGAAAAAAGTTAAGAAGGATTTTATGGGGTACCTGGGTGGCTCAGTCATGTGAGCACCCAACTCTTGATTTCAGCTCAGGTCATGACCCCAGGGTTGTGAGATCCATTCCCACATTGGGCTGCACACTGAGGGTGGAGCCTGCTTAAGAGTCTCTCTTTCTCTCTCTCTCTCTCTCTCTCTCTCCCTCTCTCTCTCTCTCTCTCTCTCTCTCCTTCTCCCTCTGCCCCTCTCCTCTGCTCCCACATAGTCTCCCTCTCCCCTGCATCTCTCTCTAAAATAAAAAAAAAAAGAAGGATTTTATGATAATTTTATGGTAACGTTTTAGCTCTTAAAGGTAATTACCAAAGTCTTGCTTTTAGGGATTGAAGTCATTCTCTTTAGCCTCTCTCTAATTTGAATATGTGAGGATTTTTATTTTTAAAGGAAAAAGTTCAATGATAATCTTTAAGTAAATGATTTTAATGTCACATACCAGAAAGAGAACATATATATTAAATATGAGGTATCATTTCTCAACTGGTTTCATTAAGAATGATCATTTTCAGGGGCGCCTGGGTGGCTCAATCAATTAGACATTTGAGTTCGGCTCAGGTCATGATCTCACGGTCCATGGGTTCCAGCCCTACATTGGGCTCTGGGCTGACAGCGCAGGGTCTGGAGCCTGCTTCCAATTCTGTGTCTCCCTCTCTCTCTGCCACTCCCCCATTCAAAATGAATATGAATAAACATTATTCATTCAAAAATGAATAAACATTTAAAAAAAGGGAGGGGGGATCATTTTCAGGATTTTTATCAAAGCTTCACACTGGCAACAAAAATAAACATAGTTAATTATCATTCAGGCTTCACAAAGCACCATTGTGAGTCACTGAGAGTACATGTTAAGACAGATGTAAATGCTGGGGCACCTGGGTGGCTCAGTCAGTTAAGCCTCAGTCTTTGGCTCAGGTCATGATCTCGCAGTTTGTGGATTTAAGCCCCTGGTTGGGCTCTGTGCTGACAGCCTAGAGCCTGCTTGGAATTCTGTGTCTCCCTCTCTCTCTGCCACTCCCCCATTCACACTCTGTCTCTCTCTCAAAAATAAATAAATGTTTAAAAAAAATTTTTTAAGATAGATTTCATTATTATTGAAGGATATGAACCATTTATATACTTTTTCATAACATCTATAAAATATAATAATTTGGAAGGAATTATAATCAAAGTGTATATGCAATAACATTTTCTTGACAGATGGGAATGGGTGAGTAGTCCATCATTTGGTGAATCTATCCCAAATTATAAGTCTAAAGATAAGATAGTTATTGATAATTGGTAATAGCAATTGAGAAATTAAATGAACACCAGCTTGCAAGACCTTATATTGGAGATGTCTACCATTCTACCCACCAGTCATTTTCTTGCTGCCCACTTTCTCCTCTTAGAGAAGATGTCTGACTGTGACCAGAAGGGATCCTAGAAAATGTGTCCTTGCCTAGCAGACAGCGTGAGCTGATTGGACCAAGGTTGAAATCTCCCCAAACCTGAGGCCATTACATTCTCTCTCTTGGTTTTGGATATGCAAACTAAAATGCCATTTGTAATTGGAGATGGAAGCTGCTATTTTTAGGGCCATATGTAATAGAATATTTTTCAACAGACAAAAGCATGAAGCAGGTGCAGCAGGATAGGACCTGGAGCCAAAGAAACAGGGAAAGAAAAAAAAGGGAGCAAAAGAGAGAATTTCACTGATAACTGTTTGGTTCTGTACAATTTGGCTATACATCCTAAAGTTGGGCACCTTGAAATGCATCTATATCCTTAAAATAAACTTCTCCTTAATTAGCCCAACTTGAGTGAATTTGTGCTTGCAACCACGCATAAGAAACTTTTCAACCACTATAGTAATTTTCAAGACTTCTAAAGATGGTGATAACTTAACATTTTTCTTCCAGAATTTCAGAGAAAGGCAAGCAAAGCAGATATCAGAAATGCATTTGCCTCACTTTTGATTTGGATCTCAAATCAGGTTAGGGAAGCAGTGTGTGAACATTACCTTTACATGACCCATAGTCAACTTACTCTACTCAAAAGTGGGACTGCAACTCTATGGAGATAGAAATAGCCAAGAATTTTTAAATTATTTTATTTTAAGTGATGGTAATACCAAGTGTGGGGATTATGTGGAACAACTAGATCTTTCATAAATGACTTACAATGACTTTGGAAAACAGTTTTCTATAAAGTTCACAATATATCTACCTTTTGATGCAGCAATTCCACTCCTAGATATTTACCCCAAAGAAATGAAAACATGTCCAGAAAAATATTGAAATAAGAATTTACTTATTATAGCATAAAGTATCACATATAGCATATGGTATCACTTATTATAGCATAAAATTAAAAACAATCAAACTGTCCATCAACAAAAAGATGAAGAAACCAGCTATGGCATAATCACACAAGGGAATGCTACTTAGTGATAAAAAGGAAGAAACTACTGATACATACAACAGCATAAATGAATTTCCAAAAGACTACTGAGTGAGTGGAGCTAGACCCCTAACCTACATGCTGTGTATTCAATAACAGGCAAATTTAATATATGGAGATATATAGAGGAGAGAGGTTGTAGACTTCAAAGAGAATTTTCTAGGGTGATGGCAATGTTCTATAATTTGATTGGAATATTGGTTTATAAGTGCATACGTTCATCAAAATTCATCAAACTTTACACTTGCAATGTGTGCACTTTACTGTGAGAGGAAAGTAAAGATATTATTTGACTAAAAGATATATAAGAGGACAAAAACGGTTACTAAGACAGAGTTGGTAGGGGTGCCTGGGTGGCTCAGCTGGTTAAGCATCCAACTCTTGATTTCAGCTCAGGTCATGATCTTGCGGTTCATGGGCTCAAACCCTACGTTGGGCTTTGTGCTGGCAGCTCAGAGTCTGCTTGGCATTCTGTCTCCCTCTCTCCCTGCCCCTCCTGTGCTCACTTTCTATCTCTCTCTCTCTCCAAATAAACATTTAAAAAAAAGAGAGTCAGTAAAACAGGAGAACAGAGGTGAGACACATTCAGAGGAAACATGTTCCAGCTTGTTGTTCAACTCCAAGATTTTTAGCATATCTGCTTCCTCTGGAGACCCAGTAATAGACACTGACCTTGAAATTCTAGCACACATGAAATGTATGAGACCCTAGACAAGTTAGTTAACCTCTCAGCTGTAATATGGTGATGGTGATAATGATGGCACTCACTTAGTGGGACCACTATAAGGATTAAATGACTTAACACACATAAGGCTCCTAAAAAGTGCTTGGTATATAAGAAGTACTTGATAAATGTTAGAATCTTGTTCTTTTTTAGAAAACCAAAAAAGAACTGTAAAGTGGATCCTCTTGCTTAAAAAAAAAAAGATATATGGACTTTTGAAAATTTGAATCTGCCTATATATTTCTCTGAAAATAATGGTTTCTATTCAGGGAAGAGGCAGCTATAAACTTGATAGGGCTTTTCACAGGGAATCAAGAGGCTGTGAATTGTAGTAATGGTTTCACTATGTTGCGTACCACAGTTGGGTGGGAAAGGCACTACTGGGGTTAAAAGCATTCCTTCCCATCCAATGATGTAAAGTGAACATCCCATTAACTGCGGCAGTTATTGTGTCTGCTTGTTTTCTCCAAATTACATAAACTATAACTAGTCAGACTACTAGTGGAATACAGAATGGTGCATTTGCTCTTATTGGTTCATCCTTCATTTGATCAAAGGCCATGAACATCTTCATTTCACTTCAGATTTTACCAACAGTATCCATGAATTAGACCTCAAAATGACTACATTACTGCAAACTAGATTAACTTAGCAGGCTTATGTTACTGGCAATAGTTTGTCTTTGTTCTGAGATAGATATACTGTCCTAAAAATCTGATATAGCCCTCTTTAAAAAAAATTTGATGAATTCCCCAGTAGTGTACAGGAATCCAGAGACATTACTTACTGAAATGGATGCAACTGTATAATGTATCTTATTGAATCAGGACTATTTCCCAGTTGATTATTGGATGCATAAATCCAATCAGAGTTATCACCTATCGAACTGAAAACATTAAACTTACAAAGAAAAATGGATCACCTGGCAAATCATAAATATTGCCATGCCATTCGACATCATGGTACTCTGTTGTTTTGAGTCAGGACTAGGGAGAAACATTAACTCTTTCAGGGGACCAGGAGTTAAAGTGTATTCTCCTAGAGATGACCCCCTGTAATCAGGTTTTGGAAGCCAAACTATCCTTCACATCTGAAAAGGTACCTTTCTAAACAACACATGACAGGCTCCTTCCATCTCCCTGTCCTTTCTCCCCCTGGAAGCCAATGACCTCCAGAGCTGTAGACAAATCAGCTTTTCTGCTGCATTTGAAACAAACAAACAGCACAGGAAGGTGACCCCATGTGATCAAGAGAATATTAGGCTGTTCTCACTGATCATAAGAATGTAAAGTTGAACTCTCATTAATATGCTGTTCCTGCCTTCTTCCAGAGAGAACGTTGAATTTGGGGTTAGCAGGAGAAAGCAGGGCCATCCCAGGGTAAAGTAAAGTGGGCTTTTAATTTTAAGTTTAGAATGGCTTGTCAAATCCTCTATTATTCCCCTCCTCCATATGCCCCATTATGTTTTTCTTTGTCTTGTATGTACACTTACACATCAAGTAACCATACATCTTACATATTTCTAGACACTTCTGCTTTCAAATATGTTATGCTATTTTAATTTGGAGACCAAGGTTACTAGTACACCCACGATGAAAAGACTGCCCTGTTTCCATACAGGCTGTCTGTCTTCATTCCTCTATCATTAAAGTGTGGCAGACATTTTGCTACATTGGTATTCTCTGCCATAGTCTGTATGTTAGTTAACATTCTTTTGGTTGCAAGTGAGAGAAACAGTCTCTGGCTAAGTTGAGTAAAACAGTAGTTTATTGAAAGGATGGTGAAGCAGTTCTCAAAATCTAATGATGAAGAAAACAGCCAAGCCTGCTGGCTGAAATCTTGGCAGCAGGAATCCCTGGACCTTCTCTCTGTAGCACTGCCCCTGACATGAATCAGCTCCAAGTGGTCCCATCTCTGTGTGTCTCCATTCAAAATCCCAAATTGGAGAATCCTTCTGGAATCTGATTTTCTTAGCTTAGGTCAGATGTCCCTTGCTGTATCATTCAACTTTAGCCAGAAGGGAAAGCACCTTGACATAATATGGCTGCCGAGGACTGCCCCCTCTTCCCAAAGGGCATTTCTCTGATAGGCACGGGAAAAGAGCTGTGAACTGAGAGGTGACACCAAGAGGCATTTGAAGCTCAGCAACCCCTCTGTCTATTGCTTTGCCTGGCAAGCATTTCTTCAATACTTTGCCAGAGTACTTTCAACAATGGCTGGGAGTATTGCCTTTCCATCCAAAAAGAATGGCACATTCTTCAGCCCAAATGTTTTCATGGCTTTAAAAACATCGTTTGACTCACCTTGACATGGTATATCAAGAGTACAAGTTGGCAATGGATTACAATATACCTACCAAGCGTGATAGACCAAGTTTCGAAATAGAAAACTTCTAAAGCCAAATAAGATACATCTACCTCCCAAAAGACATAATTTAGGATGGAAGAAAGAAGGGCTCTTTTAAAATGCCAGCTGGTTAGTTTATAGCCTCTATCAGAGCTGCAGAGATGGAAAAGGAAGGTGTCAAAAAAGTAAAATAGCTGATTTACTATCTACAAAAGATTAACAGCTTTGCTAGGCCAAGCAAGTCTGGAAGTAGAGCAGAGTGAAATGTTCCTGTTGGACCCACACTAATGAAAAGGGGTTGGGTGAGCAGATTGACCAACTTCTTTCTATTGTGGTGAAAAAAATTGCTATCCATCATGATGGAATCTAGTCAAGGATTTGGAAAACCAGATTGTTTAAGGCTCATTTTCACAAACAGAGACAAACAATGATTCTGGAACTAAATAACAAAATTTCCACTTCTTATCTAAATTAGTCTCCTCTGAGGATTTAGTCAAGTCCAGGTTTTTAAAGTAGGGGATACCAAAAGCCCCAGAAGAAAGTTGCAACTTGGTGAAGGTTAACATCGGTAGAGTGGATATGACCAAAATGCGGGTCAAACCTGGGAAACAAATGTCGGGCAGGATTGGAGGCAAGCCAGTTTCAGAGCCAGAATTGGCTTGTCCAGGCATCACATTGGCTCATCTTCTCTCTGAACACTGTGAGAGGCAAGTGCCTTGCTGGGAACCACAGCTCCTTCCGGCCTTGAAGCAAGAGCAGCACCAACCTCCCAACCAAGCCTGAGTCTGGAGGAAGGGGATGAGGAACTGAGCACAGGACAGTTGCTTCCACACAATGGCCTGGAACCCAAGACCACTGACTGAAATAATCTAAGGAGGTCATAAAGGCATGGCTAAATTCTGGAACATATTGAAATAAAAATTAATAAGAAAATACCTTTCTAAACCTATAAAAAAAAATCATGTTGTTTAGCAGTGTGCTAAGAAAACCCATCAGAACCTTATCTAGTTTCTAAGTATTTCCAATGTTAAAGATAGTTTTCTATTTACACATGACCCTGAGTATGACTCATGGAATGCACAGCCCCTATCATATTTAAAGTATGCTACTTAAGCCTCAGAGATATTCAGGTATTAGGGTAGTACTTCAAAACCCTGTCAGACCCAATATCTCCTTATAGAGCAAGTATTTTATAGACTCTTCTTTCCTATTTTGAGATGATAATCACAGATAATGTATCTTAACTTCACTCATAACTTGAAAAAATCAATATAATGCCATAGCTGAAATTTTAAGAAATAAAAGGAATGTAATTTATAATAAAATATTGTTTATTTCAATATGTAAAAGCTCAGACATGCCTGCATTACAAGAATGAAAATGTCAGATGTCGGTACCCATATGTACGATTACTATGACCACAACACCTAAAAACGCCAGTGTTACAGGCACTGTGTTGGCAACTCCTGTGCCCCAAGCAGTATTGCTGTCAGTGATAACAATTTTCTGAAGTGGCTAACAAGTTTTGTTAAATTCACAACAAAGCAAAGTATAATCTTCCATCAATTTGCATGGTAGTTGCACTCATAGATAATTCAGTATATATTTAAACTATACCCAATATGGTCTGTAGAGTTAGGCTTTAGGCTTACATAATTATAAACAGGTTATTCACCTACATTGATGTCTTTTGGGATGTTTAAAAGTCGTGTAGATCATGCATCAATTATTCACTATGCACAACCATCTTGTTTATTGCAGAATATATACAATCCCTGACACTTATCTCATGAATGGTCATTGTGCCCCCTAAACATTATGACAATCAAAAATTCTCCTCCATGTTTCCAAATGGTCTTAGGGGAAGGTATCCCTGACTAAGGCATCTTAGTATGAGATACCATTTAAAAAATAAGGATCAATTAATTGGCCCTTAGGCAGTATCTTAAAGCATACAAGACTTGAATCTAGGGGCAGGTTGAGAGAGGGGACAACTTGAGGGTCCCTCAAATAATTGAAGCCAAGAACAAATAAGAATGTTATAAAAATTAGGCATTTAATCTAGAGAACTAGTAACTATATTGTTGAAAATTAAAATCATGGACTAACTTACACAGGCTGAACCTGCCAGGTTTTAATCAATAGTCCAGAATGGAAAGTGTCCGTCCATTTTAGCTTGCCTCATCCAACCGAGAAATCACTAACATGGTGTTAGATTCTACTCTGTCCTGTGCTTCTGACCTTCTCGAACCCAGGACCACAAAAGCAGGTCCTGTGGCCTGCTTTTATGAATGGGACACTAGCAAACATACCAAAGGAAGCTTGAAATGTGCTTGCATGTTGGGGTTCAGAACTATTGCTTGGAAACCATATAAGCAAGCTTGAACTTGCCTCCTAAAGAATAAGAGGGTATGGAAATAGGTTGCAGCCATCCAGTCCATCCACGGGCTGACCAAAGCCACATGAGTAAGCCTGGAAGACCAGTAGAACTGCCTATATGAGTCCAGCCCAAATGGCCAACTCCTAGAATCATGATCTAATTGGTAATTGTTGTTTTAATCCGCTAAGTTTTGGGGATGGTTTGTTACATAACACAGTTGAACTGATGTAGTAACTCCACATCTCTCGGCGATAGAAACCTCATCACCACCAACAGCCGCTGTGAAGTTCTCCCGATGGCGCTGCAGAAGGCTTCATTATCTGGCTCACTGGAGACATCAAAGTTCCCAGCTTATCCAAAGGAACACTGGCCACTCTGATTACTGACTTGTTTTATATATCCAACTTTCACACATAAGGATTGCAATCTTGCGAGGTTATCAGATCCTGAAGCTGCCTGAGAAAAAGAAACTTCATGGTCCAGTACACCTACCTGACATTTTTAGGCAGTTTCTCTGACTTTAATTTTACCTTTGGCTTATGAAACCTTATATAAAGCATCAGTTTTGCTCCCTAAAAGCTTCAGGGTTTTATCAAATTACATGTTGTTAGTTGACCTCTATGTATTTCTTCCCCATTATGCTGGCTTACTACAAGGTACATGTGATTAAATATCATTAACCAAAGGGAACTAAAGAAGTCTCATATACAGACGGGCAAACCATTGAGCAAATACAGTTCACAGGCTATTTCAGAAAAGAAATGCTGGAGTTTTCTTTTGGCACGTCTATTTCTGAGTTAAATTGGGGACATATGAGGTGAAAGGAGTGCTAACGTAAGAGTAGAGAGGCCTGGTTTCCTACCTAGGCCATTCCCTCTATTTGCCATGAGATCTCAGAGTTATGTAACTTCACTAAGCCTCAGTTTTCCCATTCACTAATGGGGATGATGAAACCTGTTTTGCCACTCACAGGGTGCCACTCATCACGTTGGATCAATGGACACTTTCTGTGCCTGCAGGATTTCTACACTCCTTTTATCCATACCCCCTGACTTTCGAGGGGCCTGGGGCAGGAGGAAGAATGGGAATCCACATTCTCTGTGTGTAAATATTTTTAAGGTATCAAGTAAACTGGGGCTCCTGGGTGGCTTCAGCTCAGGTCATGATCTCACTGTCCGTGAGTTCGAGCCCTGTGTAGGACTCTGTGCTGACAGCTCAGAGCCTGGAGCCTGCTTTGGATTCTGTGTCTCCCTCTCTGCTCCTTCCCTGCTTGCACTCTGTCTCTCTCTCAAAAATAAATAAACACTAAAAAAAAATAATTTTTAAAGTACCAAGTGAAATAATATAGTGGTTAGGTAAATATATTGTATTCTCATATTTTGACAAACATTGACCTTGAAGGCCAGTTTCAAATTTAGAATTCCTCAGGCTTCTCAGACTTCCTTTCCAGGACACGGTGGCTCCTAGCTCACCCTTTATATTCCATCCTGCACGTGGAGGGGGTCTTAAGATCACACACATGTGGACATCTCTGTCCTCAAGCCCAAGCTCCAACCACACTCTCCATAAATGTTAGCGTTTTTGACCACTGGTCAGGCTGAAGAGTGTGCTGGGGGAGTACTGTCCACATTCAGCAAGGCAGGCCCAGGCAGTGGTTTGCACAGGAAGTGGGCCTGTTGGGCAGAGACTTCTAGGGCCCTAGATACCTGGAGTATGGTTCAGAAAGGGAGTCAGGGTCCCCTTAATGGCTGTGTTCCCTTTGTCCCATAGACTCCTGATACCTTCAGCTCTCAGTTTCACCACTTCCCTTTCTCCATCTTCAAAAGCAAGCCATGACTCAAGAAGAGGTTGGTGATGACACTAAAAGCTGTTGTAAAAAAATTTTTTTAATGTTCATTTACTTTTGAGACAGAGAGAGAGAGAGAGACAGAACACAAGTGGGAGAGGGGCAGAGAGAGAGGGAGACACAGAATCCGAAGCAGGCTCTAGGCTCTGAGCTGTCAGCACAGAGACTGACGTGGGGCTCAAACTCATGACCTGTGAGAACATGACCTGAGCCGAAGTTGGACGCTTAACCGACTGAGCCACCCAGGTGCCCCTAAAAGCTATTTTAAAATGAACATAGCATGAGTACCATCCAATCATCCAACCATTCTACCGGTAAAAATAGACACAGATTATGAGCAGTTGCTATGGCCATACTTCTGCTTGGAGCTGGCATTGCTTTCTATCTGATATTTGTTCCTGGCTCATCCCACTCCCTGCTACACTGGCAAAGTCCATACAACTGAGGCTCTGTCCCAGTCCACTTGCTAGAGCTGGAATGTTTCCCTGACTCCTGTGTCCTTGACCGGAGCCCTGATACCCTTCCAGTTCTTCCCAGCTCCTCTTACAGGGACTGGATGTCACAGTCAATAAAATGACCTAGATGCCTAGTGCCATTACCTGTCTGGCTGTGGTGAAACCTGCTGCCTGTATCCCCACGGCCGCTCCCCACCCGCTGACATGGGCCCCATTGAGCTTGTCTGGAGCTATTCTTCCCTTTCACGTCCTGGGCAGTGGGGAGCCATCAAACTAGTTATATGGATAGACGAGATGTGAACACAGAGAACCAGAGGCAAGTCTTTGATTCAAGCAGAGTCCCATACATCTGGCCTCTGCTGTCCCTGTTTCCAGCCTTGATGGTCCCCGGTTTCTACCTTTGTGGCTAGGAGCTCCTTTTCATCCCATCCCTCCAGCCCAGAATTTCTCAATTCAGCATCTCCTTGCTCCACTTTCTTTCCACCCCTTGTTGGCTTCCCTCATTGGCTCTTTCTGCTCCCTGCTCCTAGCAGAAGCTGTGTCCTGTGCTCCAACATACCTTCTTGCTCACCCAGGTAGAGCATCTGACTTGTCACCTCCTGCCTGGGAGAGGTGGGATTCCTGGTGCCCTCCCTGGGGCAACAGGCCCTGTGTCCCGGGCAGGGTCATGTGGAGGACCTGGGCCCCAAGTAGAAGTACAAATAGAGGTCTATATATAGCATGTCTAAATATGTTGAAGTTCTACATACATCAGGCCAACCAACCGCTAAATAAAACATGTTCTATTATGTTATCTGGACAAATATACCTTCACACTGTCCTTGAAGTCTAGATTGAAAATTCGTTTATTGAACTCCTCAGAGTTTTATGCCAGAGTGTGGAGGTGCATAAGAACTAGGCCCCAACCTGCCCGACAACCCCCTTTTCTTTCTGACCTGGCTTTGCTCCACATGGGGAGCAATCGTGCAAGGACATGTGTGGACGGACATCCCAGTCCTCATGCCCACATTCCATCCGCTTTCCTTGAAAACATGTTTCCTTTTCCCACCCCATCCCTGGGGTGACTAACCCAGGGAAGAGGCCAGCACAGGCCCTGGAAGCAGGCCTGAGGCTATCTGGACAGGGAATTCTGGGGTACTGGATACCCACGCAGATGTGGCCTAAAGAAGGGGATGTGCTTTAAATGGAGAGTGCCTGTGACCCATGGACTTCTTGCCTTGTGGGGACTGGTGGGGAAGGGAGGGAATAAGGCCCTGTAATGCCTGAGGTTCAATGCAGGGCTCCTCTTCCTGGCCTGCAGGCTGTTAGGAGAGAATGAAGAAGTTTGGCTTTAGATGTGTCCAATTTGAGGATGTGGCCAGAAACCCACGTGCAGATGTCCTGAAAGCCTTTAGAAACATGGATGTAGGGGCCCCTGGGTGGCTCAGTCGGTTAAGACTCTTGATTTCAGTTCAGGTCATGATCTCACAGTTGTGAGATGAAGCCCGAAGTTGGGCTCCTCGCTGGGCATGGAGGCTGCTTAAGATTCTGCATCTGCCTCTTTCTCTGCCCCTCCCCCATTCCTGCATGCCGTCTCACTCTCTCTCTCAAAAAGAAAAGGAAAAGGAAAAGGAAATAAAAGAAGAGAAATATGGATGTAACGTTTGATCAAAGAACCACAAACAGCAGGGGCACCCTGGTGGCTCCGTCGGTTAAGAGTCTGACTTGGGCTTAGGTCATATCTCATAGTTCTTGAGTTCAAGCCCCAGGTCGGGCTGAGCCTGGAGCCTGCTTTGGCTTCTGTGTCTCCCTCTCTCTCAGCCCCAACCCCTGCTTGTGCTTGCTCTCTCTCTCTCTCTCTCTCTCTCTCTCAAAAATAAACATTAAAAAGGAAAAAAAAAGAAACACAAGTAACAGAAACTTGAACATCACTGAGCTAAAGAAAAAAATTAAGTGGGATTTCCCATACTAACTGACAGATGGTAGAAAGTTGTTAGACAGTGGAGCTTTGCTATGCCCCTAAAATCACTGCTCCTAACAGTGCAAATGTTGTTGCCTCTGTTTGCTTGGTAAGGCTGTTTTAGTAGGATACATGGCTTACCAGCGGCCATCAGGGGCATTTGAAGGTATACTAAGACTAGGTGTGACTACAAATGCCAAAAAACATTAATGGCTTATATAGTAGCAGTCCAAGCTGCAGTGTTGGTGCTGCAATCACTAGGAGCCCAGACTCCTTCTATCTATCATTCTGAATAATAGTTTCTACTTCATGGCTCAAGGTAGTCGCTCAGGCTCCAGTCATCACATCCACATCCTAGCAAGCTGGAAAGAAGAAGAAGAAAGTATATACCTATCCTTTTAAGGACATTTCTCAGAAGTCCCGCAAGGCATTTCTGCTTTCATTTCATTGTCCAGAACTTAGATACATGGCCAAATCCAACTGCAAGAGGCTTGGAAATATGGCATTTATTCCAGTCAACTTGGATTATCTTCTCACTTCCCTAAAATGAGGGATTCTATTACTAAAGAATAGAATGGAGACTTAGGGACAATCAGACAATTAGGGACTCTGCCACAGGTTGGAAGAGAAGAGGTAACAAAGTTGCCTTAGCAACAGCCTCCCTTTGCTTCTGATACACTGAAAGGTCCTCGAGGGTATGCTCATGTTTACACCCTGGTCCTTCTGCTGCTGTTTAGGAGGGGGTGACAGAAACCTCCCCTACTCCCCAGCCCCATTCCTTTTCAAGAAAAGCCTGCAGCAGTAGGTATCTAGATGCTGGGTGAGAGTCACGTCTTAATTTGTCCTTGCTCTGCTCATCAAAGGCTATTTCTCTCTTTGAATGAGCTGTAGCTGTAGCCGTTATTATGCCCGGAAAGGCTGTGAAGTTTCCACGGATCAGCAGTTTTGGTAGTTGACTCTGCCTGATCAGATGTAGAGCAAATCATAAACTATTCAACATGTAAACACTGAAGATGTGCTCTGCATGGGTAAATCATAGGAGGTTTGGTTTGGCTCAATGGGTCCTGGGAGGGCTTTAATCCAGTCCTTGTGGGGAGGGGCGATTCTAAATCCTCTCAGCCCAGTGTGGCAAAGTTAGGGAAGGAGAGGCAGTTGAAATGAGGGAAAGGGAAAAAAATAAGGAGTGGAGTCTTCCCTATAAGAGTCTGTCCTTTTCCTTCCTGATTAGCCCCTCGAAACCAAAGACTTCCTGGGAGCTGATTGATGGAAGTCTTCCACACGCCATCACACAGCAGCTTAGGGAAGAAAAGATGGCAGTACAAGTCCCTTGCGGCACCAGCAAAGTGGCCACTCAGGCTCACTCCCAGCACCAACTTGCCTCACCTGCTAAATCCTTCACCAGAACAACGATCTCATTGATCTGATCTTTCCACCTCTTATCACTCACTGCAGGCACAGGATGGCAGAGCACCATTATGGCAGATGCTTTGGGTTTGGAGCCAAGTAGACCGGGTTAAAATTCCAGATCTGCTATCTACTAGTTACATAGTCTGGTTTTTTTTAAAAAATTATTTATTTATTTTGAGAGAAAGAGAGCGCACACGAGTGGGGGAGGGGCAGACACAGAGGGAGAGAGGGAATCCCCAGCAGGCTCCGCGCTGTCAGTGCAGAGCCCCAAGCGGTGCTTAAACTCACAACCTGTGAGATCACGACCTGAGCCGAAATCAAGAATCAGATGTTTAACCGACTGAGCCACCCAGGCTCCCCATGTAGTCTTAAACATAGTAGCTTTCTGAGCCTTAATTTTCCTACCTGTAAAAGGAACGGGAGGGGGAAATACCTCACAGGATTGCTATGAGGCTTGAGTCAAGATAGTACGAATAAAACCCCAAATCCATTCTGGCCCATTCAGGTATATGAGCTGTACTCTCCTTTCATCTTCCCTTCTTCCCCACGGAAACACCGAAGCGTATGTAGAACCTGGCCAGGAAGACCTGCTGTATCTAACAATTCTTGCCCACCCCCACTGCTCCCAGCAACAAACTCCCTCTCGGCTGCTGTTCCTGACTCTCTGATGGAGCCCCACCCTTATCCAATTCTGTTCTCAGCAGTCACAGCATGTCCTTCCTCAACAGCTGCCTGGCCTGCATCAAGTTCTCCCTGCCCCAGAGACTCATGGAGGAAGTCTTTAATTTCTCCTGCTACAGAAAACTGCTTGTTGGCTAAGCGATACCTCAGCCCAGAAGACCTGCCTCTGGCCAGTCCAGGGTGACGGTAAATCCACAGCTGTGAAAACATGCAGTCTTCATAACTGAACGTCCCCTGATTCTGAAGGCCCTCTACAACACCCTCACAGGGACTAAAATCTTCTCTTGGATCAGAGCAGGATACAGGACTAACTGGAGAAACTGGAACCCTGGAAACTTCCTTCTGGGCTGTTGCACGTATTTGCAGTTCAAATCCCCTCATTCCTTCCTCAACTGCCTCTAGCCTGTGACATCAGCTGCGGCCAAAGGAGCCTGGCCACAGGGAATCCAGTTAACCCTAGAGCCTTAGAGTGGCAGACACAGAACTTGCTCCTGATCCTGACTTGCTTTCTCAATAAGACACACTGGGGAGAACTGCATCTGCCTTATTGTCTTCTTCCTGCAGCCACAGGGCCAGGACCCTGGTGGCCAGCCCTCTGCTTGGGCTCACACCCCAGTCCTTGAAATGGTGTCTGCCATTATCTCCTTTCTCCTCTTCATTATGAATGCTTCCTTCTGGACTGGATCATTCCAAACACCATAGAAACACACTTTATCATCTCCCATTTAATAAACAAAATAAAAGAGACTCTCTCCTCACCCTGCATCACTCTCCAACCATTATTCTATTTCTCAGAACCTCTTAGAAGAATTGTCAGTACTATCTGCCTCCTCTTTCTCATCCCCATTCCCTCCACGACATAGTCATAGTTGTGGCTTCCCTTCCTTTCTCTCTGCTGCCACTGTTGTTATCAAGACCCCAATGATCTCCATGTTGGAAAATCTAGGAGAATATTTTCTATCTTCATCTCGCTTGGCTTCACATCAGCTTTCAGTGAAGTTGACCACAGTCCTTTCAACCTTTCCTCCTTGGCATCCATAATACCAACCGTCTCCTGATTTCCATCCTTATTCACTAATCTCCCTCTCTCTCCAGCTCCTTTGCTAGTCTACCCTCTTCTGTCCAACCCCTAAATACTGGGACTTCTCACTGCTCAGTCCGAACCTCATTTCCTTCTTTACACCCTGTCAAGGGCCAGATATGTATGTCTCCTCAATTCTCTTGGGTTTAGATCTCTTTAAATACCATTTATATGCTGATTACTCCTCAATTCACAAATATTCCTCAAACTTCACCTCTGAAATTCAGACTCAGCTCACTAGTAGAATTCTCCATTGGGGATCTCATAGGTATTTATTTGCAAATGGCCAAAATGAAACTTTTGATTCCCTTAAACCTCTTTTTATTCCTCAGCGTTCCTCAACCAAGAAAAAGGCATAGCAATTCTACCAAGTTAGTTGCTCTCGCTAGTGATCCTTGTTGAATGTAAGATCCACAAGGGAAGGGATTTTTGTCTGTTTTCCTCACTGGCATATCCCAGACAACTACAACAGTGACTGGCACATAGTAAGCACTCAATATGTATTTGGTGAATAAATGATTCCCTTAATTTTTCTCATGCTCCACACCTAATCATCAGCAAATCTGATTAATTATACTTCTATTTCTAACCATACTCCCACCTGCCCATGCCTCTTTATCACATGGCTACCATTCTGATGATCTCTTACCCGGATGTCTGAAATAGCCTTTCTTTTTGCCTTGCTGCTTCCACTTTTGCTCCTTGCCAATCTGTTTTCTCTATAACATCGGATGATATCACTCCTTTGCTTAAAATCCTTCAGAGGCTTCCCACTGGGCTGCAAGAAAATATGAACTCCATTCTTTGGTTTACAAAGACTTGAATGGCTCTAACTTTTTGACCTCATTTCATAACCTTTCAAACTTTCTCATTAACTTTTAGTCATTGGTCTTCCATGAATTCCTGGAAATCTCCAATTTCCTTCTGCCTCAGGGTCTTTTCCCTCACTTCTCCTTTTGCCTAGGAGTGTTCTTTCTCTTTGCTCTTTGTATGGAGAATTAAGGTCTCAGCTTAAATATTCCTTTCCTAAGAGACCTCATTGACTATGCTACATAAATAGCCTGACTTGGTATTTTTTATTACAGTCCTCCCATTATTAACATTGGATAGAATCTATCTTTTTTTTTTTTATTTTTTTTTTTAACATTTACTCATTTTTGAGAGACAGAGTGTGAGCGGGGGAAGGGCAGAGAGAGAGGGAGACACAGAATCCGGAGCAGGCTCCAGGCTCCGAGCTGTCAGCACAGAGCCTGACGCAGGGCTCAAACCCACGAACTGTGAGATCATGACCTGAGCTGAAGTCAGGTGCTTAACCAACTGAGTCACCCAGGCACCCCAGAATCTATCATTATTTTGACCATTTGTGTAAATGTTTATTGCCTCTCCCCCTGAGTCTTCCCCTACTCCTCCCACACAAATGTTAACTTCATAAAAGCAGAGGCTGTGTCTGTCCTCTCCATCATCATATGCCACTGGGTCTGGTATATGTACCAGCATTTGCTCTATACTGTATTTATTGAATAATGAGTGAATGACTCAGATGTGCCTCATCTGTCAATTTACATGTGCATTCTTGAGATATCTGGTCCTCCTTCACAGGTATTTGAATGTTAAGTAACTCAGACATCAGCCTGAGGTACCCATTCTTTCAGATTTACATATAGTTGAGAGGAACTCTCTTTCCTGCAAAAGTTCAATGTCCTCTTCAGGATGTTTATGAATTCCTGGTGTCTTATGTTCTCAAGAGCACTTCTGGTTTTAATTTGCTGCTCCTGTAAATTCTCCGTCTCATTCACATCTTTCCTCCCGAAGCTGTTCTTAGATTTCTGCTCCAACATGACCCAGATGAGAAATGGCTTTCTCATTGGTTCCAAACACCACCTGACCAGGCATTTGAAGATGAAGCAGACTTTCTTGAAGTCTTGGAGCATTAGTCAGGATGGAGAAGAAGCCAGGGAAGCAACAGTGTTTACACTTCAGCACTAAGCAACAAATAGCTTTAAATTTCAATGTTGAGCAACAAATGGCCTTAAATTTCAATGTTAAGCATTCTTGTTCTTAAAAGTCCTAGAGCCACCACCATCACCACCACCACCTGCCATTGGTGACTTTCCACGGTTGACATTTCATGGCTCCTCTTCTCCTTTCCTATTGTTCTTCCCCTGATTTCTTTTCAAAAGTAGCTTAATGCTCTTTTCCTGTTCTTTTAAACCAGAAGGTGGTGGGAGAAAGCAAAATGGGAGGGGAAAAGCAACACTTGCCTTTTAAGTAAATACAGACATAGTCCGGTGCCTTAGAAACAGAGTGACTTCAGGTTGTGGTTCAAAAAAGCACTTCTTTTTTACTCTATTTTACCTACTTATTCTGTGTACCAATTAAGAGAAGTATATTTATTGCTCTAAGTGCCTACATTAATAGTGATATAGAGAGATGATAGAGGGATAGTGAGATAAAGATAGAAACAGAGACAGAGATAGAGACAGAGATAAAGATAGAGACAGAGATAGAAATGATTGGGCCATTGTTTTGTTTTTTTCCAAAGAACACCTGTGGAAATGCCAGAGTCCCATGGGCTCGACTCTCGATGAGTCATGACTTTGGAGTCTGCGCAAAGATTCCTTTTGACTGGGTCTGCAGCCCCCCAACCTCCACTCCTTCACAGTGTACCTGTTGTATACCTTGGCTCAGGTAGACCAAGTAAACAAGTCTGGTAGAGTGAGCTGTGAAAAGGATTTAAGACATTCACAAAAATCCCAGTTAATATTGGAGCCAGAGAAAAAATAGGAATCCTTATTTGGATATAAAAGTATGGAACACCAGTGCAATGGTTTGACTTGATTTCCAAAGAACAACTCTGAGCACATAAGAAACCCCACACATCTCAGAAACAATAAGGAAAATAATAAAAGGACGATGTTCCTCTGGTGAAAGAGAGTGAAATCATTTGCTTTAGATGAAAACATTTGGAAAGGTCATGTTTAGATTACCCAAGGAACATAAGAGCTGACTCCCCAGAGCTCAGAGCAAACTGCACTCTCAGACTTTACTCTGCAATTGAAGTAGATTCTCTTTTGCTCTGAGTACAAGTCGATATATTCTAGATAATTCAGGTCAAGAAAATCTGGTCTCTAAATACAGAAGAATTTCTACTTTAGAGAGAGGTCTGAGCCATTGCCGGCTTGCTTAAATTCATGGGGAATGGGATTATACATGGAATGGTAAACATCAATATTTCTGTGGGTTACTGAGAGAGATACATGCTCTAGAAAGAACAGAGAGAGGACCGTCCCACCATCTATGGATCCATGGTGAGGTGGAGAAACGAGTGGCTGTTGTCGTTCCTGTGGCTGTCCTCTTCCCCACAGATGGTAAACAGGGCCAATACTTGCTCCCAGCTCACTGCCTCTCCCAACATGCTTCCTTTGTAAGCCAAGCCTTTGAAGGAAGCAGGGGCCTGTCCACTGGGCCAGGCGCAGTCCCCCTGATGACCAGAGCTGTACTCTTGTTCTCCACATGGCTTCTACTACCAATGCTTCCATTACACCCTCCTTTGCCTCTTGCCTTCTTGACTGCTACCTCATTAGATTAGGTTCAGTGGAGGTCACTTGGTCAGAATTAATGACTAAATGAATTCCTACTCAGTCTCTTCTCCTCTGCCTTCAGTCATAACTCACTTGGGATACTTACAAGTGAGGATTTAGGGGGCTTCTGGATTGATGTTTGTGGTCAGTAGGAACCCAAAGTCCTTTTACTTCCTTCACTGAGTAGTTCTGTAGTGCTACAGGCACTGACATGACTCCTCCCCTTCCTCCACTCCCTCCAAATTCAGTATATAGGCCAGACATTCAGATAGATCTCTCAAAGCCACCTCCTTCTCTCCATCCCCACTGCCACCAGCCCAGCCCAAATCGAGACTGGTGTGATTACAATTCCAGACACTTCCTTTTCTTCTCTCTGTTCCCCATTTTCCACACATTGCAGCCAGAATGATCTTTTAAAATGCAAATCAGATGATATCTCTGTCCTGCTAAAGCCTCCACTGCACTGGCAGCTTCAGAATTTCTATACAGGTTGGAAGAGGGACTGTTGAGTGTCATTTACCTAACATTGTGGAAGCAGCAAGTAAAGAATGAGGGGAGGAAGGACTGATGTTATTGGAGTGAGGGAAGCCTCAAAACACTTTGAATAAAGTCTACTGTATCCTATGGCTTGAAAAGCCCTGCGTGGGGCAGCCCTCCTCTTTCTCTCTGACCCGGGATAGGCCCGCTGTCCCTTTGCTCACTGTGGGATGGCCACACTGGTGCCTCCCACAAGCCAGCTGCTCTGGCCTAAGGTTCTTAGCACATGCTCTTCCCTCCATCCCTGCTTCTGCATGACTGGATCCTCCTTAGCCACAACGTCACCCCCCCCCCCCTGGAGAGGTCTTCCCTGTCCTCTGTCTCTGTGAACCCCTTTCCCTCCGCTCTTCTCCCTCCCTCCCATTATTCTGTATCACCAGTCTGGGTTTTCTTCATAATACTTTTCTCCATTTTGTCAGTCTTCCTGACTAGACTGTAAATTCCAAAAATACAAAAAAGCATTTTGATTTTGCTTCCTAGCACCTAGTACAGTGTTCATCCTAGCACAGTGCTCAGCACTCAAAATATATTTGTGAAATATTCGTGAATGAACGAATGTACACCGGCTGGCTATTATTTCTTTTCTGGTTAAAAGAAAGAATCATGTGTAACTAAATTAAGAAAGTAGCAAGGATTAACAGTGAACTTGGGCTCTGCACACACAGTTTCAACCACTCACATGCATAATCCTAAAACCGGAGTTGGAAGTATAGATATATTATTAAAGGAGAGTCTGATGGCGTCTGTATCCAGAGACCAGGTATCCGGGATCTGGGAAGGCACATGCAGAAATATATCATTACCATGTTCAAGTACATCTAGAACCATATGGTCTAGTGCCGGGTTTCTCAGCCTCCATAATTCTCTATTGAGGGACTGAATAATTCTTTATTGTGAGGAGCTTCCATGTGTGTTGCAGGATGTGCAGCAGCATCTCTGGCCTCTGTGCGCTAGATGCCAGTATCATCAATTGTAAACAACCAAGAATGTCTCCAGAAATTGCCAAACATCCCTAGGGAGCAAAATCATCCCAGTGGAGAACCACCGGTCTAGGGAAACACTTACCGTCTTCAGGTGGATTACAGTGATCTGAAAAGCGTTGGATACCACAAAAGAAAGCAAGGAGAAAATGAAATTGGTGATAGGTTGCTTTTTATTCCTGGCATGAGGACGAGCACGAAGTATTCAAAGGCCAGAATGTGTAATCAATCTAGCTTTAGCTTCAGAAATAGACAAAAGATCTACAGGATGAAGCCTGAAGCTCACTAGAGATTTCCAAAAGAAGAGAGAGGTGAATTAAATATGACGAGATAAAATAATTCATGCAACAGCAACAGGACTTAATTATGGGTGACTGCAGTCTATGAATGTGAATCAAAAAAGTGCCAAAGGCACATCGAGCAATGATGACTGAAATGATGCTCATCATAAATGACTGGCTTATAAACCAGGGCTTGCTGGATGGAACGCATGGAATAGCTGCATCTGGTAGTGGCCTTAATCAATAGGCGAGTCCAGGTAAGCAGTTCAGAAGCGGCGAAACTGATGGTATCATTGGCCCATGGCACTGGGATGAGAGTGCTTTATAAATCATCTTGACATCAATCCAAGCAGTAGGAAAGCAAAACTGAGGTTTCAGGTCTCAGGTCTGGAAGGATGCGGCATGTGCAGAGATAAACTGAGCCGAGAGAAATGATAGGGAGGAGACAGAAGTGAAATGTGCTCCGCCCATAGGAAATAAATGCCAAAACTGTTATTGCGGAAATGCAAATTTAGACACAGAGAAGGCGTCAAAACAGTTAAGTAAATCAGCCCAGAAGGCACTTGGAATGGAAGAATGATTACAGCACAGAGCCCTCCCAAAGAAAACAGGAAACACGCTGCACAGGGAAGGGGGGGGGGGGGGGGGGCGGGGCGGGGCACAAAACCTTCCTCAAACAGACGATCTTCCATGCAAGTAGAAACTTGAAATGAGACATGGAGCCACAAACTCTCACACAAACACTCAGTAACCACATAACAGCTGCCTGATGCAGAGCAGAGTCTGTGAATATGTCTTTGAAATTATCAGTGGCAACAGCTGAATAAGACAGAAGCTGTGAAGGCTTCTTCTCTGTTAAGCGAGGCTTTTAGAAAATCTCTAGGAGACCACGGGCTTCATGATTTCAGCAGCAGGGAAAGCGTTTTGAAGCTCCAAGCCACAGCTTGAATGTAGGGATTGCTAAGAAAGTTATGTTTAATTACAAAGAAATCAGCACACATTTTCAGCAGGGAAACTGTCTTGCAAACCTGTGAGGTTAAGCTGCAAAGGAACATGTTAATGGCTGAAGCAGCCTATCCAAATAATTCAAACACCTTTCTGGAAAGCATTTGACACCATTCTTTGTAAAAACCCTAATCTGCCAAAATATATTCTGGCATTTACAAGGCAAGCTATTTTAACCACAATGAGGAAAAGAATCCTCCCCACCCCCCCTCACCAATTTTCAGATAGGCTATCGGGTTACAGTCAATATTCTGGCATGGCAGGAAGAACACAGGCTCATTTGAAATACGGTGTGCAGCTCTGATAAGGACATAAATATGGAGAAGGTGGAGCAGAGAGCAACCAAGTGATAAAGAGACTCAAAGGAGACATACTTTACATTAGCACGTATCTTGCAAAATCAGCAACTGCACAGCACTTGGTCAGCAAAGAAGGGGATTTATGAGAGAATTTCATTGAGATGTTGAGGGAAAATCTAAAGGGATTACAAATGATAATGCAACAGGGCTGCTTGATTTTGAATGTAAGACCAGGGTCTGCAAATTTAGGTGAATTTTAAAAATGTAAAAAAAAAAAAAAATCCTGTTTGTTCATTGGTGAGGGCTTGGGTTTTCTGAGGTGGGGAGGGGCCTTGAGCAGTGTTGGGAAAGAGGGCACAATGGAGCTGCTGTCAGAACAGTGGGAAGGATAAACAAAGAAGGAAACGAATCTTACAGCATCTTGGACATGGCAGGGTAGACTCATCCCATCCGACACCAGAGAAATAGATATTTTCCTCTTTGGGTCCATCTCATGGTTTTATGTATGGATATTTTTCTTCTTGGATCAGCCTCATGGTGGGTTTTGTGTAATCCTATTCCATGAGGCAGAAAGCAGGTTGTTTCACCATCATAGAGATTCTAGACCACATACATCAGGGTTCTTAATGTTTTCTCTGGCTTTTCTCTTCTCTTATTTCAAGCCCAACACATCTTTCAAGATTCAACCCAAATTCTATCCCCTCTGTGAAGTCTTTGCTGGCTTCTTCGGTTGAAAGTGATTTCTTCCTATTCTGAACCCTTCTGGCATTCTCTTCTTTTCGTGACACCATTTATTGTGTGTTTACCTTGTACCTAGCATAAGTTATATCAAAGAAAAAAATGAAAGACTATGGCATTTTGAGTGGGGAAATAAAGTAGGAACAGATGAAAATTAGAGAACTGGGATCTAATTCTAGTTAAGATTTGAAATAGAAGAAATCAACTTTCTTAGAAAAGACAAAAAGGACTTTAAATGCTAATATAGGATTATTTCATTATGTTTTCATTATGTAAGCATAGTCTATGATATATGAGTGTGTACACACATGTACGTAAAAAAAATTTTTTTTTAATTCTGGAGGGACAGATACCTGCTAATAACTGTGACTTCCTCTAGGGAATGGAGTAACTGATAGGCACTCAAAAAAGACCTAATTTACTTGACCACATCCAATATGGAGTGTGAGAAGGGAGAAAGGATGATTAAGGACTTGCATTTGCCTCTATTAGTGGATTATTTTTATTTTTGTAAATGCATGTTTCTGTGTGTATATGCCAAGGTCTCAGAAGAAATAAACCACCCTAATTATTTTAACAGTGAGAATTTAACATAAAGAATTTTTAACCAAGTGTAAAAGAATTAAAAAAGCATAAAGAGAACACTGAAGTATCACAGAGGTAATAACTGCACAAAGTACCCACCACCTCCAACTAGGGAATAAAGAGAGGCCAGGATTATTATTAGTAGTATTTTTTGGATTATTACATTTTAGACGTTTGGAAGGGAGCTTGGCTGGTGCTGGTGCCTGAGGATCTTAGAGAATGAATTCAGATCTCCGACAAGGGGTGTCAGAGAAGATTGGGAAAACTGCACAACTGAAATCATTGCCTCTGGGCGAGAGTCAGGGGGAAGGGCCATTGCTGGGTAACCCCCACGGGAACAGAAAGAACAGGAAGCAGCTAGTTCTTCCTCCTCCTTGCACCTTTGTCTCCTCTTTGGCGCCCCCTAATGGAGACAAATGGCAGAGCTTCCCTTTCAGTCCCAGGGAATTGTGTATAGCTTGTCGATGAACCTTATTCACAGTTTATCGAGTAAGTTGTATTGCAAACTCTACGATCCTTGTGGGTGAAATAAACAAGTCAGCTCTATCATAATCCTAGGAGTCAGAAATAGCCTCAAAGAGGTTAGAAACGTAACTAGTTTCCTTGGGGAGGAACATTGGTTTGGCAGAGAGTATGCATAGGTAGGAGCCAACAAGTTTTATTCTTTTTCTGGCTCTGCCACTAAATAGGCAGTCTCATACAAACCATGTAATCGCTTTTAAAATAGCCATATTAAGAATTAATCCCTGTCTAGTGCTTATTATGTGTTGAGCACTAGGTGTTTTACATATAGTAACTAATTTAATCCTTACAACATTTCTATGAGGAATAAGGACTTGGGGTGCCTGGGTGGCTCTGTCGGTTAAGCATCTGACTTTGACTCAGGTCATGATCTCACAGTGGGTGAGTTGGAGGTCCGTGACTTCAAGCACCACATTGGGCTCTGTGTTGACAGCTCAGAGCCTGGAGCCTGCTTCAGATTCTGTGCCTCCTTCTCTTTTTGCCCTTTCCCTGTTCATGCTCTGTCTCGCTCTCTCTCTCAAAAATAAATAAAGATTAAAAAATTTTTTTTTCTTTAAAGTAATAGGGACTTTAGTTAATTCACCCAAGGCCACAAAATAGTAAGGGGAAGACCAGCATATGAACCCAGCAGTCTGATGTAGAGATTTTTCTCTCCACTAACAAGCTTTGCTGCCTCTCAAACATTTATATGAAGCTTATCACATGCCAGGCACCTTTCTAGGCCCTAAAAATATAGGGCCTTATCTACAGATTAGGAAAATGAAGCCTGAAGAGATGTGACTCTCTGGCCCCCGTTTCCCTGTCTGTCAAATGAGGAGGTTGGACCAGCTGACACTGAAGGCTTTTTCTACAAGACACTAGGATCCTATTACAAAAAAGCTCAAGGGTCCTGACTAAAACATAACTACAAAGAAAGCCTGTCTCACATATTTAGGGACCCCTGATCTCACAGGACTGATAACAGCACAATCTTGTACTTCAGTACAAAAACTGCCAACTTGACATAGGTTATTATTCTCCATCATCTATTCTCCTGCTAGGAGCTAGGTGGGAAACAAAAGGAAGGGGATCAATAGCTTTTTAGGAAAAAATCATTTAGGATAATCTGTTTCTTGCTTTGGGCATGTGGCACTGTGGTCATTTCACATCTGACTATAGCCCTTAGTATTAAATTGGGGAGAGGATAGCACATATTTTTTTATTACTTTTTTTCCTCCCATTTTTATATCCTGTTTGACTTTTAAATTTTCAGACTACCACAGGCCTTTGAGATGGGTTAGTGTTTTCAAAACGGAAAGGCCCAGAGACCACGGATGCTTGAGAACTTGCCTGAGGACACCCACCTGGAAAGAACTGAGCTGGGATTTGAACTTGTGATGAGTTTTACCTATAGTGACAGTACTAGGACTGCCAAGACTAAAACTGATCTTGTCTTAGAAATCCTAGTTTTTAAATAAAAACTCTCCTGTCAGCGTGTAACCTTGTAACTCTTGACAGGCCAGGGATAGGGACATTAATAAATTGCCAGCCTCTCAGTCAAATGACCCGACACCGCTGAGTTCCTGGAAGCATCACCAAAGCAAGTCACAGGCCAGCCGTCCACCATGCTGATGGGGTACACAGGTGTCCAACATCCCCAGGAACTTCACACCCCACTATAAGGCCTGATAGGTAAAATACGACAAATCCCCTAAGAGCCTCAGGAATTAAATGATTTTATAAGGACAGACACCCATTTTCTTAGAAATGTTCCTGTGAAAAAAAAAATAATTGTGCACCTGAGCTAAATCAAGCCTTTTTCACCAACATATGCCACTTTGGGCTTATGAAAAAGTCCCTAATAGCCTTTAGGACCCTACTCTGCTGGGAAATAGAGGGCTCACTGTAATAACAAGAGTCCTGCCTTAGAGGAAGATCTTGATTCTTCATCTGAATATCCATAGAGCCCAGGAAAGAGCCTGGATAAGGAAGCAAGTGAAGGGAGAGAACGAGCCTCCCCAAAGAATGGTCCTGGAGTGCACGTTCCACGGTGGCTCTCCAACAACAACTAAGCAGGAGGCTGGCACGTGGTTCCTGTTTCTCCTCTCCCCTCCCCGGATGGGCTAGAGGTCTTTTAGGAATTCCATACCCTCTTTGCAATGCAGCCACAGCTTGTGCCCAATGTCTCCCTGGAACCTGAAAATGAATTACTTTAATCCACTATCAAAGTTAACAACTAATTGAATCCAATATTGCTGAAGGGAAGTTGGAAGGCCCTGGGGGTTTCTTAAATCAGGGCTCAAATTCCAGGTCCTCCACCGGCTGTGCAAGTCTATGCAGGTATGTAGCCTCTCGAGCCTGGTGTCTTCATTTGACAAAGGTGAGTAACAATGCCCCTCTCATTGGCTGGCGTGTTAGTTTCCTATGGCTATTGTAACAAAGCACCACAAACTGGGTGGCTTAAAATAACAGGGACTTTTACTTTCATAGTTCTGGAGGCTGGAAGTCCAAAATCAAGGTGTTAGCGGGAAGGGGTATGTTTCTTCTGAAGGCTCTAGGGAAGAATCTTTCCTTGTCCCTTCTGGCTTCTTATGGCTCAGACATATCTTGGTTTATGGCAGCATAACTCCAATCTCTGCCTCATCTTCTCACTGCCTTCTCTCTGCATCTTTATGTCCTCTCCTTTTCTTTGAAGGACATCAGTCATTAGATTTAGGCCAACCCTAATTCAGATGATGTCATCTGGATTCTTAACTAATTACATCTGCAAAGACCTTATTTCCAAATAGGGTCAAATTTGGAGGTTGCAAGTGGACATGAATTTGGGGACAGGGTACATGAAAAGTGCCTCACACAATACTTGCATGTTACAGGTCTTTCAGAAAGGAATGGTTCTTGGTTTTGATATTATTGCTGCCCCTGGAGCCATTTTCTTCCTAGAGAATTTTAAAAAAGGTTTGACCTGGGAATGAAAGGGCAGGCCTGAGGAGTGGTGGGGGAAGGGACAGCATAAAGGCCCAACAGAGAAAGTAGGAGGTTCAGAAAGAGGGAGGAGAAAGTGCTGAGGTGACAATTACTGTGTGGGCTTGCTGGGTTTCTGAGTGCCCCCAAGGCTGAGGCCCAGGACAAGCTATCAACGTTGGTCAGGAAAACCTCAGCCGAGCACAGCCTGGCCATCTCCCAGTGTGGCTGAACTTTTATGAGGGAAAAGGAACAGAAGAATCTGGGGAAAGAAACTCTCCACATCCCCACTTCTAGTGTACGTATTTCAGAACATTTCTTACAGAAGTGGAAGAAGAAGAGATTCTGGAAGCCACACTCCCATGGGCTGAGGCCTTCTCACTGAAAAGTAAGTGATTCTCTCTCAGAGCTGAGCATGGACAGAAACTCCTACAATTTCAGATGACTCCTCAGGTGATTTCAACCAAGTGTAGTGAAAATGTGAAATCAAAGGCACTGGAAAAGCTAGGTCCCTTCCTCCCTAAGGTCAGGATGACAGGCCCTAAAATTTACTCAACACAATTCTGAATACACTAAAATTTCATTCTGATATAAATTGTACACTGACAAGCACTGTAACTGATACTTTTGATATGTTTGACATATCTTTATGTCACCAGAGGAGATGGAAGAGCAAGAGGTGAGTCACAACTAAAAATTATTAAGTGTAAAGATTCCCTTGAAGACTAACTTCTTTTTCCCAGAGACCAGCCTAGTGGCTTCTCAGCCAAGTATTCCTAACCTTCTCTCTATACCATGAATACTGTTGACAGTTTGGTAAAGTCCATGGGCCTCTACTCAGAATGTTTTAAACAAAACAAAGTAAAATAAAATGACATAAAATAAAATAACATAAAAGGACATAAAATGACATAAAATAAAATAAAATAAAATAAAATAAAATAAAATAAAATAAAAACAAAGCAAAGTAAACTAAGTTTCTCAATATTAAAATACCAACAACAAAAAACAACAAATTTGCTCTATGGTCCATATGTGCTTCTTTATTAATGTATTAAATAACAAGATCCAGCAGCAGGTCCTCTTTCTACTGGAATTTTGAAGTAATGAGGGATACAACCAATATTTCAAGATCTCTGCCACAACTATGTTGGGATCCACAGATACCTGTGATTTGTTACCTGCATTCATAGTTAAAGAAAATGCTAAATTTCAGTTAGAGATTAGTGAAAATAAACAGTTTTTCCCTCACCCAAGTTCACAGAATTCTATCCATAGAGATGGTGGCCCCCAAATTTAGAACCCCTGTTCTAAGCAAGCTTTTCAGAGGTACCCAATTTCTGGTGGGTAGCCTGAGCTACCCAGCTAGCCTGAGCTAGCCTGAACACCAACTCAGTTATGTTGGCAAAGGAGGCCCCCTGCTGGCCGGAGGGCTCATGCTAGTCCTCGGAAAATTCATTTAATTGGCCGTGTTGGAAAGCAATGGGTCAGGCAATTAATTCACTGACTCATATCAAGAAATGGAGCAGGAAAGCTACTTGTCAGCCAGGCTCTGGGGTATCTAATCAGTGCAGATTTAGAAGTTCCATTTGGCTTAATGGGGAAGTGCTGATGGTTTGTAGCTGTTGGTCATTAGTTGAAGAGGACGAGATGCCAGCCTGGCAGGCTGTTTGTAAGGGGGCTGCTTTGACCTGCTCCTGCTCAACAATAACAAAAACCCTGCAGATTGCTTAAAGGTTAGATTTCCCAATGGGCTTGTCTAACCAAGATCTTTAGGACCTGCCTTCAGTACTTGGAGCATGGAGCCAAGTGGAAGGGAAGGAAAGCAGAAATGAATTTAGGACTTACTGTGCCGGAAACAAAGGTGTGTACAAATATGCTATCGCAATCAATTCCTAAAGCAACTCTGCATGGAATTTTTAGATTATTTTGTTTGTGTGTTTGATTTTATATACGGATGTGAATGAAGTTTGGAGAGGAAACTTGTCACTTGCCCATGGTCATTGAAGGAACTGCCATGTGGGCTGGGGGGATGGGAGCCCATCTGATGCCCAGTCTCCACCACCAGAGGCAGGACAGTGAGATACCCAAAGCACTACCCATTCAACGTGGCACAGAGTCTGGGACCCTGTTGTCTGGTTTGAATCCCAAGCTGTAGCACCTACTAATGGTGTGAATTTAGACAAGTTAATGAATCATTCTGTGCCTCAGTCTCTTGATCTGTAAACTGAGGATAATAACAGTACCTGTAGTAAGGGATGTTGCATTGATTACATGTAAAACCCACAGAACAGTGCCCAATATCTGTAGCAATCGCTAAATGAAAGGTACCATCACTCTCCGACAATACTGCCTCCTGAATACCAACACGGCAACACAGCAGCCAATAGCTTAAACCCGTGTTCTTCAACTGACGGCGAGTTTGTTCCCCTGGGGACACTTGGCAATTGCAAGGACGTGTTTGGTGGTCACAACTCGGGGCCAGAGATATTGTTAAATACCCTCCAGTGAACAAGACGGCTCCTCCCACAACAAAGAAGTGTGTAGCCCAAGTGTCAGTAGGTCTGAGGTTAAGAAACTCTGCCCTGAACCGAACACAAATGAGGTAAAGAGTATTTTGCCAGATATGAGGAGTCACTAAGTTGAAATCAGAAGCCCCCATCCTAGTGGAGGAAGGCCAGACAATACACAAATAAATAAACAAGAAACTACTGGATGACAGTAAATGCTGTGAGAAAAATAAAGCAGGAACAGAGCATAATCAGGTCGGGCTGCTTCAGACTGGACGAGCAGAAAGTCTTCCTAGAAGAGGTGACATTTAAACTGGAACTTTCTGTCATTGAAGATCTGAGCAAAGAGCATGGAGCTGGCAAAGGGACAGGTTTTGCAGAGATACCACGGTAGGGACAACCTGGATGTGCCTCAGGAGCAGAATAGGAATCTAGAGCTGAGGAAGGAGGTAGAAAGGCAAGTGAAATTCCAATCAGGCCACACAGAATGGCTTCTTTTGGACAATGCTGCCTCGTGGTGTACTCCCTAGGAAAAAATGTTGCCTCAAAGCACCTGATGGTAACTAAAATACATGATTTGTTATGTGGCGTAAATTTTTTTTTTTAATTTTTTTTTTCAACGTTTATTTATTTTTGGGACAGAGAGAGACAGAGCATGAACAGGGGAGGGGCAGAGAGAGAGGGAGACACAGAATCGGAAACAGGCTCCAGGCTCTGAGCCATCAGCCCAGAGCCTGACGCGGGGCTTGAACTCACGGACCGCGAGATCGTGACCTGGCTGCAGTCGGACGCTTAACCGACTGCGCCACCCAGGCGCCCCTATGTGGCGTAAATTTTAAGTTGGTCTTTTTCCTCCTTTAGGGAGCAATAAGAGGGAGCCTCTTTCCTAGCAATAAATCAGTTAACAATAAATTAGCCAATTATTGGAATTGCTGTTTCTGTTTGAGATCAACCATATTTTGCTCCATCAGAGCTTTTGCCCTGAGTAGGATGCTGTATCGCAATGCACATTCTGAGGAGGGATAAAGCCAGGATAGGGGGCGGGGAAGGGGGCAGACAGGGTGCTCCGCTAAACCCATGCAGCTTTGCCCATATCTCCTCTGCACTCACAGTCAGAGGCTAAGGAAAGTCTCACCAAAGGATCTGATTAGGTACTTTTTCCACGGTTCCTGATGGATTTCTTCACATGAAGGCAAAAAGTATCACAGGATACTTTACTACTCATACAAAATTGAACCAGAGTTGTAATTTATTAAGCAAGTGTATGAGGCAAATTTTGATAGAATGTCCAATAGACTGATTTGGTTTATAAAATGGAGGGGAGGACAGTCAAGAGGAGGTTTCTATTTTTGAATATGGGGTAAACTATATCCAGAGTCCTCCAGGCAGGAATGTGTGTGGTGTAAACAACAGGAAGTGAGCCCTCAAAGGTCTGGATATATTATCTGGAGCATCCTTAAGCCACTCTGGAATCAAAATTTTCTCTGGGTGCTCTATTACATCAAGGTTTTAAAAACTAGCTGGGCAATGTTTAGGACTACTACCAGACCCCAGCTGGAAAGCATGTGGGGTCTCTAAAAGCTCGTTCTCAGTCAGCAAATCTGGCAAGGCGAACCTGTCAGCCATCTACCAGAGTCCACACTCACGATTCAAGTAACCTAATTAGAGCAAATTGCTAGTTGCGTCTTCCTCTTCCTTTAGTCTTAGAACCCCTAGTTTTATTTGGGGCAATTAAATGTACCCAGCTAAAACACTGTATTTCCCAGACCTAACAAAATTGTGTATGGTCGTATGACTAATTCCCAGCTAACAAAATTAAGTGGAAGGGTTTTGTATGATCTCTGGGAAAGCATCTTAAAAGACAACTGATGTATATCTTTGCTTATTCTTTCCTTCCCGCCATTCTGCCACTGGAATGTGGATTTAGTGGCTGGAGCTCCACTAGCCATTTTGTACTATGAGGACAAGGGTCATACTCTCAGGAAGGCAATGGTGACTGGAAGAAGCGTGGACGCCCAAAGAGCGTCTCTGTGGAGACTCCCAACTCTGTGGAGACGCCCAACTCTATGGAGTTGGCATACCAGTCCAAAGAATCCTATATCTGGACTTTGTGTGTAAGAAAAATCAACTACTTCTATATTATTTAAGTCATGGTCTTAAAAGTTTATTTCACGCAGTCAGAACTAATCCTAATGATACATCGATATTTGCATAATCTACTCAAATTGAGATTGAATGACCAAGATTAAGTACTCTCATAAGGTCTTATTTTATCTAAGTTTCTTAAATTTATTATTTTGAAGCAATAAACAACTTATAGGGGTGCCCAGGTGGCTCAGTTGGTTAAGCATCCGACTCTCGATTTCAGCTCAGCTGGTGATCTCAGGATGCGTGAGATGGAGACCCGCGTTGTATGGCTTTGCAGTCATAGCATGGAGCCTGTTTGGGATTCTCTCTCCACCCCTCCCCTGCTCAAGCTCTCTCTCTTTCAAAATAAATAAATAAACTTGGGGCTTCTGGGTGGCTTATTTGGTTAAGTGTCTGACTTTGGCTCAAGTCACGATTTCACTGTTGGTGAGTTCGAGCCCTGTATGGGGTTCTGTGCTGACCACTCAGAGCCTGGATCCTGCTTCCAATTCTGTGTCTTCCTCTCTCTCTGCCCCTTCCCCACTCATGCTGTCTCTCTCTCTCTCAAAAATAAATAAACATTAAAAAAAAGATAAATAAACTTTAAAAAATAAACAATATATAATAAAGGTTGACACTATATGAAGTCTTAGCCAATCAATTTTGAGTTTGTTTGATGCCCCCATTAATCTAAAAGGTTTTGTTCTTTTTAATTCATTTATTTATTTTTGAGGGAGATTGAGAGCACAAGTGGTGGAGGAGCAAAGAGAGAGAGAGGCAGACACAGAATCCAGAGCAGGCTCCAGGCTCTGATCTGTCAGCACAGAGCCCATCATGGGGCTTGAGCTCCCAAACCGTGAGATCATGACCTGAGTCGAAGTCAGATGCTCAACCAACTGAGTCATCCAGATGCCCTGCATCAAAGGGGTTTTTTATTTTTATTTTTATTTTTTTTTCAATATATGAAATTTATTGTCAAATTGGTTTCCATACAACACCCAGTGCTCATCCCAAAAGGTGCCCTCCTCAATACCCATCACCCACCCTCTCCTCCCTCCCACCCCCCATCAACCCTCAGTTTGTTCTCAGTTTTTAACAGTCTCTTATGCTTTGGCTCTCTCCCACTCTAACCTCTTTTTTTTTTTTTCCTTCCCCTCCCCCATGGGTTTCTGTTAAGTTTCTCAGGATCCACATAATTGTGAAAACATATGGTATCTGTCTTTCTCTGTATGGCTTATTTCACTTAGCATCACACTCTCCAGTTCCATCCACGTTGCTACAAAGGGCCATATTTCATTCTTTCTCATTGCCACGTAGTACTCCATTGTATATATAAACCACAATTTCTTTATCCACTCATCAGTTGATGGACATTTAGGCTCTTTCCATAATTTGGCTATTGTTGAGAGTGCTGCTATAAACATTGGGGTACAAGTGCCCCTATGCATCAGTACTCCTGTATCCCTTGGGTAAATTCCTAGCAGTGCTATTTCTGGGTCATAGGGTAGGTCTATTTTTAATTTTCTGAGGAACCTCCACACTTTTCCAGAGTGGCTGCACCAATTTGCATTCCCACCAACAGTGCAAGAGGGTTCCCGTTTCTCCACATCCTCACCAGCATCTATAGTCTCCTGATTTGTTCATTTTGGCCACTCTGACTGGTGTGAGGTGATATCTGAGTGTGGTTTTGATTTGTATTTCCTTGATAAGGAGCGACGTTGAGCATCTTTTCATGTGCCTGTTGGCCATCCGGATGTCTTCTTTAGAGAAGTGTCTATTCATGTTTTCTGCCCATTTCTTCACTGGGTTATTTGTTTTTCGGGTGTGGAGTTTGGTGAGCTCTTTATAGATTTTGGATACTAGCCCTCAAAGGGGTGTTTTAATGAACCTTGGTAGATCTCATCAAATGAAGAAAATGGAATTCAGGTGTTCTATGGCCTTTTTCATTTAACACTGGTTTAAGATCTGCAATCATTGGTATATAGAAATAGAGACCTTCACCTTCAGGCTCCTATAGCAGAGTAGTAAATAATTCTCAACTAATAAGTCACCAGAAGATCTGGGAAGTTCCTTTTTCTCCTGAGCTTCCTGATCTTTCTGATGTAATAGTATGAGTTAATTGGCTCTACAATAGCCATTCTTAGAATTAAAACAAGAGAGATCGTTACCTGCAACATGTGCTAACTATTGTTACTGCTTACCCAATGCTTCTCAATCTTCCAGCCACATGATAAAATTGTACTTGGGGGACCTCTGTAGTTGAGAAGGGTCATGTTCTGGCCAATAAACTGTATCACTTCCAGGTTTAGTATTTAATTGCTCATGTGAGATCCTTCAGAGGTAGTGTCTCATTTACCATCATATCAGGTAGAGGCTGACCATCAGCTGAGTCCAGGAGGGCAGGTGATACCACTGCGGAGCTCAGCCCCCAAGTATCTCTTACTGGACACATAGTGTGAACAAAAAATATACCTTTTGTTTGTTTGTTTGAATCCACTGAGATTTAGAGATTGATTGTTACTGCATAATCTATATTATCCTGACATACTACACCATCCAGAAAAAAAAACCTTCTGAGGATGGGGGTAATCACAGCAGAACTCAATGATAAAATCTGTGGTTCCAGCAATCAGAGAAGAGATGTAGGTAAGTTCCCTCTGATTTGACTGATGCACTTAACCCTTTTAACATCAACAAATTCTGTCTATTAAACTTTTTATTGAGCAGTTTCCTACAACATATCCATCTACGAAAAATCTGCCAGTAAGCAAAGCCATCTTCCCATTGCTCAGTGACTTCAGACCCTATCAAATTTACTGCCCATCCTGGCATTTAGATTCCATACACAATTAGCGCCACCGTGTGGTATTTAGAATAAATGACATTTATTATAGGACTGTAAAAGCAAGTTCACCTATCAAATTATACCATTTACCCATTGAGAAGGGGATTATACATAATAGAAGAAACTACATACACCTTGCTAGGGCATCAAATCAAAAGCAGGAGGGAAAATGTTCCTGTCATGTGAGCATGGAAACTCAGTAGTAGTGAGGCTTGCTCATTGCTTTATTCATTCAACTAGTATTTCCTGAGGTCTGCCATGTACCGGATATTGTTCTGGGCCCAGGAAATACAGCAATGAACAAGATAGACAAAGTCCTTGCCTTAGTTGGAAAGACAGACAATGGAATAAATCAACAAAGTAATATATACTACAATGGCAAATATGATAAGTCCTATAAACCAAAATAAATCTG
Source organism: Leopardus geoffroyi (assembly GCF_018350155.1). Lineage (NCBI taxonomy): Eukaryota > Metazoa > Chordata > Mammalia > Carnivora > Felidae > Leopardus > Leopardus geoffroyi. The sequence goes on along the minus strand of NC_059328.1, from coordinate 186,200,816 downwards.
GGTCAGGGCATAGAGAGTGAAAGGGAAGGAATTATTTTAAATGTTGACAGAAATAAAAGAAAACAGTCTACATTTAGCTGCCCCAAAGTTACTTTAGATAAATGATCCGAATTTGCAAATATATATAAATATGAGCATTCTCTTGCAGATATTCAATGTTTCAAGATACCCAAAACTTGGTTTCTAAACATTATCCTGTCTTGGTCCATTCAGGTTGCTGTAATAAAAATACCATAGACTGGGTGGCTTAGACAACAAACATTTATTTCTCATAGTTGGAGAGTGGGAGGTCCAAGATCAAAGTGACAGCAGATTCAGTGTTGGTGAGAATCCCCTTCCTGGACTGTAAATGGCCATCTTATCACTGTGTCCTCACATGGCAAAGGAGTTAGGGAGCTTTCTGGGGTCTCTATTTTGAGTGCATTAATCCACTCATGAGGTCTCTTCCCCCATTACTGAATCCCTCCCAAAGGCTTCATCTCCTAATGACATGATATTGGGGGTTGGGATTTTAACATATGAATTTGAGAGGGACACATTCAGTCTATAGCAATCATTCTGAAAAGAAATCATGATTCTTTGAGGTAACATTGATTTTTTTCAAGTCTGAGGCAGGAAATAGGAAGATCCTGGGACATTTTGTTATGCTAAAAAATGCAGAAGCATTCAAAAACTAAACAACAGGGTGATGATAGTCTTTAACCTGTCACAGTAAACAAATTATAGGGGCTCCCATTAGCCAAAATGGGGACTAGTTAAGCATCAAGAGAACATTAACTATAATTGATATTACATTGGATGATTAAAAATCATGAGTTTGCGGTGATTTATTTTTTTGAAGGGAAGGGGCTCTGTTTTATAGAGTGCCAATAGAAGGTATTATGGAATTAGAGAATCATTATTTTGCAAACTGTAATAGAAATTCATGCAAGGATCATCTTGTATATTAATTTCCTCTTGCCGACATAAAAATTACTACAATCTTAGTGGCTTAAAACAACACAGATTTATTATTTTATAGTTCTGGAGGTCAGAAGTCTAAAATGGGTCAGCATGGCTGTTATCATTCTGCAGACTCTAGGGCAAATCTGTTTCTTGCCTTTTCTAGTTTCTAGATGCTGTCTACATTCCTTGGCTCTGACGGCCTCGCATCACTCCCACCTCTGCTTCCATTATTGCATCTCCTTCTCTCTGACTCTAACCTATCTACTTCCCTTTTATAAGGACCCCTGTGATAACATCAGGCTCACCCAGAGAATCCAGGATACTCTCCCCATCACAAGATCATTAACGGTATCTGCAAACTATCATTTTGCCATGTAAGGTAACATATTCACAGATTCCAAGCATTAGGATATAAACATCTCTGGAGACTTATACAGCCTACCACACATATATATGTGTGTATATATGTGTATATATGTGTGTAAATATATGTGTATGTGCATATATATGTGTATATACATACACATACATATATATATACACACAAACACATATATATACATACATATATATATGATATGAAGTACACAGATCACTTGTAGGATATTCTTGCCAAAAATGTTTAACTTGAATCTAATCAAACCTTTAGCCCTAAGTTCCAGCCAGCTTACAGAAATGACACCATAATAAAATAACAACACATATTCCATATATGGGACATGCTATGTGTTTACTACCCTAGACTCCTCAAAATTACAAAGTCATAAAAATGAATGAAGGATATTCTAAGTTTTTTTAGTTTGAAAAAAAAATGTTTTTTTAATCTTTATTTTTGAAAGAGAGACAGAGTGTGAGCAGGGGAGGAGCTGAGGGGAGGGAGACACAGAATCAGAAGTAGGCTCCAGGCACTGAGCTGTCGGCACAGAACCCGACGCAGGGCTTGAACTCACAGACCGTGAGATCATGACCTAAGCCGAAGTCGGACGCTTAACTGACTGAGCCACCCAGGTGCTCCTCTCCTTTAAAAGTTTTAAAAGAACTTAAGAAACATGATAAATATATGCAATGTATAAACCTTGATTGGATCTTGGTTTAAAGTTATTTTATTTTATTTTATTTTATTTTTCAACGTTTATTTATTTTTGGGACAGAGAGAGACAGAGCATGAACGGGGGAGGGGCAGAGAGAGAGGGAGACACAGGATCGGAAACAGGCTCCAGGCTCTGAGCCATCAGCCCAGAGCCTGACGCGGGGCTCGAACTCACGGACGGCGAGATCGTGACCTGGCTGAAGTCGGACGCTCAACCGACTGCACCACCCAGGCGCCCCGGTTTAAAGTTATTTTAAAGACAATTGGTGGAACTTTAAACTTGGCTTAAATATTAGATGATATTGTGGAATTATTGCTAATGTTCTGATATTTATGTAGGATAATGTCCTTTTTTTTTGGAAATGCATGTTGAAATATTTAGGAGTGAAATATACACTGCCTGAAACTTACTTTCAAATGATTTAGATAAAAACTGTATATGTAGAGAGGTGGGAGAAAGAGCAAACATTATGGCAAAATGTTAATGTTTTTTGACTCTAAGGAGAGAGTATGTAGTTGTATCTTGTACCTGTGACAGTTATTTTTATGAGTCAATTTTGCTAGGTCATTACACTCAGATATTTGGCCAAACATTATTCTAGACGTTTCTATAAAGGCATCTTTAGATGAGATTAACATTTAAATCAGGAGATTTGAGTAAAGCAGATTTTCTTGCATACTGTGGGTGGGCCTCATTTAATCAGTTGAAGGCTTTCACGGAAGAAGACGGATACCACTCCCCTGCAAGAATGAATTCTGTCAGCACACCACTTTTGTCTTGAACTGCAGCATCAACTCTTCCCTAGGTCTTCTGTCTGCTTGCTTATCTTGCAGATTTTGAACTTGCCAGCCTCCACAATCACATGAGCCAATTCCTTAAAATCTCTCCCTCCATCTCTCCCTCTCTCTCTAGCACATGTATACCAGGAAATATTTTATTATATATCATATATAGAGCATTATATAATATATATAGCACACACATAATAGGATATATATGTTACATACTAGTGTATATATATATATATATATATATATATACACACACACACACTGTGTATATATATATAGTATATATATATATATACACTGTATATATATACTGTATATATATTGCATGTGTCTGTGTGTGTGTATATATATATATATATATATATATATATATATATACATACAGTAAAACCTTGGTTTGTAAGCATAATTCGTTCCAGAAACATGCTTGAAATCACAAGCACTTATATATCAAAGTGAACTTCTCATAAGAAATGGAAACTCAGATGATTCATTCCACAACCCAAAATATTCACATACAGATTATTACAATGCTGTAATATAATATAAAATAGTAAAGAAAATACAAAATATAAGAAAAACAAATTAACTGCACTTACCTTTGAAAACCTTTGTGGCTGGTGTGAGAGAGAAAAGAGAGAGGAAGGTTACTGTGCAGGACGACTTCCACTATTGCTAATGGAATCACTGCTATCTATTGGCTCAATGGAATCTTTTTCTGCATGGGGCCATTATATTCGCTTGCACAGATGTTGACTACAGTACTTACTAATAAACTCTTGTAATATACTGTATTTAATGTAACTGGCAATAAGACAGCAGAGGAAAGGGTCTATATCTCTAGACAGCCTGACCTAGAATGAAGCAAAGCATTCCTAAGCTTACTCTTGCATGGAAAAAGAAAGGACTCTCCATATGTGCTTTGAAGTGACAAAAATTACACTGGTGCCAGTTGTGGGCACCTTCCAACGTTGTGAAAAATCATTAATTTCTGCCAGACACCATACCCTGAGACTGAGCATCCAAGCATAGGAGACGATCACCCACAATCCCACAGAGAGAGAGAGAGAGAACCATTGGCCCAGTTGTGATCAGGCGACATTGGACGTCACATACTGCTTGTAATTCAAGTCATTGCTCATTTATCAAGTTAAAATTTACTATAAATGCTTGTTCATCTTTTTTTTTTAACGTTTATTTATTTTTGAGAGACAGAGAGAGCATGAGTGGGGGAGGGGCAGAGAGAGAGGGAGACACAGGCTTGGAGAGGCTCGGAGCTGTCAGTACAGATCCCGATGCAGGGCTCAAACTCAAGAATGGTGAGATCATGACCTGAGCCAAAGTCAGACGCTTCACCAACTGAGCCACCTAGGTGCCCCAGAAATGTGTGCTCCTCTTGTGGAACACTCGCAGAACAAGTTACTTGCAATCCAAGGTTTTACTGTATATGTATCTTCCCTGGCTATCTAATTTATACAGTTAGCTTGCTTAATTTCTAGCCTCTCAAAAAGCAAAAAAATGATTAAAAGCAGCAGGATGGGGGACAGCAGGAGGAGATTTAAATAACCCAACTGTGTATAAGAAAATGGCTTCAAAAGGGGAAAAAATATATATATGAATTGCACTACATAGGGACATGTCATTTTTCTGTTATGGATAATTGAAGGCAGATTCAAAATTGTAAAGGAAGTGATGATAAATTAATAACAGACTTTAAAAATAAATTTCAGGAAACTTTTAAACAGAGTAGACAGAGTACACCCACCACCTGAAAGAAAGGAACTTTGTTCTCTTAGCATGACTGGGCTCACACCTAAAATAGGGGATTTAATCAGAAAAAGTACAATGAAATGGAAATTTGCCAATTTGGAGAGTTCTAACATGTAGCTGAACATTTTCAAAGAGCTTTAAATGGTAAACTAGCTAGAAATCAAACCAAACTTATGTCCCTTTAGATAAAATAACTGGCTCCCAATTTAATACCTTGGCAATTGTAAATAATGCTGCAATGAACATGTTTTAACTTTTCTAGAATTTCACAAAAATATAATTATACAGTAAGTCCTCTCTTGTATCTGGCTTCCTTCACTCGATTGTCTATCCATCAATCTACTGAACATTTGGGGGTCTTTCCAGTTTGGAGTCATTAAGAAAAAAGCTGTTATGAACATTCAACACTTTGTGTAGATGTATGTTTTCACAGCTCTTGGATAAGTACCTAGGAATAAAATTGCTGGATCCTATGGTAAGCACATGTTTAACTCTATAAGAAACTGCCAAAATACCTTCCAAATGGCCGTACCATTTTGAGTACTGACAATATTAGAGAGTTCCAGCTGCTTCAGATCTTCATCAATATTTGGTACTGGCAGTTTTTGTTCTTGAAGCCATTTGGTGGGTTTGTAGTGGTATCTCCATGTGGTTTTCTTCTCCTATGGACTAAGGGTGTAGCGCATCCTTCTATGTGTTTATTGGCAATTTTAATGTCTTTCATGGAACATCCATTGACATTTTTTTGTTTTTTTTAATTTCCTTAAAGCCTTTATTAGGTGAGATCTCTCTTGCAGTTTAGATAACTGGAGAGAGCCTTCCTGGTGATTCCCCATGGTCATACAGCATGTTTGCTTTTAGTGGGTTTCTATCAGAGGCCAGGACAGATTTTAACTGGAGGTTGTTGGAAGAAGGCCTCTTTCTTGCTCCATGAGGATGTTCTGACCCCAGGAATAACCTGGCACATCAGCCCTGAAGGTGGGCCCTTTGCCTTTTGTGCAGCCTTGAAGCCAGCAGGGAGTTCCAGTGGATAGCTGGAAGCCTCAGCGGCTTGGAATTAGGCTGGAGCTTTTCCCTGCTCAATATTTAGCTCATTATGGACCTATAAGCATTATGTATATATTCCAAGTATAGGTCTTTTGTCGAGTATATTTATCCCAAATATAGCATAAGTTTTAATGTTAATATATTCCAATTATTTTTTTCTTCATGATTCATGCTTTGTGTGTCTTAAGAAATCTTTGTCTATCAAAAGAAAGCGATTTCAAAATTCAATTTCTCTCTAGAATTTCTAGAGTTTTAGCTTTTATTTAAGTCTATTACCCATTTCACAATCTCAATTTTGTACTAAAATTACGTATGGTGTGAGGCAAAAGTTGAGCTTTATTTCCCATTTGAATATGTAATTTTTCCATTTGTTAAAAAGACTACCTTTCAGAGTGCCTGGGTGGCTTAGTCAGTTAAGAGTCCCACTCTTGATTTCATCTCAGGTCATGATTTTATGGTTTATGGGATCAAGCCCCACATCGGGGTTCTCATCCCCTCTTTGGCTCTTCCCCACTCGTATGCACACACATGCACGCTCTTTCTCTCTCAAAAATAAATAAACTTAAAAAAAAAAAAAGACTGCCTTTTCCTTACTAAATTACTTTCGCACTTTTGTCAAAAACCAAATGTCCAATAGGCATGGATCTATTTCTGAACTCCATTCTGTGCATTGGTCCTTAACATTTCTTATAAACCAGGTGTGCTGGTCTACTGGCAACAAATTTACTCATCTTTTCCCTGTCTGAAAAAGTCTTTTCTCACCTTTTCTGAAGGATATTTTGGCTGAATATATAATTTAGGTTGCCAGGCTTTTTCTTTAAGCACTTTAAAGATGTTATACCAAGGTCTCTAATTTCCACTTTGAGAAAAGACATATATAGTCATTCTCTGTATGGAATGTATCCTTTTTTTTTTTTCTCCAGCTGCTTTACAATTTTCTCTGGTTTGATCATGGTATACCTTAGAGAGGTTTTCTTTATGTGTCACCCTTCCTATTGAATTTCTTGGATCTGTGAGTTTATAGTTTTCATCAATTAGGGAAATTTTCAGACATTATTTCTTACATTGTTTTTGTCTCCCCTACCCCAGCTTCTAGGATTTGAAATACAAGAATGTTAGAAGACCTGATATTATCCCAGAGGTGGCTGAGGCACTGTTGTAGTATTTTTCTCTTGGTGCTTGTAGTAAGCTTCAACTTCATTGATCTTTAGTTCTGCAGTGACCGATACAGAATTCCATCTAGTCCTTCTCAACTAGCTAGTGAACAGAGGTAATCAAATAGCAGCAGTGATTTTTAAAAATAAATCTTAGACATACTTGAATTATTGGTATAGATGTATTAACCACAAAATATTTAAGGACTATTAATTTAGAAATGTGTAGTTTTTTCAATACCTTCTTTACTGTCTATAAAATTAGCTTATGTATATACATAATATAGGTAACATTAGAAATGATACTGAAGGGGAACAGCATGGAAGTTTTTTTGTGTGTCTCCCATCCATGAAATACAGCCAGACCAACACTAAACCATCCTGCACACCTAGAAAACTGATTGGAGGATTAACACAACAATCTGCACAACCTGAACCACAGAATTCAGCAGGCACCCGGTGCGGAGAAGTGAACTTGGGGAGCGAGAAGGCACAGGAAGGGAGGTGCTTTTGCAAGTGGAGAGAGGATGGAGACTGGGTGGGGGGGAGAGAATACAAGAAAAGCACCCCTCCCCAAAAGCAGCTGGAGAGAAAGTGGAAAATTGGAAACAGCCACAGGGACCAAACTAAAAAGGGAGAAAGGAGAAAGGAGAGGGTTTAAATTCCATTAAGACTGTAAACAAGGGGATCGCAAAGGCTGCAGCTCTGCAGCTCGATACCTGGTGGTGCTCTGGTGGGAAGGGCGAATCCCCAGGAACAGAGTGGGGTCCGGGAGGTTCTCAGGCCACACAGGAAAAAGCAGTTCCACTGCCGGAAGGACATTTGGTAGAGACTGTTGAAGCCACCTGGTCCAAGCAGACCCCAGAAAACGACCACATTCACTGGTGCTGGAACAAGGTGGTTAAGGGTAAAGCCTGGTGCCAGATGTGTGATGTGATTTCCCATAATCCCTGAAAAGCTGCTGCTACACTAACTCGTGAACTTTTTCTGGCACCTGGCACCTGGCACCTGGCTGCAGTCTCAGGGCACCGGCAGCAGCAGGGTCCAGCAAGCGTTCCTGGGTGCAGCCGACATTTGGCCACTGCTCATTCGGTCATTGCTTGGTGAGACCCTCCCATAGAGGGGCGGAACGGGTCAAAGCCGCAGTCCTTCAGAAGTAAGGGGTCAGGGAAAACAGCTGCATCTGAGACAAAACTCGGGAGAGAGGTACTGCCTGGGGTCTGGTCACGGAGAGTGAAAAAGTGGGGAGTGGACAAAGCTGAAGACAGAGGACAGGTGCGTGATTGCTGATCCTGGAGAACAGAGTTCCCAAACTAGAGACTGGGTAGCTGGGTGGCACCATTTTCACCGATCCCATGCATGTGCACAAGCACCTAGGAGCGCCACAACACTCCACCCAGTAGGCTAGCAGTGCCATCTAGTGGAGAGCTGAGCTGTTACACTGAGCCCCGCCTAACTGGGCCAACTTCACTCCTCGAGAACACAAATCACACCGGCTGCTTAGTTTATGGACTATACAGCACTACATAGTTTGACTTCTAGTGGAAAACAAAGTAATTTCAGTCCTACTTCAATCTGTTACCAGCTCCATCTATTCAATTTTTTTTTCTCTTCTATGCTTATTTTCTTTTTCTTGAATACAGAAAGAGAAAAAATTCATTTCTATTTTCAATTATTAAAAATCTTTCTTTAATTTTTATTACTATATTTTTTACTTTTGTGTAAATTTTTTCAAATTCTATTTTACTTCCATTTTATTTTAGTCTACTCCAGTGTATTCACCTTTCCAAATTTTCAAATGATTTCCTTTTTTTTTCTTTTTTCTCTTTTTCATTTCTTTTCTTTTTCTTGAATGCAGAAAGAGAAAAACTTCATTTTTACTTTCAATTTCTATTAAAAATATTTTTCTTTAATTTTGTTAACTATATATTTTGCTTTTATGTAAATTTTTTCAAATTCTATTTTACTTCCATCATTTTATTTTAGTCTACTACAGGGTATTCACTTTTTCAAATTTTCAAACTATTTTTTTAATCTTTTTCCCTTTTTCATTTTTTTCTTGAATACAGAAAAATAATTCATTTTTATTTTTAATTTTTATTAAAAATATTTTCTTTAATTTTTTCCTACTATATTCTTTACTTTTGTGTATATTTTTTCAAATTCTATTTTACTCCCATCACTTCATTTTAGTCTACTACAGTGTACTCAATTTTTCAAATTCTCAATTTCCTTTTTTTTTCTTTTCTCCCCCCCACCCCCAACCCTTTCAACCACTTTCAACACCCAGACCAAAACACACCTAGGATCTAGCATCATTTATTCGATTTGTGTGTGTGTGTTTAATTTTTTAATTTTAATATTTTTTTAATTTTAATTTTTCTACATCATTAATTCCTTTATTCCCTTCAAAATGACAAAACAAAGGCGTTCACCCCAAAAGGAAGAGCATGAAGAGAGGGCAGCCAGGGATTTAACCAACACAGATACAAGCAAGATGTCTGAACCAGAATTTAGAATCACGATAATAAGAATACTAGTTGGAGTAGAAAATAGATTAGAATCCCTTTCTTCAGAGATAAAAGAAGTAAAAAATAGAATGAAATTAAAAATGCTATGACTGAGCTCTAATCACGGATGGATGCAGCAGCGGCAAGGATGGATGAGGCAGAACAGAAAATCAGCGATATAGAGGACAAACTTACAGAGAATAATGAAGCAGAAAAAAAGAGGGAGATTAAGGCAAAACACGATTTAAGAATTAGAGAAATCAGTGACTTATTACAAAGGAACAACCTCAGAATCATAGGGGTCCTAGAAGAGGAAGAGAGAGAAATAGGGTAGAAGGTTATGTGAGCAAATCATAGCAGAAAACTTTCCTAACCTGGGGAAAGACACAGACATCAAAATCCAGGAAGCACAGAGGAACCCCATTAGATTCAACAAAAACTGAGCATCAACAAGGTATATCATCGTCAAATTCACAAAATACTCAGGCAAGGAGAGAATCATGAAAGCAGCAAGGGAAAAAAGTCCTCAACCTACAAGGGAAGACAGACCAGGTTTGCAGCAGACCTATCCACAGAAACTTGGCAGGCCAGAAAGGAGTGGCAGGATATATTCAGTGTGCTGAATCAGAAAATTATGCAGCCAAGAATTCTTTATCCAGCAAGGCTGTCATTCAAAATAGAAGGAGAGATAAAAAGTTTGCCAAACAAAAATTAAAGGAGTTTGTGACCACTAAACCAGCCCTGCAAAAATTTTAAGGGGGACTCTCTAAGGGGATAAAAGATGGAAAAAAAAAAAAAAAATATATATATATATATATACACATATACACATATATACATATGTATATATGTGTATGTGTGTATATATATATATATATATATATATACACACACACATACATACATACCAAAAGCAACAAAGATTAGAAAGGACCAGAGAACACCACCAGAAACTCCAACTCTACAAGCATCATAATAGCAATAAATTCATATCTTCCAGTACTCACTCTAAACATCAATGGACTCAATACTCCAATCAAAAGATATAGGGTAATGGAATGGATAAGAAAACAAGATTCATCTATATGCTGTTTACAAGAGACCCACTTTAGACCTAAAGACACCTTCAGATTGAAAACAAGGGTATGGAGAACCATCTTTCATGCTAATGGTCAACAAAAGAAAACCGGAGTAGTCATACTTATATCAGACAATCTAGACTTTAAAATAAAGACTGTAGGGGCGCCTGGGTGGCGCAGTCGGTTAAGCGTCCGACTTCAGCCAGGTCACGATCTCACGGTCCGGGAGTTCGAGCCCCGCGTCAGGCTCTGGGCTGATGGCTCAGAGCCTGGAGCCTGTTTCCGATTCTGTGTCTCCCTCTCTCTCTCTGCCCCTCCCCCGTTCATGCTCTGTCTCTCTCTGTCCCAAAAATAAATAAACGTTGAAAAAAATAAATAAAATAAAATAAAATAAAATAAAATAAAATAAAGACTGTATCAAGAGATGCAGAAGGGCATTATATCATAATCAAGGGGTCTATACACCAAGAAGACCTAACAGTTGTAAACATTTATGCGCCAAATGTGGCAGCACCCAAATATATAAATCAATTAATCACAAATATAAAGAAACTCATCGATAGTAATACCATAATAGTAGGAGACTTCAACACCCTACTCACAGCAATGGACAGATCATCTAATCAAAAAATCAACAAGGAAACAATGGCTTTGAATGACACACTGGACCAGATGGACTTAACAGATATATTCAGAATATTTCATCCTAAAGCAGCAGAATATACAGTCTTCTCTAGTGCACATGGAACCTTCTCCAGAATAGACCATATACTGGGACACAAATGAGCCCTAAGTAAGTACAAAAAGATTGAGATCATACCGTGCATATTTTCAGACCACAATGCTATGAAACTCAAAATCAACCAAAGGAAAAAATTTGGAAAGGTAACAAATACTTGGAGACTGAAGAACATCCTACTAAAGAATGAATGGGCTAACCAAGCAGTTAAAGAGAAAATTAAAAAGTATATGGAAGTCAATGAAAATGATAACACCACAATTCAAAACCTCTGGGATGCAGCAAAGGCAGTCATAAGAGGAAAGTATATAGTAATCCAGGCCTTCCTAAAGAAGGAAGAAAGATCTCAGATACACAACCTAACCTTATACCTTAAAGAACTGGAAAAAGAACAGCAAATAAAACCCAAAGCCAGCAGAAAACAGGAAATAACAAAGATTAGAGCAGAAATTAATGCTATCAAAACCAAAACAAAAAACAAAAAACAGTAGAACAGATCAACGAAACCAGAAGCTGGTTCTTTGAAAGAATTAACAAAATTGAGTAACCACTAGCTAGTTTGATCAAGAAGAAAAAGGGAAGGACCCAAATAAATAAAATCAAGAATGAAAGAGGAGAGATCACAACCAACACAGCAGAAATAAAAACCATAATAACAGAATATTATGAGCAATCATATACCAATAAAATGGGCAATCTGGAAGAAATTGACAAATTCCTAGAAACATATACACTACCAAAACTGAAACAGGAAGAAATGGGAAAATTTGAACAGACCCATAACCAGTAAGGAAATCGAATTAGTAATAAAAAATCTGCCAAAAACAAGAGTCCAGGGCCAGATGGCTTACCAGGGGAATTCTACCAAACATTTAAGGAAGAGTTAACACCTATTCTCTTGAAGCTGTTCCAAAAAATAGAAATGGAAGGAAAACTTCCAAACTCTTCCTATGAAGCCAGTATTACCTTGATTCCAAAACCAGACAGAAACCCCACTAAAAAGGAGAACTATAGACCAATTTCCCTGATGAACATGGATGCAGGAATCCTCAACAAGATATTAGCCAACCGGCCCCAACAATACATTAAAAAAATTATTCACCACGACCAAGTGGGATTTATACCTGGGATGCAAGTCTGGTTCAATATCCACAAAACAATTAACATGATCCATCACATCAACAAAAGAAAGGACAAGAACCATCTGATCCTCTCAATAGATGTAGAGAAAGCATTTGACAAAATACAGCATCCTTTCTTGATAAAAACCCTCAAGAAAATAGGGATAGAACGAGCATACCTCAAGATCATAAAAGCCATATACAAGTGACCCAATGCTAATATCATCCTCAATGGGGAAAAACTGACAGCTTTCCCCCTAAGGTCAGGAACAAGACAGGGATGTCCACTCTCGCCACTGTTATTCAACACAGTATTGGAAGTCTTAGACTCTGCAATCAGACAACACAAAGAAATAAAAGGCATCCACATCGGCCAGGAGGAGGTCAAACTTTCACTCTTCACAGATGACATGATACTCTATATGAAAAACCCAAAAGACTCCACCAAAAGCTGCTAGAACTGATTCACAAATTCAGCAAAGTTGCAGGATATAAAATCAATGCACAGAAATCGGTTGCATTCCTATTCACCAACAATGTAGCAACAGAAAGAGAAATCAAGGAATTGATCCCACTTACACTTGCACCAAAACCCATAAAATACCTAGGAATAAATCTAACCAAAGAGGTGAAAAATCTATACACTGAAAACTATAGAAAGCTGATGAAAGAAATTGAAGAAGACACAAAAAAATGGAAAAAGATTCCATGCTCCTGGATAGGAAGAATAAATATTGTAAAATGTCAATACTACCCAAAGCAATCTTCATATTCAATGCAATCCTTACCAAAATAACATCAGCATTCTTCACAGAGCTAGAACAAATAATCCTAAAATTTGTATGGAACAAGAAAAGACCCCGACTAGCCAAAGCAATCTTGAAAAAGAAAACCAAAGCAGGAGGCATCACAACCCCGGACTTCAAGCTATACTCTACAAAGCTATAATCATCAAGACAGTATGGTACTGGCACAAGGACAGACACTCAGATCAATGGAACAGAACAGAGAACCCAGAAATGGACCCACAAACGTATGGCCAACTAATCTTGGACAAAGCAGGAAAGAATATCCAATGGAATAAAACATTCCCTTCAGCAAGTGATGTTGGGAAAACTGGACAGCAACATGCAGAAGAATGAACATGGACCACTTTCTTACACCATACACAAAAATAAACTCAAAGTGGATGAAAGACCTCAATGTAAGACAGGAAGCCATCAAAATCCTCGAGAAGAAAGCAGGCAAAAACCTCTTTGATCTTGCCCGCAGCAACTTCTTACTCAACACGTCTCTGGAAGCAAGGGAAACAAAAGCAAAAATGTGAACTACAGCGACCTCATCAAAATAAAAAGCTTCTGCACAGTGAAGGAAACAATCAGCAAAACTAAAAGGCAACCGACAGAATGGGAGAAGATATTTGCAAACAACATATCATATGAAGGGTTAGTATCCAAAATCTACAAAGAATTTATCAAACTCAACACCCCAAAAGCAAATAATCCTGTGAATAAATGGGTAAAAGACATGAATAGACACTTCTCCAAAGAAGACATCCAGATGGCCAACCGACACATGAAGAAATGCTTAACATCACTCTTCATCAGGGAAATACAAATCAAAACCACAATGAGATTCCACCTCATACCTGTCAGAATGGCTAACATGAACATCTCAAGCAACAAATGTTGGCGAGGATGCAGAGAAAGAGGATCTCTTTTGTACTGCTGGTGGGAATGCAAGCTGGTGCAGCCACTCTGGAAAACAGTATGGAGGTTCCTCAAAGAACTAAAAATAGAACTACCCTATGACCCAGCAATTGCGCTACTAGGCATTTATTCAAGGGATACAGGTGTGCTGTTTCGAAGGGACACATGCACCCCCATGTTTATAAAAGCACTATCAACAATAGCCATAGTATGGAAAGAGCCCAAATGTCCATCGATGGATAAATGGATAAAGAAAATGTGTTATAGATATACAATGGAGTATTACTTGTCAATCAAAAAGAATGAAATCTTGTCATTTGCAACTATGTGGAAGGAACTGGAGGGTATTATCCTTAAGTGAAATTCAGAGAAAGACAAAAATCATATGACCTCACTCATATGAAGACTTTAAGAGACAAAACAGATAAACATAAAGGAAGGGAAACAAAAATAACATAAAAACAGGGAGGGGGACAAAACAGAAGAGACTCATAAATATGGAGAACAAACTGAGGGTTGCTGGAAGGGTTGTAGCAGGGGGGATGGGCTAAATGGGTAAGGGGCACTAAGGAATCTACTCCTGAAATCATTGTTGCACTATATGCTAATTTGGATGTAGATTTAAAAAAAAAGTAAATATAAAATAAAAATAAAAGACACACAAATATAACAAAGAAAAGAAAAGAAAGAAAAAGAAAAGAAAAGAAAAGAAAAGAAAAGAAAAGGAAAGAAAAGAAAAGGAAAGAAAAGAAAAGGTACTGAAGGGGTGCCTGGGTGGCTCAGTCGGTTCGGCATCTGTGTTCGGCTCAAGTCATGATCTTGCGGCATGTGAATTCAAGCCCCAGGTCGGGCTCTGTGCTGACGGCTCCGAGCATGGAGCCTGCTTCAGATTCCCTGTCTCCCTCTGTCAATCACACTCTGTCTCCCTCCGTCTCTCAAAAATGAATAAACATAAAAAAAATTTTTTTTTTAATTTAAAACAAAAAAAGAAATGATACTGAATATGACACCAACAAAGAGCTGTTATAGTTTTTTTACTTTGATCTCTTTTATAGAAGGTGATAATAATCTGTGGAAAAGGCTTTACTGTACCATGCCAATATACTACAAGGAATATTTCAAAATAATACAAAAGTGATCCACAGACTTGACTATGTGAAGATCAACTGATCCAAAATGGTTTTTTCCTTAATTTTTCATAGTAATTGCCAAAAGTCCAACAAGCTGATTTTTCAAGAAAGATCATTCTAATAACTTTGAGTGTTCAATCCGTGCGATGGTCCAGTCAGGCTTTACTCCTTGTGTAAACTCCCTCTGAAATCTAGGGAAAAAATTACAAATAATATGAATCTTACATTAGTCCAAATACTTCTTGGATAACTATATCATTTCCAAATGTACATTAGAGGCAATTTTTAGCAACAAGCTAATGGTTAATCATAAATAAAAATCAAAACAAAAAAGTTTAATTTACCAATTCAATCAGGAAAAGTATCATCACAAAATTAGAACATTTTCCACTAAAATGAGAGCATGCACAGAGGAGGGGCAGAGGGAGAAGGAGAGAGAATCTCAAGCAGGCTGCACGCCCAGTGATGGTGAGATCATAACCCGAGCTGAAATCAAGAGTCAGACGTTTAACCACCCGACCTACCTAGGTGCCCCTAAAATGAGTATTTTTAATGAACTGATATATACTCCAACATCTACCAGTCCTTGAGAGAAACTTGGGTATTATTCTGTTGTTAAATACTAGCTAGAACATATGCCTAATATGAGGAAGAATAAATTGGGCTATGGTGATGGAAAGGGTATTTTAGTGGAATTTTGGTTATATACATTAGATCAATCTTGAAAATAACAGTGTTTATGAGCTGCCCATGGCCTTAGTAGGGAATATCAGAGGAATCAAAGGTGAGTATTGATTATATTGTTCTTTAATTACAAGTGATATCTTTAAAAGGAGATGATTCTGTAGATTGAAGTATTTAAATATATATTTTATATAATTACAAATAAAGCAAAATTTAAAAAAAGAAAAAAAGCACATTTCTTTCAAATAAAGTGAAAAAATAAGGATACAATTCCCTTTTACCTTACTGAAACAGAACAGATTTTCTTAGGTCATTTTTGGGATTTGTTATTTTAAATTAGGTTTATATACTTTCGGCAACATAATAGTATTCTCTTTTAAATATTAAATTATGTCTCCAGTAACCTGCTTGACTGGTTCACTGTTCCAAATTTTATCAGCAAAAAATACATGATAGTGTCTCTTTTAAATACATTGCTAACCTACTAGATAGTACCTCTTTACAGGCAGGAACTCTTCATTTTTGTATCTGAAACCCTAACAGGGTATTTGATAAATAGGGAATGATCAGTAAATGTCTAGTGAGTGAATCACCCATGTGCCACCTGTGGCAGATTTTATTTCCCGAGTAAGGTTATAACCATACGCCCCATCCCACATGCTCTTCTGCAATGGGACCCTGCTATTGCCCGATAAAAAGTGGAATCTCTCCATGTCCTTTCAACTGTGTAGGTCCTATGACTGCTTTGACAGGTAGACTAAGGTGGAAACGATGTTCCGATCCTGAGATAGCCCTTTACCAGACTAGCTGACCACCTGGTAAAACATGTGAACAGCTGGAGACTGCCACAGGCCCAAGCCATGAAGAGAGGCCCTGGGGAATGAGACATTATGTGCGGAAGCCAAGGAGCACCAAGCGGGGCACGTGTGAGTGAAGAAGCCATCGTGGAAATGATTTCTCCAGCCCTTGCCACCCTGGTTGATGGCAGGTGAAGCAACGAAAACCTCATGGCTGTGCCTTTCCAAAATTCCTGAGTAAAGCAGCAGACAAAATAAATGGCTGCTTAAAGTTACTGAGTTCGGGAGTGGTTTATGACACATCAATAGACAGCTGAAACACCTTTTAATTACATTCAGCAGCATTACCTCTTTCTAATTTCTCAACACTTCTGTTTCATATCCAGTATGCCTTTATGACTTTCTCTCTTCTTAAATAACTTGTCAAATTTCAATGCTTTTCTTCCTAAAGCTCCCTTTAGCTTTCATACCTTCATACTTCCTTCATACTACCTTCCATTTTCTAGAGAAAGGAAACAATGAGATGGGATTAGACTTACTCATAGCTTGCACTAAGAAGTTGTTTAGTTTCCACGTTCTGATCCCCCAATTTAACCTGGAATACACTGGCTCCACTTAAAGTTTCACTGGGGATGTTGGCACTGGTTAGATACCAAAAGCACATCAGGATGTTAACAAACTTCCTTCCTTAGAGAAAAAACACACACACACACATACAAATACAAATCACAATAATCTATCATCCATATATTCAAAATGAAATTAGAAAGTGGCAGTAGCTACACAAGTTTGTATAGATCCTATTTTGTACATATTCTAGTCTAACTAGAATAACAAAGTAAGATACTTACATTGACTTCTTCTTATTTTTAGAAAATTCTCCTAGGGTTTATGACATATTTACCTTCTCTGTATCTCAGAAATAATAGTTATGATTTATTGAACATGTACTATTTACCTTCATTCACTCTGCTATGTGCCTAGTGATTCTAACAAGGTCCTGGGTTAAAATCAAGTAGTGACCATGGTGCTGAGATTTAATTTGAAATGTTAGGGAGAAGAAAATATTTATCACTAGAAGTACCTATAGAAATGTTTCAAGTTAACATGCATATGAAAAATGTTTAACTATTAAAGAGTCCTATATCAGAACTGCCTTGGAAAGTATGTAAGCAAAGGCTAGATTTCCTGTGTGCCTGGCACATAATACATTTGCCAGTATTTGTAAAAGGAACAAATGAGTCAATAAATTTTGGGGAATATTATAGGGAAAAATGTTTGCATTGGACAAGGAGAAAAATGAGATAACCAGTAAAGTTCCTTTCAATCTTTTTCATTATCTCCAAATAAATCCAATTTGGGAGTTCCACAGTTAATCTTACTTTCAAAACAGTCTTTAACTGATATTTTTTACTTTTTACTCCTCATTCTTATTTAATCTACAGCTAGACATTTAAAATGTTCAATTGTTTCCTTCAAATTAGGAAACCTGAAACATATATTTTCTATTTGAGACATGATAGCAGCCTTAGACAATCGTCATCAACTTAAGTGACAATATCTTCTCTTGTGAATGAAATAATAGTAGAGGAAGGTGCTTAGATAGAAGGGCTTAAATAACTATTACCATATCTTAACTCTTTTGTAGGTAGGTCCTTAAAGAATGAACGTATTATTTTTCTTGAATTTCTAAACATATCCACTGTACCAACAAAACCCCACTATTTCATGATTATCCACTAGTTTAGCCTATCTGGGCAATTATTTATCATTTAAAGTTGACTATGTTCCAGCAGTACCTTTCTCATCATAGTAAATGGAGATGTCTCCTGTTGATGTGTATACAATTTCATCTATGTCAGCAGCAAGGGCATTTTTATGGTTATCAGGTAATGAAGTAACCTTTTCCTTCAATACATGTAGCACCTAAGTATGGAAAAAAGCAAACCATAGTTCACTTACTGAATTTTCAAAAGCCTTTCAGTAAGCAGATGAATTCTTTATGGAATGAATTTTTCTAAACCTACTTTTTTTAATGTTTATTTATTTTAGAGAGAGAGCATGAGCAGGAGAGGAGCAAAGAGAAAGGGAGACACAGAATCCAAAGCAGGCTCCAGGCTCTGAGCTGTCAGCACAGAGCCCGACATGAGGCTCAAACCCACGAACCGCAAGATCATGACCTGAGCTGATGTCAGATGCTTAACTGAGCCACCCCAGCACCCCTAAACGTATTTTTAAATTTACTACATTTACTCATAATCAAAAGCAATCCTGAAAGGCATCTAATTGTTCAACAGGTAATTCCTACAGAACATTCAGTACAAAAACAAGTGTAAGACATCGTATTTACTTAGCTATACCTTAAGTAGCAAGCATTCTATGCTTTTATATGACCCAAAGTACCCAAAAGTAAAGATACAAGGACTCTACTTTGGCTGATGGCACACATACTACTTTTAAGCATAAATAAGGGTAATGCATATCATTCTATTGCAAGAGAGTAATACACTTATTTTTAAAGGAAAATTAAAAGTATACTTTACCTCTTTGGCCACAAGTTCTTCCAATAGATCAAATTTACATTGTGACAGCAACTTGGACACATGAGCAAAAGCCTTTTAAAAAAAAAAGGTGAGGAGTGGTAATCATTATTTCAAAACATCATGCAAAGTACCATACAACATACAATGCTCATACTTAATTAGCTTAATATCACAAAGACTATTTTATGATAAAGGATAAACAATGTCAAATACTATGATATGCTTCAAAGTTGCTTGGCTTGTCTCTTCTCATATGGCCTTCCCACATATACAGTAGTGAGCTGATTGCCAATTAGGTAACCACTCTTAGGACCTGGGAAAAGATGGTATGTGTATAAACATAACTCTTCACATAAAAATCCTCCTACAGAATTCCTTTTAAAATAATAATGAAGTAATCACTGTTATCACTGTAATGACTATTATATGACCCCTCCCCCTTCCCCAAGAACCCAAAGAATTTTGTAAGTAGTACATTCTACATTGTAATGGGAGTCTGGAGATCTGGGCTGCAATCTGAACCTCATTAAGATAGGGAAGGCAGGTTTGGGAAAGTGGGAGAAAATATAATGAGTTTACACAGTCTAATACAGTGAGATGTATGAGATCCCATTTAAAAAAATATTTTATTTATTTTTGAGAGAGAGAGAGAGAGAGAGAGAGAGAGAGAGAGAGAGATTATGAGCAGAGAAGGGGCAGAGAGAGACACAGAGAATCCCAAGGAGGCTCCACTCTATCAGTGCAGAGACCAATGCAGGGCTTGAACTCATGAACTGCAAGATCATGACCTGAGCCAAAACCAAGAGTTGGATGTTTAACCAAATGAACTACCCAGGTGCCCCGATATCCCATTTTAAAGTAGGGAGGAACCAACTACAATCCTCCATATTTTTAGCCGTGAGAAACGAAACTCTGTATAAGACCTACCTGTTTTCAAGTAGCTTTCAGTCTACTTGAGAAGGGAGGCAAGTAAACGGACAAGTTCAAGAATTATGACAGGGGCAAGAACAGGATGACTTGAGCAGAAGCACCACTTAAGTCAATCTGGGAGGACCAGAGAGGGTCTCTTTTTTTTTTTTTTTTTTTTCAATATACGAAATTTATTGTCAAATTGGTTTTCATACAACACCCAGTGCTCATCCCAAAAGGTGGAGAGGGCCTCTTAAAGGAAGGAACATCTCAGATGAAATGTGAAGAACTGGCAAGACAAAGCAGGTGCAAAGGCATGTCAGACAGACAATAATTGTTTGGGATGGAATGTTATGGGATGAACTGTTTCCCCCGAATTCATATGTTGAAACCCTAACTCCCAGTACCTCAGGACTGAATTTGGAGACAGGGTCTTTAAAGAAGTGATTAAGTAAGATGAGGGGGGGCCTTAGCCCAACCTGACTAGTGTCCTTATAAGAGGAAATACTGACACACAAAGCACCAGGGGCACATGCACACGGAGGGGGTGGGGGGAACAAGAGTAAGGACACAGAAGACAGCCATCTGCAAGCAAAGGAGAGAGACTTCAGAAGAAACCAAACCTATCAATACCTGGATCTTGGACTTCTATCCTCTAGAACTGTGAGGAAATAAAGTTCTGTGCCCCAGACTGTGGTATTTTGCTACGGCAGCCCTGGCAAACAGACAATAATAAGAGTTGTTGAATTTTCAGAAAATGCATATATCCAAATGGATTCCAGGACCCCTTGCAAACATGTGAGAGGCCCTCAGGGTTCAAAGACACTATCTGTATTAATAAGCCTTCGTGTGAGGAAGACGGGTGGTATTTAGGTAAGAAGAAAAAAGACCATAACGATCATGGTGAAACCCAACCACTACATTCTAGTTTGTATGGCCAAGGTGTGATGTTCGTGTGGCCTAAGAAGATCACACCTGAGCAAACTATCTGATCAGATAATAACGATCAGGAGGCTGCTCTGAGAAGGCTTAGATGATACAGGATTGTCTAACCTAAAGAGGCTAGGAAATAGCCTATACAACATGCAAGAAGATACAGGAAGACACAGGAAAATAAACACTATATGATTAATGTGGTTTGATGGCAGTAATAGGGAAGATGGATCATACGCACATATCAATAGTGTGACATTGTGATATGAGAAGAAAATATACACTTGTTCTCTGTTCCACCTCCTGGCACAGAGTTCCTAAAACAAGCCCCTTTCAACCATACTAGAGTTCAGGCTAATGAGGTGACTGTTGTCAGAAGAACCAACCACGTGATCAGAGGGTTGAAACTTTCAGCTCCACCCCTAGACTCAGGAAGGGAAGAGGGGCTGGGGATTGAATTAATCACGAATGGCCAATGATTTAATCATTCGTGGCTAAATAATGGAACCTCCATTAAAAACCCTAACGAAGGAATTAGAAGAGCTTCCAGGTTGGTGAACATGTGGAGATGCTGGGAAAGTGGTGCACCCAGAAAGCACGGGAGCTCCATACCCTTCCCACATGCCTTGCCCTATGCATCTCTTCCATCTGGCTGCTCCTGAATTGTATTCTTTCTAAAAAATTGAAAATAGCAAGTAAAGTGCACTCCTTAGTTCTATGAGCTGTTTTGGCAAATCATGGAACTTGAGGAAGGGGAATGTGGGAACCCTCCATTTATAACTGGCCAGTTAAATGGAGGCCTGGACTTGTAATTAGCATCTGAAGTGGAGTCAGTCATGTGGGACCGAGCCCTTAACCTGTAGGATCTGTATTAACTCCAGGGAGTTAGTGTCAGAACTGTCGTAAGCTGCCCTGATGAGGCATTGATGACAAGGAGTATCTAACCTAGAGAGGCTTCTAAGAAATAGCCTTCTTTTTCATAGAAAAGGACAAAACTTAAGATATATAAGAAAACATACAGGGGCGCCTGGGTGGCACAGTCGGTTGAGCGTCCGACTTCAGCCAGGTCACGATCTCATGGTCCGGGAGTTCGAGCCCCGCGTCAGGCTCTGGGCTGATGGCTCAGAGCCTGGAGCCTGTTTCCACTTCTGTGTCTCCCTCTCTCTCTGCCCCTCCCCCGTTCATGCTCTGTCTCTCTCTGTCCCAAAAATAAATAAACATTGAAAAAAAAAAAAAAAAAAAGAAAACATACAGTATATGATTACTGCTGTTTGATGGCAGTAAGAGGGAAGATTCCATATTATATGTACATATTAATGGAAAGCAGGGTCTGTGGAGCTAATAAAGCTATAGCACTGGACCACATATTTCCCTGGCTCATGTGATGAATAAAAGCTTATTCAGACCATAATTAACCTTCTCAATTTCTAGTGACTGGAGGACCAAGACTGCTTATAGACAGGGTGACAGGACATTGCTTACAATGCATCCTTGAGCCAACTGTTTTATCATCTGTAAAGGAGGATTAGACTAGAATGGTCCTGAAGATGCCTTTTTGTTTTCATGTTCTCTGATATAAAAAAAAAAAATCTGAATGAACGTGCTCTAATGATAACTTGATATTCACAACCCAAGATAACATTTTATTGCTGAGAGGTTAGATTAAGGAGAAAGGGCAAGTGGAGCCCATGAGAGTAGATGAACTAGCTAAGGCTTTTGCATCAGATTATTCCTAAGCCCTAGACTTTTAAACCCATGCAAAGAAGACACAGTTGCATTATTGCATAAAGAGATCTAGTAGGGTGAAGGTTTTTTAGCCATGTCCTCTTAAATCTTAGGTGTTAAATAACTAATTTGCTTGATATAAAAGGTATGTTATAAGTAACCATTGGTTTAAAGGAATTGATAAATATTTGCCATGGATGACCCAACATTCCTTTTGGAAATCACAATGGTTAAATGCACAAAAACTGACTTAGATGAGGCAAAACGTGTATACAGACTGGCTGATGAAAGGATGGAGATACTACTTAATAGCAAGGATGAGGGCAAAAATAGCTAATAGCTGGAGACCAACAGGATCAGAGAGTGGCTAAAAAGTGTCCCATGCTCCTCTGTGTTCAGAGGAAATGGGGTGTAAGACCTGATTCCTGCCCAAGAAGGGGAGAGGATTTCCATTCCTCATTGACACATAAATGAGCTGGTACAGTCATTTAATATGTTATGAGGCACACAAGTTCATGTGTCGTCAGTGGGCATTGTGGAGGATAGTAGTATCACACCAATTTACCTCTACATGACAAAAGATTTGGAGAACTGATATAAGCAGAGGTTTACCACTTATAACGCTATTAATCAAGCCTGCCTTTTGCTTTTTAACTTTTTTATAAACACATGAATCAGTCAAGAGTTGACTCAGGGAAGCAGGAGGCAGGAGTTAATATTGACACTGATTATATGAAGTTGGAAACATTTATTTATACAATCAGTACTGCGAAATAATTACAGTTATAGCATAAGTTTAAGGTATATGGCAGTATGAACTGGGAAATAAACTATGGCTTCTATTTATCAACAGTTCTGAAGTGTTTGGGAATGACAAACTCTCCGAGGGATACGAAAGACATTTATAGATGGATTTTCATCCTAGAAAAATGCATGTACACAAGAAAATCCGTAAATAATCTCAGGACCCAAAGTGACTGTTATGGGACAAGGGTAAGGCAAGGTATTATCAGCCACTCAGAAAGAAAGAGAAAGAAAAGGGAAGGGGTCAGGGTTATGAATCACCAAAGGCTATTTCTCAGTGTGTAGGATGTTATGCACTTATTAGCGACCAGGCTGCTCAGCAAATTCTTTGAAAGGGTAAAACTCCTTATCTCTAAGTTAGTCTTTAAAGAGTATGATGGGGGAGAATTCGGGGGTAGGGAGATGGGCTGGGGAGCTCTGCCAAATGGCTAGCAGGAAGTTTTGTTTTTCTACCTAAAATTACATTATTGCATTTGAAAATGCTACCTTATTTACTCTTCAAAACGATCGCATCTACTCATTCATTTATTCAACTAACATTTGTGGAGCGCCTGCTATGTGCCAGGCATGGTCTTCTTAATTTTGCAGAAAGTGATGTTCAGAAAGATAAAACCATGTAGCTTTTAGGTGGCAGAAATGGGCTTTGAATCGAATTCATTTCTATCGGATTCAAAACCTGTAGAGCAGAAAAAGGAATTGGAGGACTTCAGCTGGTGGAACTGGTGTCTCAATCGAACCCCTCTTCCTCCTCGGCGACCGTGCAAACGTAAGAAGCAGCTGAATTTTAGTCAAGAAGTAGCGGAGGGCTGTGTCTGGGTCACTACCCACTTTGGATACCTTGGGACCCAGTGAGGAAACCTCATCGCTAAACACTTTTTGCATGGAACCGCTGAATGCAGGAGAAGCGAACAGGTCACCCCCAAGCAAATGAACAAACCTGCTTCGCTCCCTCAGAGAATTCTGCGATGCTGAACTCTTGGTCGAAATAGGCCCAGATCAGGAAGGCGTAAATTCGAGTCCGAACCCAGTTGATGGGGTTGGAGAATCCCAGAATGATCATCTTGGTTTTCTGGCGCGGCTGGGGCTGCTCCTCGGCGCTGTAGCTGCGCCGGGGGTAGGCAGGGAAAGCTGAGAGGGCTGCGGGTAGTCCCGGAGGGCTGAGCAGGGGACGCTGCGGGCCCCGAGCGGGCAGCGCCGAGGCCCAGGTGACTCGAGGAAGCGGGACCGGTCCGGAACCGAGGCGGCGGCGGCAGAAGCGGCAGAGTTCAGCCAACGGCGGTCTCGCCTCGGCTCCACGGGGAGTCCGGGGTCGGCCGGCCCCGCCGGGCAGCGGCGGAGCGAGCAGCAAGCGGGGCAAAAGACGAACAGCCAGCGCCATCTTTATGGCTTTTCACCCCAGTCCCTGTCTGTGCCGTGTCGAATGAAAGTCGGTGGGAAACCAGCTTGGCCGCATCCGGAGGAGACTAGAGAGTGAATCTGGCCGGTTGCTGCCACCTCTGGTGAGTCGGCCTCACTCCGGCTCTGCGGCACGCAGCTCACGCGGAGGCCCTGTGGCCCCGGGCCCGGATCTCCGACCAGCCGCTCTAGCGAGTCGAGCGGCCCCGCGGACCTTTTCTCTCCGGATCGCGTTTCCGGGCGGATGGCGCGCTGACGGACGTGTGGGGCCGGGGTTCCTGGGACTTGAGCGGGACAGGCGTGAGTGACCATGGCCTGGCAGAGCATCCCGGTAGCCCGGCTGGAGGGCGTTTCGCAGGAACAGTTCACGCAGCAGCTCTACCCGCAGGTGAGGCCCTCGGGCAGGCCGAACCGCAGGGAGCCAGGGAATACCTGTCCCTGCCACTCGGGCGGCTCCGAACTGGTTTCTGGAGACCCAGGGTATGGGGAGGAGGCGGCAGGCGGCTGAAGATGGCTTGTTGGCTCTGTGGCCAGGGGAGAGAGCACATGGGGGATGTCGAATGGATCATCTGTCAAGTTTTCCAGAGAGAACAGCGCCACATTTTCGGGGAGCGGGGTGACAGCGGAGCCAGGAGTGCGAGAAATAGCTTGCCTAATAAGCGCTGCTCGCTGCGAAGGGTGGCTCTGGACGGACTCTATTATTTTGTCTTCCTCCGTTACCATGGCAACGAAGGTAGTTGCGTTGGGCTTCTTAAAGTTTAGAGGTTTCGTCGCCCCACTGGTTGCGTGAAAGGCGCGTGTTAGTCTACTCCACTGCCTGGGTTCAGAAGAGCAATTTTTCACTGCATCGAGCCAAAAGGGAAAGCAATGGGAATCCCTCGGGAAACTGACTTCCCCTGGTCTTGGGTTCTAACTAACCTGAATTCCAGTTCAGACGTTGGAACCTCTTATATGTGTAATTCGAACCTCAGTTCCTTAAGAGAATACTCAAGAGGATAATATTAAAGAGAAGTATTTTGACTCGGGGTGCTTTGTAAGGGAATCTAGGCTTCAGAACAGACTAAAGAGTCCAGGGGGTACTTAAAAGAAAAATATAATCCACAAGCTTACAGTTAGTATGCTTATGGTAGAACTCTCCCTCAGCAATTTTACTTGATATTTAGAAGGGTGGTCACAGAGCTACAGTTCTCAGTATGAAAAAAGTCAGGAACGAAGTTTTTTGATTGTTTGCTTGTTTGTTTGTTTGTTTGTTTGTTTTTAGGAGTTAGCAATCTAGAGCGAAGATCTAAACCTTCATTTATTTGTGGGTCTAGTGCTGGATGGGTTGTTGTTGCCCTCCCTACTCCCACCTCAGGATGTGATCGCATAAGATGCTTGCAGGGCAGGATTGTGGAGAAACAATGTATGTGAAAATGCTTTCTAAGATGCATGGCAAAGAGTATTTTGTAACGTAATCTTTACAGACAAGATACATATAATATGTCACAAAGTGGACATACTTAAGTTTCCTAAAGTGGAATATTGCAAACAACACCCTGGCCAGGATGTAATAAAGTAGAAACTAATAAAACTGTGAAACAAGACCTTTCTACTTGGAAACACTAAAGAAAATCGATGAGGGGGCATAGTCCTCAGATTTTTAACATGTTTTAATAATTAACAGTGTGATATAGGTGCATGAATAGATAGACCAGAGAAACAGAATAGAAAGTCTGGAGGTGTACATCTAGAAATAAATTTCCATTCATATGGGCATTTAGTATGTGATGACCATGATGTGTTAAAAATCACTGGGGCAGGGGCGCCTGGGTGGCTCAGTCGGTTAAGTGGCCGACCGGCTCAGGTCATGATCTCGCAGTCCGTGAGTTCAGACCCGCGTCGGGCTCTGTGCTGACAGCTCAGAGCCTGGAGCCTGTTTCAGATTCTGTGTCTCCCTCTCTCTGACCCTCCCCTGTTCATGCTCTGTCTCTCCCTGTCTCAAAAATAAAACGTTAAAAAAAATATTTTAAAAAATCACTGGGGCAAAGGAACTTTTAAATAAGTGATGCGGGGGCAACTAGATAGTCATTTTAAAAAATGATAAAATTAGATTTATATCTGACATCATACACAAGAATAATCAAATCTCTAAATGGATCAGAGACATAAATGTAGAAAAATTAAACAACATGGGTGTTAGAAGAAAACATGGATAAATTCCTCCATAATCTAGGTCAGTGGACAGTCTAACTGTGACTGAAAATTCAGGTGTGGTAACAGATTAAAATTTGAATACATAAAATACAAGCTGGGAAGAAAGTATTTGCAACATGTTTCATAAAAGGGCAGAAAAGGCCATGTATATAAAGAACTTCTAAAAATTAAAGGGGTGGGGTGTGAAAGGCCAAAAATCTGATAAAATGTGAGCAGTTGACCAAAAAAAAATAAAAAATAAAAAATAGCCTCTACACATGAAAAGATGTTCAACTTTACTCATAAGAGAACTTAAAGCTACACTGATACACCATTTCTTATCTATGGCTTTAATAATACTCTTGGTGAGGCTGTGAAGAAACTGGAACTCTCACACTTTATGCCAAGTGGTACAACCCTTGTGGAGAGGAATTTGGCATATCTAACAAAACTATGTGTGTTTACTTTATAACCCAGCAATCCCTCTTTGAGGAGTTTACTTTGGGGATTATTGCAAATAATCTAAAAATACTATGCACAGGAGAGTGATTGGTTAAATTGTTCATTTACATTATGGTGTACAAAGCAGTAAAAAAGAATGAGGGAGATAATCTGAACTGATAGCAGTGATTTCCAGGATATATTTTTAAATTAAAAAAAAAATCAAATTACCCAAAAAACCCCGCAAAATATGCCACTTTTTTTTTTTTTTTGTAAAAAAGAAGAGGAAATAAGGAAGTATATGTGTTTCTGTTCTCTGCCAAACAAACAAACAAAACCAGGAATGATAAGCCAAAAATGAGACTGGTTATCTATAAGGGATGAGTGAGCAGGAAGTGGAAGAATATGGATGGGATGACCTCTTCGCATAGTTTTGACTCTGGGGATCACATTAATGTTTTACATTCTAAAGTAATACTGATAATAAAATTAATGATGAGTAGTGATTAAAAAAACCAAAACTCTAATGTAGAATTTAAAAAAATAACAAGTGAACTTAAGTAAGGGGGAGGGAGATAAGTAACCCAAATCACTTTTGAGCACAGTACTTGGTATGTCTTCAGTCTAAAGACAAAAAGAACTGTAAACAAATACTGAACTCTAGTTAATAGACTTGCTTTTTACAGTGATATGACTTAGCAATCGTGAAAGTATTTATTGTGAATTCTGGGATTATGCAATTGATTAAACATTGAAGATGATAGCAACAAGGTTTCTCACTGTTAACAGAAGAGAGTTACAAATATATAAACAGTGAAGTTTAAAATGAACCTTGTGGTGTAAGATCGGTATTGGGGTTTCAGTGTTGGTGGTATTTGGGTTCGTTCATACATACATCTATTAAGTGCATATGTGTATATAGTGTATATGTATGCTTGGAGAGAGAGAGAAATAGATATAGGTATATACATATGTGGGCTATGTGTGATTATGTGTGTGTCTTTGGGAAAAGGAGAAATGAATATACACAGACTTTCACACATTTCTAGAAGGCCTAGAAGTAATGACACCCCAATAGCAATGAACACACCTAATACCAAGATCATGGTTTCTAAATATGAAATGACTGTAGGGCTGGGACAGAAAAAGTATGAAAGGATTCTGGATTGTGGTTTTTTGCTATAAAGAAAGGATGTGTTCAGGTAAAAATTCACAAGAGCCAGCTTGATTGGATCCTACTGGCCAAATGTGAGATATTTCGAGCATCAAACTAAATCAGTAGATTAAACCAAGTGAATAAAATAAATAAATGGAGATGTTAGAACTCATTTTGACATTAGAATGCTACCTAATGTAGAAGATGATGAAATTTTTTAAAAATCATGATTTTTGCATTCATCATAGTAATACTTGATTCAGGCAGGAATTACCAGTTGCTCAAAATTAACATCACAAATAATAGAGCAAAATATGTGCTACCTGATGTGTTGCACTGAGGAGGACACAGCATTGCTTCTGTGGTACATTTCTTCCAAAAATGTATGACCTGAATCTAACCACGGAGAAACATGAGATAAACTGAAATAGAAGGGCATCCTACAAAATAATTGGCCTGTACTTTTCAAAAATGTCAAGGTAATGGAAGAAAAAGGCTGAGGAACTGTTCCAGATTAAAAGAGACATGGCAACTAAATGCAATGTGGGGTTTCAGAAATAGACAAAAACAAAAACAAAAACAACAACAAAAAAAACTATAAGAGATAATAGGACAATTAGCAAATTGGATATGGATTGTAAAGTAGTAGTATTTTTATCAGTGTTAAATCTAATTTTGATAATTATTCTGTGGCTATGTAAGAAAACATCTTTGTTCTCAGAAACTATACTCAAGTTTTTGGAGATAAAGAAGTGTGATGTCAGCAACTTACCTTGAAGTTAATTTATTTTTAATAATATGTTCCTCTCTATACACATAGTGAACATGAGAGCAAATGGTGAAGTAAATGGGGCAAAATGTTAAATTAACAGTTGGTGAATCAGAGTAAAGAGTATATGGGAGTTCTTTGTAATGTTCTTGCAACTTTTTCACAAGTTTGAAATAGTATCAGAATAAAAAGTTACAAACAATATTGACTGTAAAGTACACATTTTAATTATTTATATTTTTGTCATAAATAGCACTTGTGAAAATGCTGTAAGTAATGTTCAGATTTGTTGTTCCTAGCTAGTGATGGCACTGCTGTTTTGTTTGGTTTGTTTTCCTAATGTTAAATTTTGTTCTAAGTATATTACATTGTTGCTCTTCCTGTTTCAGTTACAGCATGAATTGTCAAAAGGTCTGAGTCTGAGCATCTTAGGATCAAGAATCATTTCTTACTGTTTTTGTCCCTGTATTGCCAAATATAACTCCTCATATATTATTCATTTTCCCTAATTTTTTGTTGTATGTTTTTGCCACTTACAGAGAAAACCTCTAGTGTTGGAAGGAATCGATTTGGGGGCATGTACAAGCAAATGGACAGTGGATTACCTGAGCCAAGTTGGAGGGAAAAAAGAAGTAAAGATTCATGTTGCTGCAGTTGCCCAGATGGACTTCATTAGTAAGAACTTTGTATATAGGTATTTTCTTCTGAGGCTTACTCTGGGATTACAAATAGCTTTGAAACCTCTATAAAATAGTTTTGTATTATTATACGAAGACCATACTGCATTTCATCTTTTGGCTAGTTTGATACAGTCATGGAATAGCTTACTAATTTTTAAATTCTAAATTTACATAATTATATAAAGACATTTTCAAAGACCATTTTTTAAATAGGGTATATGCCTGCTACCTTCTGGAACTCTGGAAGGAACCAGATTTCTATAACTTGAGTTAGATTAACCCCCAAATTGGGTCTGCTGTAGTCATTCAGTGCTTCATTAATTAATTGATCCTACCTCATTAGTAATTGTTATCTAGATTAATGAATTCTAAAGTTTCCCTTCATAACCTAGCTTGATATTTAATGCCCTTATTTTTAAAAGATTTTCTAATTCTTCATTATTAGAAAAGCATAAGCCCATGCTTTCTTTTTTCTGCTCCCTCCAGAAATATAGGTCAGGTAGTTGCTATGTTTTCATCAACTTGGATAACTTAAAAAATCATAATTTTCTTTTTTGACACAATAACCTTAGATACTTTTAATTTCCCTTGTGTTTATCATTTTATGCTTGAGATGTCTTAAAAGTAAGTAAGGTAGTTAAAAGCTGCTGAATGTCCAAACTTCAATGTTTTAAATGCTATAATCTTACAGATTTAATATGCTATTTATTCCCATACGTTTCATTAAAAATGTTTTAAAAAAACAAATTTTTATATTCTGTGCACATGCAGTTTCCAGCAAATTCAGTTGAAAAACCATGTAGTTCACAAAAGACTGATTTTTAAAGAAAGGTGGTTCTCACTGTGCCTTCCAGAGTTTAGAGATGAGTTAAACAGAGCTTCTAATGTCCAGAGCCATTCCTTTCTCATTAGAAATATCCAAGCTCATATAGCAGCTTGCCAAAGTATTTCTTAGTTTTTGAGCCTTTGAATATTCACCATTATAGTTTTGATGTTTAGTAGGCCATGAATTGAATTTAATTGCCATAAGTTTTAATAAGTGCAAGAACTTTTCATTTTTTATTAAACCAGAAAAGTGGAAGAAAGTGCTGGAATGATGAACATTTTTAAGCCAGCAATTAATGATGTTTATTTTCCAGAGAGTCCAAAACCATAACAAATGGGCATTGAAACTTCATCCTGAATTGCTTTGATGTTTTGTCATGTTCCATAAACTTTTCAAAACTTGTTTTGAAGCACATACATTATGTAATAGTTCTTATCCCAGCTTTCTCCAAGCCTTTCACTAGAGCTACTAAAGAGTTGCAAGATTATTTTCTTAGTGCAAGAAAAAAATAGATGCAGTCATTTTTGGCAGTTACCAACCAGGGAGTAGGAAAGAAGGGAGGCATCTAGGTCAAAAGGAGTCTAGAAAGTAAGAAATCCTACACACATGTATCACTGTTACCACTTTAGTTTAAGGTTGCATTTCTGTTTATTAAATACTTGAAAAGCAATACATTCCCAAGTCTTAGCTTTTACTTCTTCCTTCTTGGTGCCTCTCATTGTTCCTCTAGAATCAGGGTAGTATGAGGAGAGTCTTGTGTGGTGAAAGAATATTGTTGGTATTTTTCTGGGCGTTTAAAAAAATAAATAAGTCTGACTCTTACATATGCTTTATTTAACTGCTTCTGTCTATCACGTCATCTAATTCCTGTCATCATCCTGCTCTTACTTATACTTTTATTAATCCTGATCTTGATTTTGCAAAGCAGCCTTTGCAAATGGGGACCAGGACAGTGAAGATTTCTTTTTCTTTTTTAAAATGTTGGTAACTACTTTCATGCTGCTAATGGGTACATTATCATTGTTGTTCACCCTACCATCTGTCCTTTCCTGAGCACTTACTATATATCAGGTGCAGTGCCAAGCATCCTAGATTATATTAGTCATTTAATTTGGAAACTATCTGTGAGGTAGTTTTTGTTGTTTGTTGTTGTTTATGATTATACAGTTGAGAAAACAGAGGCTTAAAAACATTAAGTAACTTACCCAAGATCATATACCTTGAAATAATGAACCAAATCTATACCCAAATTTGCCTGACTCCACAGAACCCATGAGACTAACCCCTCTTTGATACTATCTCCCTTACTGGTCTGTCTACCAGTCCAGACAAATGGAATTTAAATAGCAGGTGTCCTTTTTTTTGAAACATGCATAGGATAGATAAAACCTCTAGACCAAGGAACTTCCTAATTCATACCTCATTTCCCCCTCTCTCAGCTTTGCTTACATAGAAGCTCTGACAGGCACCACTACATGAGGGAAAAGATTGCTGATAGCACCCAAGTTCTGCTTTTCTTCATTTCCTGCATTTTCTCGTGCATTTTCTTAAAACCCTTCTGAGTTTTCCTAGTAAAAAGATAAGCCTGGGCTACTGTGCCAATTACAGGGGTAGCGCTGGACCAGAGAAGCTTCTACATTTTCCCCAAACTCTTCAAAGATGCTTTAGTAGGAATAAGGGTATGTGATGAGGTCAGAGAGGAAAACATTGCATAGGGGGATTCCAAGTAAATTTGTTGATATAATTAGCCAGAAACTGTAGTAGGAAATTGGTCTGAGCAAATGGCAGACTCCTTTCTTCTCTCTTGGCAGTGCTCACTCTTGTACATAATTATCAGCAATGTCCTCAAGTTCAGACTGACATTCATAGCCACAGGACTCACTAGTTCGTAATCTGGCATCAGATTCACTTAGCTTTACAAAAGGATACAAGGCGGGAAACCACATTCTAGCAGTATAGGATCAGTGGGAGTCTTTATTCCAATACAGTAGCCATTTTTTGGCTCACCAAGTGACAGCTTAGTTGTAAGGGAACAAGACTATATTGGTGGGTACAGAAACACCTTAGTTTAATCAAGCCACAGAATCCACAGAAACCAGTGACATGAAATGGCCCCGTGAATTTAGCTTCTAGGTTCCACCAAGGGACAAACTCAGTTACAAGAGTTACACTGCACACAGGGAAGCCAAATCTTTTACTTCTTAACAAATATTTACAGTCCACTCATCAGCCTTTTAGTTCAGACATAGTTTATCAATCAAGGGTCATTTTTACAATAAACAATGTTACCTGATATCACAGCTAACATTCCACATTTATCTTAAATCAGTAAGTTTTTATGAAAACATTGCTAGGAGAAGGTAGGCCCAAGGTCATCTTCTTATAGAGAAGGAGAAAGGGTTTTTGCTAACCCTTTCTCCCCACCTCCTCAGTACACATTTAAGTGGGAAGATATTAGGTAGGAAGAATGAAAAGATTACAACTCTTAATTGGACTTTTGGAGGTTGGAGTGCAGTGGAGGGGTGGAGGAGAGGCTTTTGACCCAGATGCTTTTGAAGACTTCATTGTCTTGATGTTACTGTTGTCATCTTCATGTGGGGGTCAGTACTTTTGATTCTAGAATGTTGAATAGATAGGATGGGACCCAGAGAAATGGTAGCCTTCCAGGGTCAAGAGTAAGACAAAAGGAAACAAACTGCTTGTGTGATGTTCATCTCTGTTTATAAGGGTGGAAGGAGATAGCCATTTAAACAGAAATATTGAAGAAGAATAAAATTTGGTCACTTCACTGAATTCTTCTTGAGGTATTCCTCAGGATCTTAAAAAAATTTTTTTAATGTTTATTTATTTTTGAGAGAGACAGACACAGAATGCAAATGGGTTGGGGCAGAGAGAGAGGGAGGCACAGAATCTGAATCAGGGTGCAGGCTCTGAGCTGTCAGCACAGAGCCCGACATGGGGCTCGAACTCACAAGCTGTGAAATCATGACCTAAGCTGAAGTCAGATGCTCAACTGACTGAGCCACCCAGGCGCCCCACCTCAGGATCTTTAAAATGACAAGAGTGGTGGTGGGGCGCCTGGGTGGCTCAGTCAGTTGAGCATCTGACTTTGGCTTAGGTCATGATCTCATGGATCATGGGTTCAAGCCCCGCGTTGGGTTCTGTACTGACAGCTCGGAGCCTGGAGCCTGCTTTGGATTTTCTCTCTCTCTCTCTCTCTCTCTCTCTCTCTCTGCCCCTCCACCATTCATGCTCTGTCTCTCTCTCCCTCTCAAAAATAAATAAACACTAAAAAAAAATTTTTTTTTAAATGACATAGTAGTGAAGGAGACTGAGAGCAGTGTTATGGGCCTCTGTTTTCTGTGGTAGTGCCTAAAGGCAGGAAGATCAGTGAGAGAGGGAAGGACTTGATCTTCACTGGACCATTCGCTTACTATCTCTTCCAAAGAAGTAGCACTAGTAGTTTGTTCCATTTGTCAGTCACAAGACTTGTTTTGCCATGACACTTGAAAATAAGTAGCAAGTTTGAAAGTTTGTGTATATGGAGAGATAACCAGATACCACAGAAACATTTTTCTAACAGTAACTTGGGATAGGAGGATATTGACATTGGAATGATTCATTTGCACCATAGATTTAAAAACCTTTAATGTTTGAAATCAAAATTTTAGACAATCTAGGTCAAATAAGCACAC
The DNA here is from genome assembly GCF_018350155.1 of Leopardus geoffroyi. Classification (NCBI taxonomy): domain Eukaryota; kingdom Metazoa; phylum Chordata; class Mammalia; order Carnivora; family Felidae; genus Leopardus; species Leopardus geoffroyi. The sequence goes on along the minus strand of NC_059328.1, from coordinate 186,166,201 downwards.
TGTTAAATGAATTTTGAAAAATTGCACATAATAGATATAATAAAAATTATGGATACTGTAAAACAGAAGATCATACAATTCCAACAAACCTATATATATACCTATAGAATATTACTGGTTGATTTATTATTAAGTCTAAGGCTACTTTTTTGTTTATTTCAGAACTTTACCTTTTGATTTATTAAGTCTAAGGCTTCTTTTGTGTTTATTTCAGAACTTTACCTTTTGATAAGTTGGTTCAAAGGGCAGCTGAAGAAAAGCATGAAGAATTCTTTATTTCAGAGGTAACTGCTTTGAACATTATTTTCTTTAGAAAGCATTAATATCTGTATACTAGGTGGATTTTCTTGTACAAGAACATTAGATATACCAGAGTGGTAGCCTTCTCTGATAGCTGTTTTTAAGGTTTGGTTGTATATGCCATAGATCTAGTTTTGCTATTTATTAGATCTCAAACCTTGGCCATGTTATTTTTCTGTGCCTTGATATACTCATCTATAAAACAGGAACAATAATAGTACCTATTTGATAAAGTTTTTGTGACAGTTAACTAAATAAAATCAATGCCTGACATGTAGAAACTACTCACTAAATGTTAGCTATTAATAATACTTTCTTAGAAAATGCTTTGGTGTGTGGGCACCTAGGTGGCTCAGTCAGTTAAGTCTGACTTCAGCTCAGGTTATGATCTCACGGTTTGTGAGTTCAAGCCCCACATCAGGCTCCATGCTGACAGTGTGGAGCCTGCTTGGGAATCTCTCTCCCCGTCTCTGCCCCTCACCCACTCATGCTCTCTCTCAAAATAAACAAACTAAAAAAAAAAAAAAAAAAATGCTTTAAGAAAATGCTTTGGTCTGATATGCAAAGTTCAAATGCTAAAAGAGAACTTTATTTTCGTATCTTATTGACTGTTAGACTGTTTCTATATTTTATTATTGTTAGTTATTATCAATGTGATTGCTGTTGTATTTGCTGTAACATTTGTTCAGGATTAAATGCAGAAGAATTCTACTTATTTACATTATAATCCAGTTTTAAATAATTCAATTTAAATATCTTGAGATAAGACATTGCGGCTTATATAGAAATACATTTTTAACAAATTCACTGTTATCTCAAAAGCACATTTTAAAAATAAACTGCTTGTTAAGTTTTGAATAAAGCTGTTGTCTGCATTTGAGCCAGCTGGGCTGGTGGCCAGTTTGGTTGTGATGGGTGCTGCCTGTTCACAGTTGTTTCAGCAGGTAGTGGTTACACTAGATTATCACCAGGATCCCTCCACACTCTGCAGGGCTGTGATTCTATGATATGATTAGTTGTCTACTAAAACTGAATCCATTAGCTTTACCTGAACTAACAGTATATATTCATCTTATTTACAACTTTCCATAATTTTTAGACATAAATCCATAATTTTTAGGTGTAAGATGAATGTAGACTATCAACTCAGTCCTCCAGGAAGCAGGTGCACAGATGGGCTTAGGAGTGCAAAAAAGTTTATTGGGGAGTAATACTTCTGAAAAGAAAGGGGAGGGTTAGGTGGGGGAAGACAGCATCTCTGCCAGCTCAAGGTGGAACTCCTCAGCAAAGACTGCCTGTTAGAGGAGTCCTGTGTGGGTGGGTGACAGTGTCTAGTCCTTTTCCATCTTGCTCAGTCAGTGGTTGGGGCTACCCCAACAAGAGCGTGACCTTGAAAGGCTGAATTTATTTTTTTCAATCCTGAAATATTAGAACGGACAGAAAACTTAGAATTCCGAAAACCATACTTTGAAACCTATTTACCCAGTAAGAAATTTATAGAAATTATATAAGGCTAGTTAAAAACATAAAAACACTGGATCTGAGGGGCGCCTGGGTGGCTCAGTCGGTTGGGTGGCCAACTTCGGCTCAGGTTATGATCTCACAGTCCGCGAGTTTGGGCCCCGCGGCGGGCTCTGTACTGACAGCTTGAAGCCTGGAGCCTGCTTTGGATTCTGCGTCTCCCTCTCTCTCTGCTCCTCCCCCATTCGCACCCTGTCTCTCTCTATCTTTCAAAAATTAATAAATGTTAAAAAAAAAAAATTGAAAACACTGGATCTGAGAGCTGAGTTAAATTTTTGGTCCTAGATTTATAATATGTTGTTAAGATAATGTAGATTTTGAATTTTGTGTTATGATGGTAAGGTGTAGGTATAAAAGAGGCAGAATGCCTGAGTTGGATTGCCCCTGTACTTGACCCAGTATCTCAGTTCTTTAATTTTTAGAGGAAATGCAAGCAACAGTAGTGTTTTATAATTCAAACACTTCTCTACTCTAGCTACTCAGTGAAGGGTAGTTGACAGTTTTTTAAAGTATCAACATAAATTTACTACTCTGATGTGACATATTTCTAATTCATACATGAGCTGACTCTAAAGGATTTGGCTTGAGAATTTATATGATCAGTTATAAGGCTTACCTTGATAAAATGCAGTGTTCCGGATTTTTAAAATATTTATTACTGAAAATATAAATTGTTATATTTATCTCCTATTCTACATTTGCATTACATGAAGAAGTTTGTTGTTAGCTTCCACAATACCTTGAGATCATGTGTGTTATACAAATGAGAATTCTTTTCAGTCTTATAAACTGTTAAGAGTCTAAGTAATTTAGAGCATAAAATCTAAACTAAGCATTGTAGGGACGCCTGGGTGGCTCAATCAGTTAAGCTTCCAGTTTCGGCTTAGGTCATGATCTTGTGGTCTGTGAGTTTGAGCCCTGTGTGGGTCTCTGCGCTGAGCACTCAGAGCCTGGAGCCTGCTTTGGATTCTGTGTCTCCCTCTCTCTCTGCCCCTTTCCTGCTCGTGCTCTATCTCTCTTTCTCAAAAATAAATAAACATTAAAAAACAAATTAAGCATTGTGTTTTAGACATAGTAGGTATGTGTTGCCTTTCAAATTTATTTCATATAACATTTTGTGGATCTAGTCCTTCTAATAAGCGGCCTATAAAGCTATTTCTTCATATGGCCACCAGAGAGCATTAGTAGAAAGGGTAAGAAAACAGAACTGTTTCGAAAACAACTTAACTGGGTTAGATTTTAAGACTCATTTCCTTCTGTCTTTACTTTCTAGTATTTTTAAGTGAATATTTATGTTATTTTTCTTTGCAATATTTAAGGATGAGAAGTACTACTTACGGTCACTTGGGGAAGACCCTAGAAAGGTAAGAATTCTGAATGTAAAACAAATGCTTAAAACCTAAATGGATATATATATTTTAACTGGCACTGTAGTTTTATACTTAGTGCCTGACACATGACTTGTTTCATCTTTTTCCATTCTTTTCTCAATGATTTGTGCCCTTGAATAAGATAAAATTATTAAAAGTTGGTTACTTAGTTCTTAAGCCGGACCATAGTATCTTAGTGTTTAAAGTCATCTACTCTAATCTCTGTATAATTAAGAAATCCTTTCAACAATATATTTTACAGATGGCCATTCAACTAATAAAATATAATCTAAGATAATTATAAACATTCTGAATAATTCATTGTATTATATAAGTTTTGACATGTATTCAGAGTCAAATTAATATGGCTGCCTAAAATGATCAATTAAGGGGTGCTTGGGTGGCTCAATCGGTTAAGCATCCAACTTAAGCTTAAGTCATGATCTCATAGTTCATGGGTTCGAGCCCCACATCGGGCTCTGTGCTGACAGCTCAGAAGCCTGGAGCCTGCTTCAGATCCTGTGTCTTCCTCTCTCTCTCTGTCCTTCCCCTGCTTATGCTCGCTCTCGCTCACTCTCTCTCAAAAATAAACATTAAAAAAATTAAAAAATAAAACGATCAAGTAAGATTCTGGTTTTTCCTTTTATTTCCCATTTCATTCTTTACTTTCTTTTAGTTTCCTCCCTTAGTAAAACCCACAGGTTTTACATAGTTGATAATGTTCAAATTGTTGACTCATAGATTTTAAATACTTAATATTGGAGTAGATGGCAATTGTATGATTGTTGTTTAAATAGGAAGAACCTCTCTATTAATTAAGCATATAAAGCTTAACAGTACTGATATTGTTGAATCTGCAGTCTTGTTACATAGTCTGTTATTACTTCATTTGAAAGAGCATGTGTTGGCTGTGGTCACCTACTAGTATTTTAAAGCAATGAACAGACTTTTGCCCCATTCCTCCTTGATATCTTGGGCTCTGGTGGCAGACTGAAGTAAAACAAGCATTACACCAATATTGCATTTATTATTAAAATTTTTTACCATGTTTCTCTCAATGCAGGATGTTGCAGATATCAGAAAGCAGTTTCCTTTACTGGAAGGAGATATTAAGTTTCCAAAATTTTTCAAAGAGGAGCAGTTCTTTTCCAGTGTTTTTCGAATTAGCTCACCAGGATTACAACTTTGGACCCACTATGATGTATGCTACGTAAATGAGAAATCTGAAGCTATAGTCAATCTTTCGCATTTATAGATATAACATTTACAGTTTTAACGTTCTGTAGACTACCCTAAAGATCTTGGAGATATAATTTGCTGAAACATGAGCTTTGAAAACAGGTGCTCTGCAAGTTGGTGCCTAGTTTCTCATATTTGCATTTCTCTGTGGTCTTGTTATATTGTCTGTATGTAAGTTTTGTGCAGTTTTTGTGTGTGTGTGTGTGAAAAATGGCCAGCAGATGAGGGGGGAAAGTTGCACAAATGGCAAAAGTCATAAGGTTATGATATGAGGATGTGAAGATGACACATGTGACTAGGTGGAACTATTTTTCAAGAGAAAGGCAGAAGTTTGTGGAGAGCCATTTCCAGTTGTAAGAATTTGGGGATATCTGAAGATCTTAGATTATATATCCCTTGAGAATGTGAAATGTCAACTGTATTGGTTGAGTAGCAAGATGTATAGAATATTGTCCCTGATCATATCATGGTATTATAATTTTGCTTGCTTAAATATATGCATATAAATATTTTAAACACATTAATCCTACACATTAAAAGTGTAGGATTGTGTATGGTTTGTTGTTGGGTGGAGAAATTTAGGAAGCTAAAGCAATACCTAATAAGTTTCTAAACATAAAATAATTTTGGGGGTGCCTGGGTGGCTCAGTTGGTTAAGCGTCTGACTCTTGGTTTCGGCTCAGGTCATGATCTCATGGTTCGTGGGTTCTGGCCCCATGTCGGGCTCTGCGCTGGCACTGCGGAGCCTACTTGGAATTCTCTCTCCTCTCTCTCTGTCCCTCCCTCTGCTCTCACTCATGTGTCCACTTTCTCTCTTTCTCTCTCAGAATAAATAAACTTTAAAAATAAATAAGGATAAAATAATTTTTTTTAAGTTCTAAATCAAGCTATATTGTTTTATAAATGTATTATAATTCAGCTGAGGATCTCTTGGGAGGATTGTAACATAATAACTCTAATTAAATGAGGTAGACAAATTCTTAGCTTAGTTTTTAAATGTTTTACATAAATGATATGGTGAGAATATGATATGGTAACTGAAATATATTTTTAATTGTATTATGTGACTATTTTAAATTTTAACTAGTATCACTTTTAGCTGGATTTATAATGAAATTTGATAAATCTTTTCCTAAATTAAAAATAAGTCAAAGGAGTGCTTGTTATATAGTTAAGGTTTACATAAGAAAAGGGTTAGTGAAAGGAGAAATGCTTAGGTAGAAGCAAAATGTAAATAATTATGAATATATCTTGCTTAGTATATATTTTAATTCCTTGGCTAAGAATTATGTATCTCCACCTTTTAACATTTTCCACAATGTGTACCAACAAAGTATATCCTTGCATATGCAGAAATCAAGATTACTCCATTAGTAAGTACATAAAGAACATTTGCCAAGTTGTAGTCCGGTAGAAATAATTTGGAAATCAGGATGCCTGTAACTAAATTATGGTTGGCTATATAAGAGTTTAGTAGTGGTTGATTACAGCAATACTTTGTGTTTTTCCAGCACCTAATTTTTCTAAGTGCTTTCAATCTGTTGTCCAATGTTCATTGCATAGCATCCCTTGACAAATAAGTAAAATAAGTACTAACCAAGGGGAGCCTCAAATAGATGTAACTACCTTCTCTGTCAGAATACTGGGGCAAGGGCAAATAGTCCTCAGATTTCCTAATAGCTTGCCAGTCCTTACCATTTTAAGGCAATGCCGCTGGAATACCTCTAATAAAGGCACAGTTGTATTTAGAATACAAATGTTTTCTTTGTTAGATTAGGATATTACTGTAAGAGTTTTAGATAATGTGAGGTAAGTCTTACTAAAGGATAGGGTTTACATTTAACTGTTTGGAATACCACTGGTTCTATTTATTTGAATTTTAGATATTGCTTATCCATAAGTTCTTATTGGCCTTCAGGTAATGGATAACTTCTTGATACAAGTGACAGGAAAAAAACGTGTTGTACTATTCAGTCCTCGAGATGCCCAGTATCTATATTTATCAGGTACTTTTTTTTTAAGTTTATATTTCTAAGGTCTGGTCTATTCAGTTTCTCTTTTTAAGAATTCTATTTTCATAGAAAAATATCTTAGGGCTTCTTCCTAATTATGATGTATTTGTGTTCACTGTGCATGTGTATATAGGTAATAGGCTGTGTGAACAATGTAATTTTCAAATTTTCTTAATGATATTACATGGATGTCCATGGTCATAAAGGGTGGGTCACTGAAAACTGGCTTAGGTTTCAGAATAGTAATTGTTCTCACAGTGTGGATAAAATAAATAATTGTACAGAAAAGAATACACTTTCAAGTTTATATTTGCGATTACCTTTTAAGAAATGCTAACTTTGCTTAATCTTATTATCCTTTTTTGCAACTTTTCAGGTACTAAATCAGAAGTACTGAATATAGATAATCCAGACTTAGCTAAATATCCACTGTTTTGCAAGGCTAGAAGGTATGAATGTTCCCTTAAAGCTGGAGATGTATTATTCATTCCTGGTAAGATTTCTAGACCTCATTAATTTGCTTTTTATAAACTCTGTACTCTGTCACTCATCCATTATATGATATTTTTTTTAGTACAAAAGTATATTTATTATATGCTCTGTCCTATACAAGTTGATTTTTATATACAACTGTGTATGTGTGTTTAAAGTATGCTTAAGCAAATTCTTATAAAATTAAGAATCTTGTTTTTCAAAGGCAACCTATAAATATATTATTAATATAATACTCTTAATTATTTAATGACATCAAGCAATAGATTTATATCTGGGAAAAGATTAGTTTGTTCTTTTTAATCACTTCATTTCTAAAATATTTATATATTTTAGAATTATGTCACTTAAGCATTTACAAAGAAATGATAAATATATTTCAAAGCCAAAGGAGATTAGAAATTTTATTAAGTATCAAATTATTATAATCTTAACACCTATGATGTCTTTTTTGTGCATTATATTCTAAGGTCTGAATTAGTGTCGCTTAATTTCTTTGTACAATAAATAGGCATTAGTTGTTGTAGTTAGTGATGTAATTAATATCTGTAATTATTATTCAAAAGTGAATACCTGAAGATAAAAAAATCATGATTAAGATTAAAGGAGTCCATTAACAAATTCTGTTTATATAGTCCTATTTCCCATATTTAATATATTTTTAATCATTAATACCTCTTTTTCAGGGACAGAATTAAGTAAAAAAGTATTAGTAAAAATATGATGAGGGGTGTCTGGGTGGCTCAGTTGGTTAAGCGTCCAACTTCAGCTCAGGCCATGATCTCACAGTTCCTGAGTTTGAGCCCCGCATCTAGCTCTGTGCTGACAGTTCAGAGCCTGGAGCCTGCTTCAGATTCTGTCTCCCTCTCTCTGCCTACCCCCCACTCATATTCTGTCCTTCTCTCTCTCTCTCTCTCTCTCTCTCGCTCTCAAAAATAAACATTAAAAAAAATTTTTTTTAATATGATGATTTCATTTGGGGCTACATTATACACTGCTTGAGGATAAGTAACCATGTTTTGGTAATTTTTGTATTCTTCAAGGGGCCTGTTACCACGTCCTTAACATAATACTGATTTGATACATTGACTTATTTATTCTTATGTTCTCTGTAAACAACCAGCATACTAGTCTTTAAATCTATTGCCATTATTTAAATCTTGGGGTTTTATATCTTTAGACAATGGTTAGGAGCTATGCAGTTTTCCCTTATTCTATATACAAGTTAAAAAAAAAAAAAAGCCAGAAATACTGAACATTTGCATATATTTTGAAATAAAAGCAAAACCCCCATCTTTGCATTCAAATTTAACAGAATGGTTAGCTTTTTTTTCCTGTTATACTGAATAAGGCAAAAAGATTCTTAAAGAATAATTAAGATTAAATCCATGTTTGAAACTAGTTTTGCAAATCAAAATATTTTAAGCTTTGTTTTTCCTAGAGCACTCTTAGAATGAGTTTGTTTGTAAAATTTAGCATCTTGTAAATCTTACTTTCTCCCATTCACAAGATTAAACATTTTTTGATGTGACTAGTATTTCATCTTTATTATACTGTGATGTTGCTTTCATATTCCTATAGCACCTGTAAGTTTGAAAATGTTTAGACTCAATGGAAAACAAAGAAATGTTCTAGAGGAAGTGAAAAATTAATTAGCTATATCATTTGACAAAGTTTACTCATCATCTCCACCACCAGATATGTGCTTTAGTTTTATATATTGTAAAGGAGCTGAAAGAAATATAAGAAAATTATAATTAATTTAATTAGAAATATGAAACTAAGGAGGCTACAATGAATGCAAATTTAAGCAAGTTAGAAAACCAAATATGCAGCTTGAATAGGAAGTCTTTGAGAACAAAAGTACTGTGCTGAGGCAGAAAAGGTCAAAGATACTCCTCAAATAATTGAAATGTTCTGTGTACAAAAAATAAACACTTTTGATGTGGTTGTAGGACTCAGGAAGTGTAAACAAGTAACACAAAACATAGCCCCAAATTACAGAACTACAAAACAAATACAACTTTATTATGTCTTTCAAGTTAAAAGGGAAAATTGCTATTTCCAAAGGTTTTAAACGTAGGGTTGTGTTATTGACACTTTAAATTGGTTGGCAGTTCATAAAAGTTAAAATGATTCTGTTAAAAGCTGGGAGTGTGCTAACGAAGGCATCTAGTTACAAGAATTTCTTACATTGGCTATATGCAATTTGTGATATTTCACTGACATTTTGGTGTTTTTTTTTTTTTTTACTCTAGGTTTTATTTTTAACTTGGTTGTTTTTTTTTTTTTTTAACTTTCTCTAGCTTTATGGTTCCATAACGTAATCTCTGAAGAGTTTGGAGTGGGAGTGAATGTTTTTTGGAAGCACCTTCCGTCTGAATGCTATGATAAAACGGATACCTATGGAAACAAAGACCCTACGGCAGCATCAAGAGCTGCACAAATTCTGGACAGAGCTTTAAAAACACTGTCTGAATTACCAGAGGAATACAGGGACTTCTATGCACGGCGAATGGTCTTACACATTCAAGATAAAGCCTATAGTAAAAACTTTGAGTAAATAATGAAGTGAATGCAATGAATATAAACTTTGCAATACAGTTCAACTCAAATATTAGAAAAGTATAACATATAAAATATTTTTTAAAGATTCTTTGTTAAAATAGGAAAGATAAATCAATCTCAGACTTATAGATTAAATATGAATTTGTATTTATATGGTTTCTATTTAATACAGTAGGTTGAAAGAATGTTGTACTGGGTGGGACCACTCTAGCTTTCAGATGCAAATAATTAAAAATCCAACTTAAAATGACTTAATAAAATAGATTGGTTGGCTCAATCGGTTAAATGGCTCAGGTCATGATCTGTTTGTGGGATCGAGCCCCGTATCAGGCTCCATGCTGACCTTGGCGAGCCTGCTTGGAATACTCTGTCCCTCTCTGTTCTTCTCCCCCGCTTGTGCTCTCTCTGTTCTTCTCCCCTGTTTGTGTGCTGTCTCCCTCTCAAACTTAAAAAAAATAAAATGACTTAATAAAATATACTGAATCATTATACATGAAGTCAACTGATAAACGGGCTTCAGTATTTCTGATCCAGTGATTCAGTGGTGTCACCAAGAACCTCTAGGTTTGTTTCTCCCATTTTCAAATGCAGCATTGGCATCATCCTAAGGCTGGCTACCCTCGTGGTCATGGGATGATTGCCAATAGCAGTTGGAGCCATGTGCTTCTTCATTTACATGCAGTGGAGAAGTCAGGCTGGATTCCAAAGGCCTTCTCTTAATATGCAAAAGCTTTCCCAGGGTCTCATTGATCTAAAGTGGCTTAGACCTGTCTACCACTGAGCCAGTCACTGGGAAATGGTATGGAATAACCCTTAGAACAACTGGGTCTCCTGGAGCTTATAAGTAGAATCCTCTTCCTCTGAGGTACATGAGGTATACATGCGGACAGCATGGATAATTTTTAAAATTAGGATTCAGGTTAGGAAAAGAAGATGAGCAACCAACGATGTCTACTACATTTTTCCTTTGAGCTTTTTAAAACATACAGTTGTCTAGGCACCAACTTTGTAGACTTTATTCGGTATGTTTAGGGTTTGGTATAGTATCTGTATCTGGTAGACCTCATAGGTTGTTTTGATGTATAATCAGGATTGAGAACAACTGGATTAAATGATAGTAATTTGGATTATTGGTTTTGTGATTTGTCCAAAAAGTTTAATCTGATCCTGGGGTTTTTGGCACTCAATATAAGTCAGATCTGCCCCTTTTTTCAGTTATTCAACGTCAGAAAATGTTAAAATCTGTTTTAATTTATACTTACAGCTAAATCTCAGCCCAATTAGTTTTCCCCACTAAATGCTTTTCCACCTCTTTTTAAAGAGAAAAATTCTTTTTTTAAGAACAAATACAGGAGAGATCCCAATAATGTTGTCATCATTGAAGACAATGAGCCATTGTATGTGGATCTGTGCCATTCTTTGTAATTATATTGCAATTTCATTGAAGAAAGACCAGATATATTTACTGAACACAAATGTGTTCATCTAAAGCAATCTGAGTGCATCAAGTTGGTGCGTTTTAATTATGGACAAAATAATTTTCTGTTAAAGTAATTCGTCTGTTCATATCCTGTGTTTGGAGTTTGATTAATTTCAGGTATAAAAAACATTACGATAAATAACGGAAAAGTATATAAAAAAATCATTCTGAACTCCCTAGGTTCCTTTGGGAAGAGATATTGAAGTTACTCAGGTCAACAAAAGTAAAAAGACGGTCTGTTAGAAAAGCAATTGTCACATTAGCCTGATTTAATTACTAGTTGTTGTGTTTTTTTTTTTTTTAATTATCTCTAGTTCTTAGATTAAGCAAAGAAATTCTTTAATGATTCCTTTTCCTTTGGGAAGAAAAAAAAAACCTCTGTTAGTTTGAACAGTATTTATGCTCAGCTCTTTAATAAACCTCCTGGGTTTTGCCTCTTTAAAAAAAACAACAACACAAAGAGAATCAGTGCAAAGTATATATCCAGAGTCATGTAGAAAACTTGGAAGTAAAACAGATTATAATCTTCCCAATGAATATTCATTTTAATTGTTTATTTGGGAAGCACACTGCATGACCTTAGGCAAGTTAAATAATTTTTTTTTTTTTAATTTTTTTTTTTTTTCAACGTTTATTTATTTTTGGGACAGAGAGAGACAGAGCATGAACGGGGGAGGGGCAGAGAGAGAGGGAGACACAGAATCGGAAACAGGCTCCAGGCTCCGAGCCATCAGCCCAGAGCCTGACGCGGGGCTCGAACTCACGGACCGCGAGATCGTGACCTGGCTGAAGTCGGACGCTCAACCGACTGCGCCACCCAGGCGCCCCGGCAAGTTAAATAATTTAATCTTTCTGAAGCTTATTTTCCTCATCTTTAAACTTGTACTTTATAGGGTTGCTACAAAATTACAGAGATGATTCCAGGGCAGGGACAGTGATGGCTGGTGCTAGCTTTGAGATTTGGGGTGGCTCTTGTGGCAGTATTAAATTATAATGCCTACAAAACTAGAAGTGAACCCTTAGGGAAATTTTTAAATGATTTCCTTGGTCATATTTTTTAATGTTAGAGTCTTAATTTTGCATTTATCTTTTTTGCTGACCTGATTGAGACCAAATGAGATATTTTTAATATATAACATATTAAACAGTATGTGTTAGCTGCAACGTCTCAGGAATTCCAAATCTTAGAACTTTATTGCTGAAAGGGATCTTAGAAATCATTTTATCAATCCACATTGCCTAAGTGATTGTCCAGGCTTGTGACAGAAACTGGAATTACAGCTGTGGTGACCAGGTCAGTAATTCTCCACGCTTTCTCCCTTAGGTGCAGCACATCTCTTGTTATTCTTTGACTACAGTTTGGGGGCTTGACCTGATACACAAAGGAATTTTTCTTCTCTGTCAGCAAAACTTGTCACTTTACCACTCACTGTACCACAACAGACAAGGGATACAAAGTAAGACTAACAAGTAAACAACAGAGTGTAAGAGAAAATGGAATACTATGCAGTCAAACAATGAGACAGAGGTATTGTAGTACTGGCAAGAAAGTTTTCAAGGTAATTAAATGAGTAATTAAATGAGAAAAAGGTTGGAAACTATGGATATAGTATACTGCCGTTTGTGTAAAACAAAGGTTTGCTGTAAGTAAACATTTATATTTGTATATGTACAGAATTATCTCTGCTAGAATATACAAGAAACCAGTGATAGTGATTGCCTTTGGGAAGAAGTTAGACAATTTAGGTGGGCAGACTGGAATCTGCAGTTGTATATTTTGACTTTTTTTTTTGGGGCCCCTCTATCATTCTTTCAAAACAACTTTTTTAAATACATGTGTTAGACTGTATTAGTTTTTCATGAACACTAACAGTATTTGTCTTGGCACATAATTACATTGGAATTCTACTTATTCAGTAATTGATTTAAAACTTGTCACTTACAGTTTTAAAAAGGGAAATAAATTCAACAAGGCTTATTTTGTATCTTTCCACCCTTTTGAAGAGCGGCTATGGGAACATTTGGAAAGAATCTTGGTAAGGAGGCTTTTCTCTCACCTATCTGAAGTTGCCAACAGACATCTAAGCTGAACCTGAGAAGTTGAAGGAAAGCAAAATGCAGGAAGCTGGAGTGCAGGTATGCGTGGGGTCAGAGCTGTGCTGCTGGGACTCCTTCCTCCAGGGCTGAGACCAGACGTGGTGAGGAGCCAGTTGACCGGCAGTCACTCACACATCCCTGCTGTTACCTCAGTCTTGTTGCAAGCACACATGCTGAGTGTTTGGTGTTTTAAGTACCCCTAAGTTGTATTCTATTTTTAAAGCTCCATTAAATGGGATCCTAAAATGACCACCCTAAGCAACTGCCCGTCTCTACCAATAAGAGCTACTAGACCAACCTGAACTTACAGATGAGGTCTACCTATGTGTCGATCGTATCCTCTGAGGCCCTTAAATGAAGTATAACAAAATAGCTCTTTTAAAAATACTACCTTTTGTTTCATATTTTCACTTTGAAGCCTTAGTCTATTACACATTTCCATACTCAAATGCTTGAGACTGGTTTGTCCGAGCCTAGATCTTTCTTGCCTGGGTGGGTGCTTATATATATCATTACATGGGTGAAATGAAAAGCAGATCACACCATATTTTAACTAAGACTCTTAAGGAGAGCACAAGAAATACATATACCTGAAATTATTAGCACATGAAAGGAAAAACCTACTTACTTGAGAGAGTTTTTCTTCCACAAGAAATTCAGCAAAAGAAATGGAAATAAAGCAAATTTTTGTGGGGCAACTTAAAGGAGAGAAGAAATGTATTTTTACAGGAAAGACTCAAAGTTGCTCATATGAAAAGACATGGAAGGTTAATGAAGACATATACAAACCTAAACTAGCAAAGTGGATAGAAATAGCTTCCTTCCAAGTAACAATCTGAAATTTTAACAAATCTATTAACATAAAGCACATCCAAACAGACTTCTCTGGATTAAATTTAATACAATTGTACATTCATGCTGTGGCGGTAACAACTTTCACATTATCTATATGACTTCTCAGTTGATTCTCATGACACAAACACAAAGGCACAATCCAAAAGGATACACTAACATTTACAATAGTTTTAAACAAATGTAGAGAAAGAACAAATTGGAAGTCATAAATATTTGAATATGGATCAGCTGGAATATATTTTCATTCAAGAAAATATTTCTACTTTCAACACTCTCATCCTGTTGCAGTGGCAGTTCCAGGTGTCCAGTGAGTTATTCTTAACATCCATTGAACACATAACAATTATAATTAAGCAGTCATATGACTAGATAGCTAAAGAACCCAGATTTTTAAATATCTCAGATTTTTAAAATAAATCCTTCTACAAAAGTCTTTTTTCCATTTTACCTAATCCTGTGAAATAAGTGCTTTTCCTTCCCCCTCAGTAGTGCATTCAGTAACTTAGCTACTTAACATTAGATACGCATGAATTTAACCAAGGATTATTAAACATTGAAAGAAGCCATCCGATCAATCATGATACTTTAAGATTAGGTAATAAAATGCTAGAATCAGGTTGCTGGTTTCCTTACTGGGAATTTTTGGTCTTAAAAGCCGGTAAAGAAATTGAACCAACATAAACTAACTTGTCCTTAAAAAAAATTGAGATACTATTCTGTACTTTATACAATTAAGGGATGTCATTTCTAAGCATTTGGTGAGCAAGAATTCTGATAAGTTTGAATATTTGGAATGTATTATAGAGTCATTAAAATATAAGTCTGGGAAGAAACCAAGAGATTAACATTTTAATTCTGTATTTTATAAATTTAGGTCCTCTGGGTTATTAAGATATTAAGCTTCAGTATCTTTTTTTATCAATTTGAAAGCGGCAATGCCTGCTTAATTATTTCATGACCTGCAAAAGTTAATTATTAATAAGCAATAAAAAAGTGACTGCTCACCTTTTATTGTAATCATACAGCTGTCAGTGTTAGTTGACACTCATTAGATCTTGGTTTCTCAAAATGTATTTATCTAGGTCAAGAAAAACAGGCAGAAGGAAACCTCACCCAAATTATGTAGCAGTGTTAAGCAAATTCAGTTTTTGAGCCAAAACTAAATCATTTGTGTCTTCAAACTTTCCCTTGTAACTTTTCTTATAGCAATATAATTTTGCATTTTGGCCAAAGAGAGCTGCTTTCTTTTGGCAGACAAAATCAAGCTTCTGGAGAAACACTGACTTAGATGTATAGAATCTGCCTCCTTTTCAATAGAGCAGTAACAAATCGAGTGTTATATATTTACTTCACCTAAGTTGATCTCTTTCAAAAGACTGATATGATGAAAAGATTTTAAATTTGTAGTCTGTTTTTACGCAGTATACCTAATTATGTTCTAATTAAAACAATTTTGCCAAAGAACTGGTTTTTGGCCAAGAGTCAAGTCCAAAATGTCTTATCTAAAAGCCACAGTGCTTAAGTGTAATGTTTTTAAAAACCAACTGTACATTACTACATGTTTTTGGAAATGTGGAAACAAATACATTTTGACTTTCAAGAAAAAAAACACTTGGTGGCACATTAAAGGATGACTATGAGTTTATAAAACATAAGAGGCAGGATATAGTTATTCCAGAATTATGGAAAACATCAGTGTGCCTTTGCTTTATTTGAAGAAAAATGGGAGTTTTGAGTGCCAAAATAGCTAATTACCGTTAGTGTCACCAAAATTAGTTCCAAACATTAGTACTCAGAAAATAAACTGTTTCCAACAATAACAATTTTCATTACCTTTTAGAAGGACTATATCATAACTTTCATTCCTAAGGGTCTTGTATCTCCTTGTAAGGTTATCACAAATCACCTTTTACTTTTCAAATGAACTAATTCTAACCCAATCCAAATTAAAAACTGTTCACATTCACGAGCAAGGAATACTATTGCACATTACACTCTTTAGGAATGTGTGCTTCCTCCCCCCGCCCCTCCCGCCCCCAAAAAACTGACAGTGCATCTATGAATTAGATCTCACTACCTGAATTTATAACACTCAAAGTGCTTCTGCTCTTCCACTGAACAAGGACATTAATGTTCTTGTAGTCTCAAAATACTTCATGAACCCTGAAGTGATTCTCTATGGAAGGAGCTTCCTTTGCAAAATGAATTTGGCTAGTCACCTGCATACCAAAATCTCCAAGTATTTGAACAAATTTCTTGTGCTCCTTTCCAATCCAAGATCTCATTGGATCACATACTTGGTAAGGTGTTACATGGGTATGAACAATAATTCCTGTTTGTGCAAATTCTTTCAAGACTTCTGGATAAGTAACCCAAGTATTGCTTCCTCCGGAATGACCACCATCCAGCCAGTACATTGTTCTTATGCTTTTGATAAAAGCATCTATGTTCTTGTCTTTCTTGGCTTCTTTTAATTCAAAAAGCAATTGATTCAAAACAACACAACCTTTACTGAATCCGATCAAAGTAAAAGAAGCACCATTTAGTGATGGTGGATAAAAACTCATGGCGGACTCATCAAACTTTTCACAGGTCCTCTCTTTTTCTCCCTGGCAACCATTAGTAGTGTGAGAAGAACTGGATCTACAATTAGATGCTTTGGAGTCCTGATTCAAATCTTTCACATTCTTCTTTGATAACAAACTGTTCTGACTTAAGTTAAAAGCATTAACTAATAACATATAAAGGTGCTTAAAAGCTCCAAAGTCAGTATTGTGTTCTGGAGCACCAAACATATTACTTTTCACAAAATTATCATAGCAGCTGAATTTGTGCAAATGCATTCGAGAACACTTTATCACCCAAATGTAACTATTGGGGAACCGGTGGGCTAAAATGTTGGCCACATTTTCTAGACTCCAGTTTTCCCACTGATAATTCTCAGGATGACGAGTCATAATTTCATGGTAATTCTGAAAGGTAAGAAAGATGAAACAAGCATTAAATACACATTTACATAACATTATTTCCACAAAATAGTTTCCCATTTTTATTGTGGAGAAAATTGGGATGTTATATGACCGACCCATGGTTAACATACTAGAAATGAAAACTACAAATATGTCATTACTTTCTGATAGAATTTTAAACAAATCATTTAATCAGTTTAAACCCCAAAACCATCAAAAGACAGGGTTATGAGATACAGCTAAATAGCACAGTAGAAATTTAAAAATAAAACTTACCTTAAAAGGATTATAAATAATTTTAAATAAATGTTATTTAGTATACATACAATCTCCTACTCCTAACATATTAACTGAAAATAAAAACTGGCTTATTAAGCAGACTTTTTGACCAAGACAGAACTTTAAAAATATTTTCCCTTTAAAGCTGTTACCCTGAACCCCACCCCTCTTTGGACTACTGGAATGAACTGAATGCTAAATTTGATTTCATTTTTGTATTACATACAG
Organism: Leopardus geoffroyi; assembly: GCF_018350155.1. Taxonomy (NCBI): domain Eukaryota; kingdom Metazoa; phylum Chordata; class Mammalia; order Carnivora; family Felidae; genus Leopardus; species Leopardus geoffroyi. The sequence continues at coordinate 186,148,791 of NC_059328.1, read as the reverse complement.
TTGACCCTTCAACAACATGCATTCAATCTGTGAAGGTCCACTTATAAGCAAGTTTTTTCCTATACATACAGTATACTGTAAATGTATTTTCTGTTATTTTTTTAATAACATTTTCTTTTTTAAAAAAAAGATTTTATTTTTAAGTAATGTCTACACCCAGTGTGGGGCTCGAACCACAACCCCAAGATCAAGAGTTGCATGTTCCACCTACTGAGTAGCCAGATGCCACCTTAATAACATTTTCTTAAGAAAAATGTCACTTTATTGTAAGAATACAGCATATAATACATATACAAAATATTCATTAATTGACTATTTACATTATCAGTAAGGCTTCTGATTCTAATCAGTAGGCTATTAGTAGTTAAATTTGGGGGGAATCAAAAGTTATATGTAGATTTTCAACTATGTGGGGGTCAGTGCCCCTAACCCCTGCATTGTTCAAGGTTTCATCTGTACAAAGCTGCAATGGATGTTAATAGAAACATCTTTTTATATATCTGTGATTATCTCTTTAAAAATAAATTCCTGGATATGGAAAAACAGGGTAAAAAAATATCCATAATTTAAGATTAGTTATACAGACTACAATACTGTCTTCCAGAGAGATATGTATAATTTTTCTTCTATCTTTGTGCAATTTCTTAGGCAAAGGATAGCTTATTCTAATTTGGATTTGTTGAAAATTTGAATGAAGTTGAAACTTTGTTTATATATTTATTAACGACCTGGATTTCTACTTGTGTTTGTTCATAACTTTGGCCCTTTTTTATTTGGATCTTATTTATTTATAAGCATTCTATATATAGTAGTAACTTTTTGCTCAGGTTCTAGGATATGCACATAAATTTTGTTTTCCTTTTAATTTGTATTCATAGTAGCTTTTTTAAAAAAAGAGGAAATTCAGATTTATTCATTTATTTTATGAAATTTATTGGATACCTACTGATTGGGTATGGATCAGAACAGACTAAACCCCTGCCCACATGGAGCTCACATTCTAGTACAGAGATACACAATAAACTACTGTGTAAGTAAACAGAGCAACACTGTCCAACAGAAATATAACATGAGCCACACATTTCTAGTAGCTACATTTTAAAAAGTAAAAAGTTAACAGGTGAAACTATCTTTAATAATGTATTTTGAGCCCAAGATGTGTAAAATATTATAATTTCAACATGTAACCATTATAAAAAACTGAGAGATTACTACATTTCTTTTTCTTACAAAGTCTATGAAATCCAGTGTGTATTTTACACTTCTAGCACATCTCAATTTGGATGCTGAATTTTCATTGGAAATACTAGATCTGAATTTAGATTTCGTAAAATTTACAGTCAAAAAAGTAGACTCATTTATCCAAGTAGTTCAAATATACTTAAAAGTTTTCTAGGAACTGAACTGAGTATCAGTTTTTAGATTTCAATTTAAAGTTAAATATAATTAAAAATTTCATTCCTTGATTAGACTAACATTTCAAGTGGTCAATAGCCACAAGCGGCTAGTAGTCGGCACAAAACATTAGATGGTAGTTAAGTGCAATGGAGTAAAATTTTTAAAAAGCAGGGCAAAAAGAATACAAGGCTTTGGAGAGGGTGGAAGATTCTTACTTAAAACACAGGGTGGTCTGAAATAAGGCGGCTACTTGAGAAGGAACAGAAGGAACCAAGGGAGTGAGTCATGACATTTCAGGCATAAGGAACTGCAACCACAAAAGGCCCTGAAGTGGAGGCATGTTTGGTAGAGCCAAGATACAGTAATGAGGCTAGCGTAGCTCCATATCAGGAACAAATAGAAAAGTCAAAGTCAGAGAGATTGTTGGGGAGGAGGGGAGGTATAAGGGCTCTGGCTTTTGCTTGGTAGGGTTTGGAACAGAGGGCTGAAATAATTTATGTCTTGAAATGATTACTCTGGCTCCTATGTTGAAGGGTCGGGAGTTGAAGCAGGGAGACCAGTAGGGGGCTACTGAAGGATAATCCTGAGAAAAGAAGGTAGTTTGAATAAAAGTGGTAGTAGAAATGAAGGCAGTAAAAAGTGGTCAGACTCTGAACGTATTTCGAAAGTAGAGTCAATAGCATTTGCTGACTGACTGGATACAAGATATGAGAAAAAGAGAAACAGAGTTGTGATTTGCCTTTTTTTTCTAACAGCCATAAACTATATATGTTGAACAATTTTAGAATTAAAAACATTTTTTTAACGTTTATTCATTTTTGAGAGACAGAGCATGAGTGGGGGAGGGGCAGAGAGGGAGACAGAATCCAAAGCAGGCTCCAGGCTCTGAGCTGGCAGCACAGAACCCCATGAGGGGCTCGAATTCACGAGCCATGAGATCATGACCCGAGCCAAAGTCGGATGCTTAACCAACTGAGCTACCCAAGCACCTCAAAATAGCTTACTTTTAACTTGCATGTTTTGATTCCTAATCAGGTTGAATTTTTTTCTATGTTTATTGGCAATTTTCTTTCTCTTCTTCTGTTCTCGGTTTCATGTCCTTTGATAATTTTCCCAGATGCTCAAGTCCTTCTTAACAGTTTGTAATCTCATTAATGTTGACTATTTTGTCATACATGTAAAAACTTTTAATTCTCAGAAGGCTATCATTTAATTTTTTATGGATTCTGCTACTGTACTCTGCATATTGATTTGTGACATATAATTAAAATAGGAGCTTAGATCTGAAAGGGCTTATCTAAATCCTTTATATAGCTAAGGAAATGGAGATCCTAGAAACTACAGTTATTATATTATATAGTTATTTAGTTAATGAGCCAAAATGAACTCAAGATTTTACAATTCTCACAATTTACCACATAGGAGGTGGTAAATCTAAAAACTTGGTATTCTCTTTGACTAGCCCCAGGTTACATGATCAGAGGGGGAAATGCTTCTAATGCATAAAACTAAAACATAAAACATAAAAACAGGATGGTTACTGTTGTGTCAAAACCTTTGCAGCTCTCAAAACAATGGATAAGTACTCCCATATTCTAAAAAGAGACATCCCAATAGGACTTGCTAAAGGTAGCCAAAGCTGGTTCTGCAACTCAGGCTATTAAAACAAGGCCAATCTACAGAAAAGGCTAAAGACTGCAGGAAGAGAGCATTTTCTTTTGAGAATTTTCATCCCAGTTGGGAAGGCAATGCACTTATTTACCTTTTAAGGGGGAATGCTTCTAGTGGGGCATGCTTCTCTTCATCACCAGTGAGACAAGTGGCAAAACAATGTCTTGGAGCAATTAAGAGGTGGTTATTTCACAGGTAGATTGACCTGCAAAAACTTACAGGCCCACCCCATACTGCTATTGAAGTAAAAGTACAAAAGATTTTTAGGAAAGCTTGACATGCATGTGTCTCCAATAGTTTGGAGACATTCAAGATAAAGTTTTAAGCGAGGCGAACTATTCTTACACCAGAGCAAGGATAACTATATGGGATACGAGCTGTACTTCCATCAAAAATGGGGGAAGGGGACATCTTTATTGAGCATAAAGTGGACATCCCAAGTAAGCAAGCTAGAAGGACCATAATAGCCTAAGAAGGCTGCCCAACAAGAAGCACAAGAAACCCCAGAGCATATGATCAAGTGCAAAATAATAGAATACACACACACACACACACACACACACACACACACACACACACACATACACACACCTGTCCCTGGCTCCTTGCACAGAGCTCCTAAAACCCTTGGAATTTCCTGGGTGACAGGAACATCTTTGCTCTAATGAGATGACTCTTGGTGGACTCCTGGATAGGAAGTGGTCAACCAGAAAGACCAAGACATGATTAGAAGTTTGAAACTTTCAGTCCCACTCTCCATTCTCAATAGAGAGACTGGAAAATGGAGTTAATGATTGATTATGACCATGCAATGAAGCCTCCATTAAAAAAAAAAAAAAAAAAAAAAAAAAAAAATTCCCAAATATGGGGCTCCTGGGTAGCTCAGTTGGTTAAGCATCCGACTTCAGCTCAGGTCAGGATCTTGCGGTCCATGAGTTCAAATCCCACATTGGGCTCTGTGCTGACAGCTCAGAGCCTGGAGCCTGCTTCAGATTCTGTTCTCCTCTCTCTGCCCCTCCCCTGCTCACGCTTTGTCTATCTGTCTCTCAGAAATAAACATTAAAAAAAATTTTTTTTTAAATCCCCAAATATGGGTTTGGGTAGCTTCTAGGCTGGTGAACACATGGAGGTCCTAGGGTAATGGTGCACTGAGAGAGGGAATGGAAGCTCCATACCCCTTTCCACATACCTTATCCTATGCATCTCTTCCATCTAGATATTCATCTGTATCCTTTATCACATCCTTTCATAATAAGTGGGTAAATAGTAAGTAAGCTGTTTCCATAAATTCTGTGAGCTGCTCCTGCAGATTAACTGAACCCACGGAGGGGGTCACGGGAAGCCCAATTTATAGCCAGTCGGTCAGCAGTACAGGTGACAACCTGGGACTTGGATGGGCATCTGAAGTGGAGGGAGCAGTCTTGTGGGACTCAGTCCTTAACTTACGAAATGTGACAATAACTCCAGGTAGAAACTGTCAGAATTGAACTGTAGGATATCCAGCTAGTGTCAGAGAGGATCACCTGGTATGGGGAAAACCCCCACATATCAGGCTTCAGAAGTACTGTGAGTGTGGTAGTAGTGTAAATAGTAAAGGAGTGAGTCTTCTACTCGCCAGGACATATACGTAGGGCATACTATGTATCCTAGCCTTTAGGAAAACAAAATTTCTTTAACAGTTGGAAATGACCAAATGTTCACCAAGCGCTGAATGAGTAAACAAACTGTATATCTATACACAGAAAACGACTTGGTAATAAAAAGGAACATACTAATGATACAGGCAACAATAATAATGAATTTCAAAAGCATTATATATTAACTGAAAGAAGCCAGATACAAGACTACATACTATGCTTCTAAATTATTGAAAATCTAGAAAAGGCAAAACTATAGTGAAAGAAAGCAGATCACTAGTTGCCTGGGGCTGAGAAAAGAGACTGACAGAAGTAGGACACAAGGGTACTTTTTAGGGTGCTGCAATGTTGTATAACATGATTGTGATGTTGGTTACATAATTGTAACATTTGTCAAAATTCATCAAATTGTAAGCTTATACTTAAAAGAGAGAGACAGATAAGTATAATTTTACACCCTGAGGCTTCACAAAGCAAGAGAACTCAAGAAAATTGGAAAGTGTCTACTTAAAAAAAAATAGATTTCCCCTCCAAAATCAGAGCACCTAAAGAAATATGAATTACTATGTTCTCAGCTCATCTGTTAATTCATATGAGAAAATAAAAAGTATAGAATAAAAAAGGACAAAATGATTGCAAAAGGAACATCAACAAAGTAATGATAATTAAAATTTTAAATTGCATGGACCATCAGATCCAAATGATACCAAATCTGTGTTAACATAAGGTAAGCTCTTAATGGTACCCTACAAAGTTCCGTTGGTCCTATTTTGTTCAGTACTTATCCAAATTAAGAATAAAGATACAGAAAGAATGCTTATTTAATCTATGTATGATACAAAGCAAAATAATGGTTCTATAAAAGGATCAATAAAAAAGCTGAGCTGTATTTAACAGTGTAAATTTCATATAGATAAACATTAGGCTCAGAAGAATCAAGTACAAAGATACAGATGAGGAAATCTAGCCCAAAAGCATTTCATATAATAACAGTCAAGATTTATCAAGCACTTCATCATGCATTGCTCAAAGCAACTTACATATATTCATTCATTTATTTCATTCAAAAAATTATCTACTGAATATTTACAACATGCCAGTAAGCATCATAAACATATTAGTGAAGAAAACAGACATGAAGCTTACATTGTAGTGTTTGAAGACAGGTAAAAAACAAAATAACTAATACAGTAAATGAAATGGATAAAAATAAAAGAGAAAAACTGACAGGAATCCTGTGCATATATATGATTACTAAATAGGTTGGTCAGAAAACACCTCATTGTGAAGGCAACTTTTGAGTAGCCTTGAGACAGGTGATGTAATGAATCCTACAGGTATCTGGAAGAATACTGTTGCAGGCAGTATGTGCAAAGCTTTTGGGGTGAAGTATGGCTACCATGAATGACATTTAGAATGCTGGTGTGGCTATGGCAGAGTAAAACAGAAAAAGGAGACAGGAAAGCAACAGAATGGGAAAACGTAAAGGTAGTGAAGAGCCATACAAACCATCAAGAGTTCTCTGGTTTTTACTCTGAGTGACATGGAAAACTATTGGAGAGTTTTGAGCAGTGATATGGCATGATATGACTTACATTTCAAATTGATAATTCTGATCACTTCCAGATACATTTAGGAGGAGAAGCAACTTTGTTGATTGAGTGAGATATGAAGTGTGAAAGAGAGGTTACTAAAAAATAACTTCAAGGTTTCTAACTTGAGCAACTAAAAAAAGAAATTCTATTAACTGAGATGAGGAAGACTGCAAGAAGAATAGATTTAAAAGCAAAGATTCATGTTTGCTTTGAGATATGTTTGGGATATCTATTAAATATCCAAAAGGCAATATTGTGCAGGTGACTGGTAAGTCCAAAGTTCCAGGAATCTAGGCTACATACAAAAGTGTTGAAGGTCATCAGAGTACAGATAGTATGTAAAACCACAAGACTGAAAGATTACTAAAGGAATAAAGGTAGAGTAGAAAAGTTCACAAACTGAGCCCAAGGGTAGCCCAATAATAAAAAAGGTCATCAGAAAGATGAGAAGAAACTGTTAGTCATTAGGTATTCATATAGTTAGTCCTCACTGATACCTTCTAAATTATTACTCCTATTTTATAGTTGAGGTAGCTGCAATTGGCCAGAGATTTCATAGCTAAAAAGTGCAGAATCAGGGTTCAAACCCAGGCAATCTGGCCTCAAAGTCTTTTGATGCATTATCCTATTCTTCTCTAAAGGACCTGAGTTTTTAAAGCACTTCATATTCTGCATAAATCAACACTATATCACTGTCCAAAAAGCTAATGGAATCTCGGGCTACATTAGGAAGTGAATAAGGTCAAAACGAAAGGAGGTATTACTCTAAGTGTATTTAGCACTTTTTAGACCTCATCTGAAGATACTGTATTCTGGCTGGTACACTTTATAAACATTTAATAGGTACTCAAGAAAGGTTAGTTACTATCCTTTACTATCTACTATCCATTACTATCATCACCATCATCATCATCATTATGATGCACACAGTAGCTGGTCCTCAAATCTCTGGAAGTCGCTGCTGTCAGCATTGCCATGCTATTTTCCCAAACTGAGCAACAGAGCATCAATTGAGTAAATTAAGTATCTTGTCTTAAATCTAAATACTAGTTTTTTCAGAGTTTTTATTAGAAGTCAATTAGACTAGTCAACTGTTTTAAGAACGAGAGAAAAAACTACATATATCTTAACCATTACTCGACACAAGGCACAAAGTTTGTAACTGTATCATTTAAAGCATCAATTTCAAAAACAATAAAGTAATATTGTTTCATGGTATAAGAAACCTATCTAGCCATGCTGCCTAGACAAGCCATGCTATCTACATCAGCACGACCGAACAGAACTTTCTGTGATGATGGAAACGTTCAGTGGAAATGCTTTGTATTTGTGCTGTCCATTAGGAAACACACAAACCTTAGGTGCTACTGAGCACTTGAAATGTAGCTAGTGTGACTGAGAACCTGGATTTTTTATTTAATTTAAACAGCCACATATACCTAATGGCTAGCGTATTAGACGACGCGGTTCTGAGTTAAGATCTAGATTAAGACCCGGCATTCCAGGACAAAATAGCCACAGATATTTGCCTGAAGCTATAAAAATAATAATTAAGATAAAATCACATACAAAAACAAAAGTAAAGAATTTAGGTGATCATCAAAATATTGACATGCTTAATTACTGTCCCTTTTCTTCCACCCACCCTCCCTTTCTAGGGTAACCGAAAGTGTCATACCCTTGTATTTTTTTTTTTTTTTTACTTGCTTGCTTTTTAATTACTGTCAGCGTTTTCGGAACCCTAAAGTGCTAAGTTAATTTACAAGTCATTCCTGTCTCCTGTCTAACACACACACACACACATACACTTCCGAGAAACCAAGTTATAGAATGGATATACATTATGTGTCTCATTCCTTCTGTCTCAAATTCCAACCCATCGAAGCCTACACTAAACAGCTGGCTCTTTCGAGGTCGTAACCCTCCAAGGACACCTTCCCTCTGGGGCTCCAGAAGCACAGGGTCAGGGGTGTGGCAGGGGCGGTTTTGGATTTCGTGGAGCAACGGAAGAGCCACGCCGTGAGCGCATGTGTGGGTGTGTTCAAGACAGGCAAGGAACCGCGCACTAATACGAGGGGGAAATGGGGACATTCGCATATGCACACGAGGAAGGAACAGGTGTCCAGGCAGGCCCCAGGTTACCTGCACATCCCCCGGGAAATAGAGAACGTGATGCTGGGGCGCTGGCTGCGGCTCCTCCTTCGCCCGGTCCCCAGGGAGGGCCCGCCGTTCCGGTCCCTCCCCGGCTGTCTCCGCCGCCAGCAGGAGCAACTCGTTGCTGCGCTGCGGGTCAGCTCCCGGCACCGTGGACAGCTGCAGGCACTGCGACCGGCGCCCCTCCGCCGACGGGGAGAACGGCGCACCGCTGCCGCCGCCCAGGTTCATGGTTTCGGCCTGCGAGCGGGACGCGGCGATTCCGAGGCTGAGCTGCGGCAGGAGGAGCAGCAGCGGTGGCGACCGCAGGAGCCTGAACTCCCACATGGGTCGCTGCCGCGAGAGCAGTTCAGGGGTGGGGGGAGGTCCTGAGGGAGGGACATCGGCAGGCCGCCCAACGGTCGGCGGGAGCGGCCCGGGCGGGACTCGGCGCGGGGGCGACGACGGCGTCAGAGGCCGACGTCCGCGCGCAGCGTGCGTAAGGGAAGGAGGGGTGTGCACGAAATCCGACTCGGCTCCCAGCGGGGGCGATGGGGGCGTGGCCCTAGGAAAGACGTTTGTGATTGGTGAGTTCTGCTTTGCCCGGGAAGTTCGAACGGAAGTCTGGGAAAGAGTTGGGAGAGCAAAGGAAGAGGGAATGTAGTAAGGTCTCTGAAAGAAGGGCAGCACTTGTAGCGTACTCGCAGCAGCAGGAGTGGCTCGAAGGTCGTTGTCCAGTAACTGGGTAGAATTTTGAGTATGCTATACTCCCGTTTCAGTAGGCTCACCTTGCAGGTGAGGTGTTTGTTTGTTTGTTTGTTTTGTAGTTCTTTGAATGTTAAATGAAGGGAATCTCCCTTTTCTCACCAGCTCATTTTCTTTGTAGATAAACTAAGATTTCTAGGTTGATGAGAATTTGTGGTTAGATACGAAATCTAATGCACCTTTGACTGGTACTGGGGAACAGGGCACATGAGTTGGAACAGGAAAAATGGGGCAAGGCATTAGCTGTTACACAATTGTTGTCCCTGGGGTTTGCAGCCAACAAGATTTGCTATTTTAGGGTTTTCAAAAACCAGTTCGGACAGTAGGAAAATGATAGGTGTCCAACAACCATCTGTGTCCAGTTGTGTAAGAGGAAGATTTGGCCAAATGTATGCTAAAGGCAGGGAGGGGTAGGGGAAGGGTCCAGTATTCTAAACTTCAGGTGCCTGTGAGGCAAGGCACTGTAAAGAGCCCTATAGAAGACAATATTAGTGATGATTGTAAAAATTACAGCCAACATTTACTGGGGCGTTACTGTAGGTCAGGAGTTGATACAATAAAGGGAATTCTCAACTTTCAGTGTTTGTGTCCTGCTCACGGGCTCTCAGGGAAGCCATACATTTACCAGAGTCAGCAAAATCTCAAAGCATGGGCTCTGTTTCTGCCTTGAGTACACATTGTACATCTGCTTTGTTTACAAACAACCTAAAAAAGAGCATTTCAATCATAAAGAGTTTAAAAAAACAAAACAAAAACCTCCCTGGTTCCCATAAGATTAAGGTCATACAGCCCTGCATGTTACAAAAGCTTAAGATTAGGTAATTTTCTGAAATGTCTTTTATCTAATGATTTGTAACTTTTTATGTAGACCCTACACAAAATATTCCTTCCCTGGAGCACTCTCTATGATGATTGTGCATCCTGGGAAGCCGTCCTAACTTGGGATGAAATAAAACTTTCTTTCTTTTAGAAATTCTAAAAGATCGCTCATTTTGACAAACTAAGAACTTCATATTATTAACTGTTCTGAGTCTGTATATGATTGTGTTTATACATACTGTTTTCTTTTCTCCACATTTCAAATATTAACAAATAGTCTTGAAGTAAGAACACAAATGAATAAATGATAAAATATAATTTTCTTATATATACTATAGTGACTTCATTGAAGTGTACTATGCTAACCTACTTCGGTTCAAATTATTGGGTTCTATCTGACATCATAATAGTGTAACCAATCAAGAATTAATTATTATTAAGTAGGTCTGTTTTTTTTTTTTTTTTTTTTTACAGAGTACTGGTTAAAAAGAAACTGAGGCCAATTATATAATTATGAATATAGAATCATGTTTAGGAAACCAGCCTTCACTCTATTTGTGAATCACATACATATTGCTACTTTCTCTTGTTAGGTAGAGGATTACTGAAGTGTAATCCAGTAACCCAAACACGTACATGTACTCCAAATGCAGTTTTTGATTTATGTAGTCTTGTTTTTAGGTTGACCTTTTAACTGAAATGGTCACTACTGAAGAGGATGGAGATGGTGCCTGGTGGGTGGCTCAGTTGGTTAAGCATCTGATTCTTGATTTCAGCTGAGGTCATGATCTCACAGTCATGAGATTTAGCCCTGAGTTGGGCTCTGCGCAGCATGGAACCTGCTTAAGATTTTTTTTCTCTCTCTCTCTCTCTCTTTCTCTCTGCCCTTTCCCTTAAAAAAACCAAGAGGGTGAGGAGTTCTTGTGCTCTAGAAAGATTAATTGTAGTAAACATTAAATACTATAAGTTGTCCCAGTTGTTCTAAGATAATTGAGGTCTTTAAGAAATACAAATAAAGATTTAAAGGGTCAAGTAAATAAACAGACTGAAATAAGCACAAGGTGTTTTTTTTTTCCCCACAGTTAAGGATTTACATAACCCTACAGGAGCCACTTCCAGAGAAAATAACAGCTCTTAATTCATTAGTTGAGGTATGTATGTCATTTATGTTAAGTCATTGACATTATAATTCCTTTTCATTGGTCCTATTGATGTTACCGTAATATCTCTTTTCTTTCCCTGTCTCCTCTTCCTTTTTCCAGGAAGACCCAATTTTGTAAATCTCTACTTAGCTAACAGCAGTAGGCACAGACTGCCCACCACTTTCCCCCTTTATTCTCTCTTGGAGATGGGCTTTTCTTCCCTGAAAGGGGTCTTGCATATACAAAGTTAGTGTAACCAGTTGTTTGGATTTCCCCTTTTTATCAGATAGCGGTCTCCACAGGAATTTTAATATGTTTATAGGGCCCAAAAGGCCACAGCTTATCTCTGTACTCTAGACATTGCTCAGGGGATCCTGTGGGGCTTTCAGAACTTTTGTTATACTATTCAATATAATAAATAGAAAAAGTTGCAGAATTGGAAGGAATCTGAGAGAGCGTAATTAATATATATTAAAAAGGATTGCATTAAAATGTCATAAATTCCAGTATCTACAGAGGCTAAGCCTGTATCATAAATAGTAAAATTGGCCATGTGTAATACAATAGGGAATGGTAAAGACCGCAGCAAACTAGAAGAAAATAATCATATTTGAAGGAGGCAGTCACTATTCACTGCCAGCCAGTAATAAAATGAAAGCAACATTTAACCAAACTCCAATTTTTCTTTTTTTTTCAAACTCAAATTTTTCAAGAGAAATCAGATACATAGATTTTTATGTGTCATTTCCTAATTTATAAATCTTGCAAACTAATTAAATTTGTATTTAAAATGTTTTATCAAATTAAATGCACACATAGACCAAATTTGGCCTACGGGTCACAAATGTGCAGTTTCTCTACTAAAAGGTAAAATGAATGGATACAGAAAAGCAGAGAATGGGGGAAAAAAGAAGACCTCAAATATGGGTTCCTATGGGAGACTGAATGTGAAAGAAATGGAAAAAGGTTTCTAAAATTTTTTTTTATGGAACTTGAATCAGATCTCATTTGATATTCTTTGAGAGATTCCAATAATGTTTTAAGTCTTTTCAGTTTTTCTCGATTTTGGACAGGTGTTTAGCGTGCTTTCATATGCCTCTGTACCAAAATTGGACACTGAAAGGAACGGGCTTCAGATGAGGTATGCAACTCTAGCATATAGTTTTGCCCCCAAATGCCTAACAAAACTAAATTAGAGAATAAAGGCATCTGGGGATTTGGAAGCTTACTTTTTGGCTAGTCTCACTAGCTAAGTGACACTCTTTACACTGGTCTTGTAGCATATGATTTAAATATATACTTCAGCAAAATCCATTGCTTCAGCAAAATATAATCACTATGTGTCAAGACCTTATGGATTATCTTTAACACTCAGTGAATGCTAAAATGCGATGATTTAACTAATTGTACTTGCATACATTATACTTAATCCACTATTAAAAAGTTAGGAAATACCAACTAAAAACTTAATAAATCTTCAACAAAATACTAGCAAGCCAAATTTAGCAACACACAAAAAGAATTACGCACAAAGTAGGATTTATCCCAGAAATGCAAGGTTGGTTTCACATTTGAAAATTAATTAACATTATACACCATACCAATAGAAGAAAAAACAAAAGTGACATGATTATCGTAATGGACTCAGAAAAGGCATTTGATAAAAATCCAATACCCTTTCATGATTGAAAAAAAAAAAATTCAACAAACTATGAAATAGAAGGGACTTTTTTCAACCTAATAAAGGATATCTATGAAAAGCTCACAGCTAACATCATTCTTAATGGTGAAAGACTGATGGCTCCCTAAGAACCAGACACAAGATAAAGATGTCTACTCTTGCCATTTCCAATCAACACTGTACTGGAGGTTCTAGCCAGGGCAGTTAGGCAAGAAAAGGAAATAAAAACCATCAGATTGGAAAGGAAGAAGTAAAACCATGCAGATGACATGATCTCGTATACAGAAATTTCTAAGGAATCCACTGAAAACTATTAGGAATAATAAAAAAGTTCAATAAAGATGTAGGATGCAAGATCAATATACAACTATCAATCATATTTCTGTACACTAGCATTGAACAATACAAAAGTGAAATTAAGAAAATGTCATTTACAATATCATCAAAAAGAATAAATAGGCATAAGTTTAATGAAAGAGATGAAGAATTTATATACTGAAAGCTACAAAACGTTGTTGAAGGAAATTAAAGACTTAAATAAATGGAAAGACATCTCATGTTTGTGGATCAGAAAATATTAAGATGACAATTCTCTTGAAGTTGATTTACAGATTCAGTGTAATCCCTATCAAAATCTGAGCTGTCTTCTTTGTATAAATGTATATGCTGATCCTAAAATGCAGATGAAAATGCAAGGGACACAAAATAGCCAAAATAGTCTTGAAACAAGATGATCAAAGTTGGAAGGCTCCTAATTCTCCCATTTCAAAACTTACTACAAAGGTACAATAATCAAAACAATGTTGTACTGGCATAAGGGTAGATATATGGACCAATGGAGTAGAATTGAGAATTCGGAAATAAACTTTAAATTTATGGTGAATTGATTTTCAACATGGGTGCCAAGAAAATTCAATGGCAAAAGAAGTCTTTTCAACAGGTGGTGCTAGGGCAACTGAATAGCCATATGCAAAAGAATGAAGCTGTTACCCCTTTCTTATACCATACATAAAGACTAACTCAAAATGGATCATAGGCCTAAATGTATGCACTGAGACTATAAAACTCTGAGGAAAAAAAATTAGTAAATAATGACCTTGCATTAACTAAAGCCTTTTTAGACATGACATCAAAAGCACAAGAGTCAAAAGAAAAACATAGTTAAGTTGGACTTCATCTAAATAAAAAACTTTCAGTGGCTCAAAGAACACCAGTAAAAAGTGAAAAAACAACCCACAGAATGTGAGAAAATATTTGAAAATCACATACTTGATAAGGAACTTGTATCTAAAATATATAAAGAATACTTACCAATTAACAATAAAAAGAACCCAATTTTTAAAATGGGCAAAGGATCTGATATTTCAGAGAAGATCTATAAATAGACAAAAAAGACATGAAAAATACTCAACTCACCACTAGGGAAATGCAGATCAAAAGCACAAGAGATCCCACTTTATACCCACCAGGATGGCTATAATAAAAGAATATAGATAATAACTAGTCTTGGTCGTGATGTGGACAAGTTGGGGAACTGTCAGGCATTGGTAGAAATGCCTGTTGGTAGAAATGGGGAAGCTGCTGAGGAAACAGTTTAACAGTTTTCAAAATGTTAAATGTAGATTTGCCCTGTGGCCCAGAAATTTCACTCCTAGATCTATACTCAAGAAAAATGAAAACATATCCAGGTAGCAACTTGTTTGTAAATGTTCATAGTAGCATTACTCAAAACAGCCAAAAAGTGGAAACAATAAAATGTCCATTAACTGATGAATGAATAAATAACATGTGAGATAGCCATATAATGAAATATTATTCATTAATAAAAAAGAGTGAAGTGCTGATACATGCTATAACATCAATTAACCTTGAAAATATCATGCTAAGTGGCAAATACTAGTTACAAAAGACCAAATATTGTATGAGTCCATTTATATGAGGTGTCTGGAAATAGCACAGAAGTAGATTAGTAGTTGCATAGAGCTGGGGAGGAGGGAGACTAGTTAAAAACTACTCACTAAGTGCAGCCCACACTCAAGGGAAGAATTAGGCTCTACTTGAAGGGAAGAATGTCAAAACTTATGGATATATCTTAAAACAACCACACCCGGATTCTAACTCTAGTGTATTAGAATTCAGAGATCTTTGAACTTAAGCACAAGGGGAATAAAATAAGAAGGGAAGCAGACTTGGCTAAGCCATTATCTATAAAACAAACATAAGATGACTCTGAAAGGTAGAAAAAAGAAAGCAGACAGGCCAGGGACCTTGAGACTCAAAGAATAATAAGATGGTAAATACACTGGGTTTTCTTTTTGCCTTGTATACTATAGAATTAAAGAATCCAGCAACTCAGAAACTCCATTAGGCACAGACAGCAAAAGTTTCAAGGAAAGGCTGCTGTCTGTAGGGACAGCAGGAGGGAAGGGGAAGCCTTGCAAGATAGCAAACTTTTAGAAAATCAATGCTCTACTCCAGCAAAATGTCACAGGAAACACTGCACCACCCAAGAGGCAAAGGCTGAATGGAGAGCCTAGACTTCTACCCTCATGTTGAACGAGGTATCTTGACACCCTTGCTAGGGTGGTGCCAGAGAGGCTCAAGTAGAGAGCCTGGACTTTTATCTCCATCTCCAGTACAGGCTTCTCCTTCCACCACATTGTCAGTGGATACGATATGGAAATTCAGGACTTTTGCCATTGCCCAGCAATAATGAGGCCACCCCTACCACAATGTCGTTATAGACTGTGTGGAGAACTGGAATATCTCTCCATACCCAGTAGTAATGAGAAGCTCTTCCCTCCCATCCACTGTCAAAGCAAGCCATGCAGGGAATCTGGATTTCTATCACTATTTGGCAATAGCAAGCTAATAGCCCTTCTCCCCTGCTGGAATGGTATCAAAGTTTAAAACCAAAGGTTTAAATAAGATAGAATCATATAATATGAAAAATTCCAGGTTTTGTTTGAAAACCACTTGTCATACCAAGAATGAGTTAAATCTCAAACTGAATGAAAGAGACGATAGATACCAACAGGGAAGTGTCAGAGGTATTATAATTCTCTGGTGAAGAATTTAAAGCAGCAATGATAAAAATGTTTCACCAAACAATTGCAAACACACTTGAAACAAAATTGAAAAAGAAAGTCTCAACAATGCAATAGAAGACATAAAAAAGAACCTACATAGGCACCTGAGTGGCTCAGTTGGTTAAGCATCCAACTCTTGGTTTCGGCTCAGGTCGTGATCTCACAGTTTCATGAGTTCGAGCCCCACATCAGGCTCTGTGCTGACAGCACAGAGCCTGCTTGGGATTCTTTCTCTGCCCCTCCCCCACTCATGCTGTCTCTGTCTCTCTCAAAATAAACACATAAAAACTTAAAAAAAAAAAAAAAAGAACCTACATAAGAACCATTGTGGATGGACTCAAAAGCAGTGTAGGAAATAGAGGAAAGAATCAGTGAACCTGAGGTAGGGTAATAGAAATTACCTAACCTGAATAACAAAGAGAAAATAGACTGAAAAAAATAAAAAATAAATAGCCGTAGAGGGTAGTGAGACTATCACAAAAGGTCTAATATTCATGTCATTAGAGTTTGGGAGGAGAAGAGGAAGAGAGTAGGGTTGAAAAAGCACTTAAAGAAATAATGGCTAAAAATTTCCCAAATTTAGCGAGACATAACCTACAGATTCAAGAATCTGAATGAACCTCAAGCAGGATAAAGCAAAAGAAATCTATGCCACTGTACATTGTAGTTTAACTTGTGGAAACTGAAGACAAAGGAAAAATCTTGAAGGCATCCAGGAAAAGCTGACACCTGATAAAGGAAATTTTCCACTTTTAACGTTTGTGGGCTCTGCTACTGGGCTCCCAGGGAAGCTATACTTTAACACTAGCCAAGGACAAAGTGACTTCACAAAACTTCAAAGCATGGGCTCTATTTCTTCCCCAAGAACATATTGTACATCTGCTTTGTTAAAATAACCAAAAAGGAGCATTCTGAACAAAAGATAAGGAAAAGGAAGAAACTTCCCTGATTCCCATAGGAGTTAAGTCATATAGCCCTATGTCTATTAGCAACTTAAGATAAGGTCTGCAACTTTCTGAAATGTTCTTTGTCTAATAATTTGTAACTTTTTATGTAAAAAAATGTATATAACCCTACACCAAATATTCATCTGTGGAGCACTCTCTTTGTGAAGTTTGTGTAACCCCCTCAGCTGTCCTAACTTGGACTTGAATAAAACTTTCTTTCCTTTAGAGATTCTTAGAGGTTTGTTCATTTTACTTCAACACACCTTACCTATAGGAAAAAAAAAAATTGAAATGACAGGAAATTTCTTATCAGACACATGGAGGTCAGAAGGAAATAATGCTTTTCAAGTGCTGAAAGAAAAGAACTGTCAACTCAGAATCCTATACCTGGTGAAAATATCATTCAGGAATGAAGACACATGAATCTACAATTTGAAAATAAGTTCAGTTTTTAAAACTTTCATTAGACTCATTTTTCATCTTCTTATTGTAGGCAACAGTTTTGCCAGTTGTTTGCTATCATTTAACATAGGGCATCATTTTTCAAGGCTTCAATATAATTTCCTAGTTGACTTAGTATCCTAGACTCCTTACACTGTCACCAGCCTCAGATATCAATCTAGGTCTTTCTTGGTGGAGGCAGTGGGGAATACCATTATTCCTGACATATGAAGAAAGCAGGTTTTCAGAAAACCTGTTTACTTATCAGAAAACAAAAAAACAGAAATCAAATTCTCAGTTTTAGGGAGGCAGGTGGGGGGATGGGCATTAAGGAGAGCACTTGTGGTGAGCACTGGGTGTTATATGTAAGTAATGAATCCCTGAATTCTACTTCTGAAACCAGTACTACATTATATGTTAACTAACTTGAATTTAAATAAAATCCTGGAAAAAAAATTCTCGGTTTTAGTCCCTAAAGCCCTGGGCTTTCTTTGTTTCTGGGAATCACCTCAGTAGCATTTTTTTTTTAAAGCACAACCTTTTCATTTATATTCAATTACATGAATTTTATATATACTGCTTAGAAAAATTTTAAATTTATAACTTTATTTTTAGAACAGTTTCGGGTTTACAGAGAAATTGAATAGAAAGTACAAATAGTTCCCATATTTCCCCTATCTCCCCACCTTAGTTTCCCTGTATTAACATCTTCTATTAGTGTGGTAACTTTGTTACCGTTGATGAGCCAATAGTGTTACATAATTATTAACTCAAGTTTATAGTTTGTTTACATTAAGGCTCATTTTTTGTGTTATACATTTTATGGATTTTGTCAACTGTATAATGCCATGTACTGACCATTACAGTATCATACTGAACAAATTCCTTGCCCTAAACGTCTCCTGTGCTCCAACATATTCATGCCCTCACCAGTCCCCACCCCAAACCCCTGGCAATCTCTGATCTTTTTACTGTCTCAAGTTTTGCCCTTTTCAGAACATCATATAGTTGAAATACTATAGTATGTGGGCTTTTCAGATTGACCTCTTTCACTTAGCAATATGCTCTTGAGTTTCCTTCATGTCTTTTCATGGTATAGTAGCTCATTTCTTTTCACTGCTGAATAATGTTCCATTGTATGGGCTTGTATGGACGTACCACAGTTTGTTTATCCATTCACCTATTGAAGGACATCTTGGTTGCTTCCACATTTTGGCAATAATAAATAAAGCTACTATAAACACTTGTGTGCTGTTTTTATGTGTGTGTGTGAACATAAGTTTTCAAGTCATTTAGGTAAATACCAAGAAGTGTGATTGCTGGATCATATGGTAAGAGTATGTTCAGTTTGGTAAGAAACTGCCAAACTGGGGCGCCTGGGTGGCGCAGTCGGTTAAGCGTCCGACTTCAGCCAGGTCACGATCTCGCGGTCCGTGAGTTCGAGCCCCGCGTCGGGCTCTGGGCTGATGGCTCAGAGCCTGGAGCCTGTTTCCGATTCTGTGTCTCCCTCTCTCTCTGCCCCTCCCCCGTTCATGCTCTGTCTCTCTCTGTACCAAAAATAAATAAACGTTGAAAAAAAAAAAAATAAAAAAAAAAAGAAACTGCCAAACTGTCTTCCAAAGTGGCTGCACCATTCTGCATCCCCACCAGCAGTGAGTGAGAGTTCTTGTTCCATGTCCTAACCAGCATTTGTTGTCAGTGTTTTGGCTTTCAGCCATTCTAATAGATGTGTAGTGGTATCTCATTTTATTTTACATTTTTCTGCTAACATGTAATGTTGAGTATGTTTTCATAAGTTTATTTGTCATCTCTATATGTTTTCTGGTGAGATGTCTGCTTAAATCTCTTGTCCTTTTTAAATTGGACTGTTTGTTGTCTTATTGCTAAGTTTTAAGAGTTCTCAACAGATTTCAGATATCAATCCTTTACCAGATATGTGCTTTGCAAAGATTTTCTCCCAGCCTGTGGATTGTCATTCCATTCTCTTCAGTTTTTTTCACAAAGCTATATATTTTTTTTTAATATTCATAAAGTCCCACTTACCAATTTTTTCTTTCATGGATTGTGTTTTGGGTGTTGTATCTAAAAAGTCATCACCAAGCCCAAGGTCACCTAGATTTTCTTGTATGTTATCTTTAGGAGTTTTTTAGTTTTGCATCTTACGTTATTTTTAATTTTATTTATTTATTTTGAGAGAGAGTTGGGGAGGGGCAGAGAGAGAGGGAGAGAGAGAATCCCAAGCAGCTCTGCACTGTCAGCATGGAACCCAACATGGGACTTGATGCCACAAACTGTTAGATCATGACCTGAGCCAAAAAATCAAGAGTCAGACACTTAACTGACTCAGCCATCTAGGTGTCCCAGATCTACGATACATTTTGAGTTAATTTTTGTGTAGGGTGTAAAATTATGTCTAGATTTTTTTTTTTTTTTTTTATATGGATGTGCACTTGTTCTAGCACCATTTGTTAAAAAGACTCTTTGGTCCATTGTATTGCCTTTGCTCCTTTGTCAAAGATCATTTGATTATCTATGTGTGGTTCTATTTCTGAGCTCTCTATTCTGTTCCATTGATCTTGTCAGTAGCCTTTTAATAATTTCCCTTATTTGCTTATGCTGATTTGAGTTGAATTTTTATCAGTTGCAGCTGAAATATCACTGATTAATTCAAGCACTTAGTACATGCCAAGTACTGTGCTAATCTCTTTACATAAATTTAATCACAACAGTCTTTTGAAATAAATGAGGAAATTTGGGGTTTGTGAATTTAAATAACATGTTCAAGATCATATCGCCAATAAGTGACCCAGGTCTATCTGCCTGTCTATATTATACCGCCTGTTAAAGCTGACCTTTTAACTCCTCACTCAGACTATTATGATTGCTCTAATAGTTTTCTTCTGCTAATTACTGCCTTTAATTACACTATAGTTGCCTTCTAAATTAAATACTCCTTAGCTAGCATTTGAAGCTGAAACTACTTCTCCAGCTTTTTTCCTGTATTCTCTTACGTGTTCAGTGAGACTACTCTGTGATCTTGTATTATACCTTCTGCTTTACTATATCAGTATGTGACCTAACATATTCCTTATACTTGCTGCATCTCCAAATATCACAATTCCTCTTGTCAGAATCCATCTCAAATGCCATCTTCTCCCTTGACCCTTCTTAATTTTGTACCCCCACCTCACCTCAAAATTGGAACTAGGAGCTCTCTCCTTAAAGTCATCACAGCTTTTTATTTAAACTTCACTTGTGGCATATTTTATGCCTTATGTTTTAGTTATATGAATTTGACTCACTCTTAACTACCAGACAGCCACCACCTTTGCAGCTTGTATACTGTGTAGAGCCTGGCATGTATTTTTAAAAAATTTTATTGAGTGTATATCTATACGAAAAACTTCACTGAATGCTGGGATGGCCAAGATAAAAGACATAGCCAGCACTTTAAAAACAAACAAACAAACAAACAAAAACCCTACTAGTCTAGTAGGAGAAGCCAGACCAGAATACAATTGTTTTTCTGTGAATTACATTCTAATATGAAAGTAAACCTCCAGTACTGTAGAATGGAGCACAGAGTATGGAGTACTTAATGTAGTGTGAGTCTGGGAAAGAGAAGACTTATCAGAGGTCAACAAATAGGAGGTAGGCTGCTGAATGGACAGAATATTCAAAAGCAGAGAGGCCTAGGAGAGCATCACATTTGGAGTGCAAGTAGTTCAGATTAGCTATACTGAAATGTTTGAGTTAAAGAACGTCTAAGGATGAAACCATACAAGTAGGGAACAGCTACACCTTAAAGAAATTTCTGAGTCTTGCAAAGGAATTTGCATGGCATCTCCTGAGGGACATGAAAGTCATTGTAAGGTTTTAAGCAAGGAATTTCATGACCTTACTCATACTTAGATGGATCACTCCAACAGATATGTGCATAAAAGATTAGAATTAGCTGAAACTAATGTCAGGAAGGAAGAGCAGGTAGCAGAATGCTACAGTAGTCTAGATAAAATGGGACCTGAATAGGCCAAGGTGAAGAGAGAACTTATTTGCGAGATATTTAGGAGATAGAATTTATAAGACTTGGTGATGAGGTAAAGGAATTCTTTAAGATCTCATATTCTGTACACCTGGGGATTCATTTAAACTGTCTTTCTCATGCCAACTTAAAGAAGTACTGCTTCCGGGGCACCTTGGTGGCTCAGTCGGTTAAGCATCTGACTTCGGCTCAGGTCATGATCTGGTAGTTTGTGAGTTTGAGCCCCATGTCGGGATCTGTGCTAATAGCTCCGAGCCTCTCTCTCTCTCTCTCTCTCTCTCTCTCTCTCTCTCTCAAAAACAAATAAACATTAAAAAAAACTAAAAGAAGAAGAAGAAGAAGTAGTAGTAGTACTGCTTCCTCTTCCACTGTATAAATTACTGGGATCCATCTCCTTTCTTATCACCAAGAACCACTTTGCCAAGACAGTTTCTGCTACCAAAGGGACTCTCCGAGAAGGTTCTGCCTTATCAGAGCCTCTGGTGCTACCAGAAGGTAAAGGAGCCTCTGCTCACACTGCCACACTTGGGAGAAATATACTTCTAAAATTAAAATTAGAATTCATTTTGTCTTAGGAATAATATTAAAAGATAGGTACTCAGGTACATCACATGTTAAATGGCCCCTTTATGGTCTATTCCAGGAACATATAACTGTTCATGGCACTTCAATGACAATTGCTAAACAACCTTCTTTTTAAAAAAACCTTGAAAATTAAGTTGAAGGCATCTGGGATGCCGGGTGGCTCAGTCAGTTGAGCATCTGACTTTGGCTCAGGTCGTGATCCCAGGGTTCGTGAGCTCAAGCCCCACATCGGGCTTGCTGCTGTCAGCCTGTCAGCACCGGAGCCCTCTTTGGATCCTCTGTCCTCCTCTCTCTCTGCCCAATGCTCTCTCAGCTCAATGCTCTCTCTCTCTCTCAGAAAATAAATAAAACATTAAAAAAAAAAATAAGTTGAAGGCTCCTTATAGATACTGGTGTACCTAGGAGTAGGGAACATTTCACCTCAGCAAGAAGGAATGTTTTATTGGTGACATTCTTTGGAATTGCTGTCACATGATGATATTAATGATAATAAAGTTGACCTATTTTTAGTCTGCTTGATTATTATCTTTAAATTTTCTTGCAGCCAATGCAGCCCTTGTTGCCTGCTCTTAAAGCTGCTGCTTCTAGTCTTCCTTCCACCTCACTACTTGGTCCAGTGCTGCTTATATATGAATTAGAAGTTGGGAAATGGAAATTCAAGGTACGTTGTAAGACAAAAATTCTGAAGGAAAAAAGCCTAAACGTGAATCTGTGTTCTCCATTTTACCCACAAAATGATCTGGGGCTACTAACAACTTCTCTGAGCATCAATGTTGCCATCATTAAAACAGGGTCAAAACATCTATTTTGTTGAAGATTAAATAGTGTCATCTATTTAAAGCACTTGGCTCTTAGCATACACTCTCAAAATACTAATTCTTTCCTGTAGAAAACATTTTCATATTCTCTGGGTGCCCAGGTTGTTTTAAATATTTACTTGTTATGCTTAGGGAATTCCTAGTCTTAATGTAAGTGCTGCTTCCCCAAGGTAAGCTCTGAAAATGAAATTTCCAGACTCTCGCAGCTAGAGCGCAGACATATGACCTGGGCTTCAACATCCAGCACACCTGCATAAGACTTTGACTGGAAGTTAGTAGCTTGAGGAAGGAAAGATTCTGCTTGGAAACCAATTCGCTGGCAAAGGCATCAGACATTTGGGAGTGGGAGTGTTCGCAAGGTTAAATTCCTAGTGCAGAAGTGGCCCTAGTGGGCAGTAGAAATGGCAGCAGTTGCTTTTAGTGTTTGTTGGAGTAGTTAGTAGTGGCTGTGACCTCACTGGGCCAGTTCCATGGAGCAGTTGTGGGCATTGTTATTGGGAGCTCAGCTCCACACTGTCCCTCCAGCCTCCCAGCCATTCTCTAAATCCTTCTCCGCTTAAACTTCTTTTCTGCTCTGTCAGCCAGAATTAGCTTATGTTTCTTACAACTGGGAGCCCTGACTAATCTATGTGTCTTCACTGGTATTTCCACCCGTAAGTAACAGGCCAAGAAGAATGTCAAGATAGAGCAGTGATGATGTAATGTATAGCCACCTTAAACAAAAGCACATGGTTCTAGAAAGCAAATCTTAGAAAAGTGTAATGAGCTATAATTGAGTGGAGATTGAAGAATAGCTTTTGAGAAAATTATAATATTAGAATACTTCTACCAAGTTTTTCTTTCTCTGTTATGTTGGAAATAGTTAAGAGACCTAGATTTTCATGCTCCCCCAAAGAAATTATTTCAGAACCAGTTTATTAAACAAACAAACAAACAAACAAAAAAACCCATTTAATCCCTGGATGTCGATTCTGCAGAGCAGTCCCAAGTGAGTTTATCAATTCGAGTCAAAGCCAGAATCAAAATAAATCAGGCATTATATGGCATATTAAATTTCTGGAGCTCAACTCAGTTCCCTTAATCTCTTAGCAGCAGTAACAGAGTGGCAGCTCTCACTCATTGCAGTGGGGAAATAACAAAGCAAGAGTAAAATTGCTGTTGCAAAATGAAGCACATCACCACATTTCCATCTAATGCATTATGGTTCATGAATCTCCCAGGAGCCAGAAAAACACAGTGAAGTCTTTAAAAGTGAATCCAGATGTCAGCCATCACCATAGCAGTGCTTTAATTATCAAAAAAACAAAGAAATAACTCCTTAGGTACATTCTAAGCAGGTGTTCCTTCACAAAAAAACAGAATAGCTGAAGAAACAGCTGTGGTATTATATCTGCTTCAGACTAAAGAAGAAAACTACAACCTAAATAACAGACTACCCAGAGGGAGCACAGAAAAATCACAATTATTAGGATTTTGCAAGTATTAATCTATACAACATAATGATTGATTAATGTTAATTACTCCATTTTACAGATGGGAAAACTGAGTGCCTCCTATAGCAGCCATTTCTTTTTTTTTTTTTTTTTAATGTTTTTATTTATTTTTGAGAGAGAGAAACAGAGTGCAAGCAAGGGAGGGGCAGGGAGAAAGGGAGACACAGAATCCGAAGCAGTCTCCAAGCTCCGGGCTGTCAGCATAGAGCCCAACATGGGGCTCAAACCCAAACTGTGAGACCATGACCCGAGATGAAGTCAGAAGCCTAACCAACTGAGCCACCCAGGCACCCCTATGGCACCCGTTTCTAATTCAAAGTCTGTCAGTCTGGGACAAGTTCACTACTTAATAGATTTATTTGGCAAAATTTTTTTAAGTATACTGATAGTATGGGATTTTTTTTGTTTTTAGAAAACATATCTCAACAGAAAATATCTTCATTTTGGGAAAATTAGAACATAAAGAACACAAAGGAAACCTTTAAACCATCTCTAATAACTGCTATTTTAAACTGGAATTTTAAAACTAGGTCCATGCTTGGGCTTCAGAAAATCTGTGAACCTCTGAAACTAAGCAAAAAATGACAATGTGCATTTTTCTTGGGTAGGGATCTATGTACCTTTTATCAGGTTCTCAAAGTGTCATCATTCAAAGATTAAGAACTGTCTATCCTTCTGGGCTTTATCTATGTGACTCTGAGCAACAAAGATACCAAGTCATGGCCTGAAAAAGAAGGTAGCCTTTATCTAAAATATTAAATGGGCCAAAACGAATAGTTATTTCTAAAATTTGGCTTCGCTTTTGTGCATTAGTCTTGCTAAATTAGGGAATATTAGGAAAATATTTACTTTCTTAAGGGTTTTATTTTTTGTTTTTGTGGGGTTTTGTGTGTGTGTGTGTGTGTGTGTGCGCGCGCACGCAATCTTGACACTTAGCTGCTGCTATTTAAGCAGAAAAATAGATATTTTCGCAACTCACATTAGTGGGAAGATGTGACAATAAAGTGTCTACAAGGAGTAGCATAGCCGAGGTGGTGATATCGGGGATGAATAATTAAAACCTGAATATACTTGATGGCAGAGGGAAAAAAAGCCAGTTCAAAAGGAGTGAGGAGATAAATGAGGGAATGAAAGAACTGATAGCATCTTTTGGATGCATAAAAGAGCTGGGAGTAGGGCTTTGTGACTGAACATGAGAGGAAAGTGGGGGACCACGTTCCTTTGATGTTAATGAAAGAAGAAAAAGGAAAAATATCGAGAGATACCCTGTGGTATAAAACATAGTAGATGGATGGGTTATTTGATGAATTATATCATCCATGTAACAAACTTTTAGTGACAACTTACTATGTATGAAGCACTATGGATAAAAATAGATATAAGAAATAACTCTTGGCCTAAGGAATTTACAGCATAACTGGGGAGACAAATAGAAATGAGTCCTGCAAGGTATCAGAGTCACAAATCGGGAATAGTAATGTCTGTGAGATCATAGTGGGGGTGGTCAGGAAAGGCATTAAAAAATGGTACTTGGGGCACCTGGGTGGCTCAGTCGGTTAAGTATCCGACTTCAGCTCAGGGCATGATATCACAGTCTGTGAGTTCGAGCCCTGCGTCAGGCTATGTGCTGACAGCTCAGAGCCTGGAGCCTGCTTCAGATTCTGTGTCTCCCTCTCTCTCTGACACTCCCCCATTCATGTTCTGTCTCTCTCTGTCTCAAAAATAAATAAACATTACAAAAAATTAAAAGAATGGTACTCAAAATGGGTCTCAAAATATGAATAACCATAGAGGAGAGAAAAGACAATGCAGGAGAAGAGAGCAAATACAAAGGGACGAGAAAGCATAGCATGGGTAGAAAAATGCCATATGCATTGACATGGTGGGGAAACACAGGACTCCATAGGGGCAGGGCTGATAATGATGCTGGTTTCTGCAAAAACCCAGGGAAAAGAAAAAGATCCTCAGCTAAGGCAGTGACAAGTGGGGAGAGGGAAAAGAGGATTAACTTGAGAAATATTTAGAAAGTAAGAGTATCAGGATTTAGTACCTTTTGGGAAAGCCATTATGAGCCCTTGCCAAAGCTGCATTACCAACAAAGACGTTGATGACTTAAAGTTAGAATCAAAATCCCACCCTTCATAACAGACTGCAAGAAATAGTTCTCTGTTTACCTCTGTTTATCTCTATTGGGGCCAAGCTTCCCCCAAATGCCCACCCTTATACTTCTTCGGTTACTAGCTCCAGGGCCCTCATGATGCAGGACTCAGGGAGTACTATTTACGTTGTATTCTATGTGAATAGGACGCAGGGTACAAGATGAATGATGACCTGCTTGTCCCTTCCTTAACTCCCAAATCCTTTCACTGTGGTCTTCAAAATGCCCTCCAGAATGTCTTACTCTGTGATCAGCAAACTGTCCTACAACCTCAACTTCTTGTTTGAATGTTTCCTTGCACAACTGAAAGCTGCCTCAATTCTGAAGTCCTTGCTGTTATTGCAGCCTGCCCATGTGGAAGCTGTCTTATCTCGCACACCCAAAGCATCTCGGGCCAAGAGGTGGAGTAGATGGCTTTGTATCCATGGCCTCTTTCGAACCATTTCACACCCTTCTTTTCTTTCTTCAAAACTCATTCCCACTTCTTCCCCTCATCACCAATATTTAATGTTCTCCCTCCCATCTTAACCACTGAAGACTTCAGCTGTTG
This sequence comes from Leopardus geoffroyi, assembly GCF_018350155.1. Taxonomy (NCBI): domain Eukaryota; kingdom Metazoa; phylum Chordata; class Mammalia; order Carnivora; family Felidae; genus Leopardus; species Leopardus geoffroyi. The sequence continues at coordinate 186,121,827 of NC_059328.1, read as the reverse complement.
ATTCAGTTTTTCTCTTCATCTCCTTCTTTGCCATCCCTAGAACTGTGTCATTCGTGTGGATAATTCATTATCCACCTGCTTTCTCAGTTTTTGGATCTTCTCACCTCCAACAACTATTCCTCCATTACATCATAGCCATACTACCAGTCATTTTTTTGAATCGATCAGAACCAAAGTTTGGTACCACTGAAATCTGGGCTGTTGATATCTGGCTTTGGGCCATTATCCTTTTATCCTTTTATACTCTTTTCCTGTAGAACTCCCCCAGCCACAATCTGTTGATTTAATTGAGATTCCCAGGACCCTGATCCCACCCATTTTCATTATCAATCAATCCCCTTTTCCCTTTACCTTTTGTGTCTGGCTTAAATTATATGGGCAATTATTATGATGACTCCTTTGAGAATACCTATCTTTGCTTCTTTATTCATTCTGCCTGGAGAGGTAGAGAAACTTGTCTGATTGGAAAATTTAGGAAGAGTATACTGGCTGTGCTCAGCTCAACTTTTCCTTTGTCCGTTTGGTGATAAGGCTGCCTAAAAAGAGGCTCTAAAGGCAGGCTTTTTCCCTGGGCAAAGATGGGAAGAGGCCTGGTCTGGACCAGTGCTGCACAGTTCTGGGTGAGCAGGTTCAGCATTAGGAAACTCATTTCTGTTTTCTCTTTTGCCCCTGGTGTTTCAGCCATACCAGTCTTTAATTTCCTAGAAAAACCAACTCTTTGAACCTTACTGATTGTGGCCTTTCTCTACCTGGTTTACTCTTTTTTCTGCCTTTTTTTTTTTTTTTTTTTTTTTTTGGTGAGCTCTTAATTTTTTCAAGTTTCAACTTACACTTCTCTAAAGAAGTCTACCCTGACTTCACTATTTAAGGTAGGTGGTTGTCCTCCTATTATTCTTACCTCAGCCTCTTGTGGAGTTTGATGTGAATATATTGATCTGGATCTCAAAGGAGAAGGTATATGCCAATTAGGATTTAGACATATGGAGGCATATAAGATGGCCCAAGGAAACAGTGTTGGATAAGTGGAAACAGTGTTGGCCAAGATCAAAACTCTGAAGAGTCTGTAAGAATTATCTCCAGGAAGAGAAATTCGATGATGGAACTTGAAAATGAATGGTCAGAGAGATAGGAATTCCTTAAGACAGGTGAAGAGGGGAGATCTTTAAGGAAGGTTTAGTTTACAGTGTCAAAAGCAGTGTTGAAAACTGTCAAAAGGAATCCAAAGTTGGGGCCTGGGCCTTTGTTACCTTTGCGAGAGAAATTTTAGCATTAAGTATGGGGGTCAGAGCCAGATTATACAGTGCCTTGGAGACTAAACTAGAGATGTGGACTAATTTAGAATAAATATTTTTGGAAAGTTGGCAATGAAAAAAAGGTAAAGCAGAATGACTAGAAGGGAACTTAGGACCAAACAATTAGTATGAAGACTGCTAAAGATTTCACCAGTTTTCGGGCGCCTGGGTGGCTCAGTAGGTTAAGTGTCCAACTTCGGCTCAAGTCATGATCTTACGGTTTGTGGGTTCAAGCCCCACATCAGGCTCTGTGCCGACAGCTCAGAGCCTGGAGCCTGCTTCAGATTCTGTCTCCTTCTCTCTTTGCCCCTCCCCCACTTGTGCTCTCTCTGTCTCTAAAATAAATAGACATTAAAAAGTATATATTTCACCAGTTTTATAGGTGAGAATATCAGGAAAATTGATGGTACAGATAGTCTAGGTAGCTACAGAAGACAAGAGGCAGGAGGGTAATCAGCCTTTCAGAGGAGTAGCTAACTCCTCCTAAAATAGGAACACTTCTTCCTCTGACCCTGGAGGGAAGGATACATATGGACATAGATCATGTTAGGAGACAGATGGACAGGAAATCCATGAAGGAAACAAGACCATCAGTTGAGAATGTAAGAGTGGAGGCCCTGAGGAGAATGGTAGAAGTTTATAGTAGCAGCTTGAGGTGGTAGGTGGGATGAAAGGGGGAATAGTAAAAGGATCAGCAAATAGTGTTAAAGCTCCAGCTGAGACCAGTGTGAATCTTTATCCACTAACTCAGGTCTGCAGAAAGTACCATACTGTTTTGTTTTGTTTTGTTTTTTTTAATTTTTTTTTTTTTCAACGTTTATTTATTTTTGGGACAGAGAGAGACAGAGCATGAACGGGGGAGGGGCGGAGAGAGAGGGAGACACAGAATCGGAAACAGGCTCCAGGCTCTGAGCCATCAGCCCAGAGCCCGATGCGGGGCTCGAACTCACAGACCGCGAGATCGCGACCTGGCTGAAGTCGGACGCTTAACCGACTGCGCCACCCAGGCGCCCCCCATACTGTTTTTTAAAGCGATTTTAATTTAACTCTGACCCTCAGATTAGTAAACCTGGAGAGTAATTCATTCTCAATCATTAGTGGGGCTCCTAATAAGTATACAAAATTGTACAATCCCAGAATTGTACAAAAGCTTCAGAGAGCCTTCCGGAAAACTGGATTTAAGTTATTGGTTCATTCTGTTTACTACTAAAATAACCACTACTCCAAAATGTCCACTGACAGAAGGATGGATATATAAATTCTTGTTTATTCAAATTATGGAATATTATACAACATTGAAACATAAGCAAACTATAACCAAAGGCAATAACTTAGGTGATTGTCAGAAATATAATGTTAGTAAAAAAGTAAATTACATACAAACATAAGGTATGATATAAGTTCAAAGACATATCAAACTAAATGTGATTTAGGAATATACACACTCATTTATAGAAAAAGCTATTTTGGAAAGAAAAGGAATTATAAATAATAAGATAGGTAGTTACTTCTGGAAAAGGTGATAAGGATAATCACAGAGAGGCTGGAAGGATTCCAAAGGTAATGTTCCTTTTCTTAAACTGGGTGGTAGCTATATGGATGTTTATTTTTTTTTAAATCATATATATTATTTTATATGTATCATTTTATATATGTGTGTATTTGCACTTATATATACATATATTCTTTTGTAAGCATGAACTACTCCATAATTTTGGAAATTCACAGTAAAATAAAATAAAGTGAATTTATTAGATTTCCAAATTGTGTCTCAAAGCTTAAGAAAAATTAGTTTTACATTTACAACTTGAATAAATTGGCTGCTATAAAAAGCACAACAGTTGTTAAGTACTGGGGTCCTCTTCACGCATAGAAACACTTTAGAACATTTCAAAACTCAGTCCATACCTGAGTCCTGTACCTCAGGCACAGTCCATACCTTTCTTTCTGGCTGCCCTTTCTCCACTCCCCAATGGGGTCCCTACCACAATATTTTTGATGAATTTTAGCTTTTACAAAAGATGGAAGAAGTTTGAATACATGCAACTTTTTCCTTTAAATCACACCTGACAAAGGGAACCGTAGCTACAAAACTTCCCTGATAAAAGGGATCCAAAGCATAGCTGTCTTCTTGAAATGGAGGGAGAGAAAAATACAGGGAAATAGAGAGAGGACAAGCACAAACTAATAAATTGAATTACTCTGCTATAGATGTTTCATTACGCTTTTATAATTTCTTTTTCCCCATTCAATTTTTTTCAGGATTTTTACCATTTATGTGATCCCTTCCTATCAGTGTTATAAATAGTATGTTCATTTGAAAATGCCATATGCTATTTTAATAGTATTAACAGCAAGAAGCTTTTCTCCTCTCACACATATTTTTTCAAAATGTTTTTTAAATTGGTCTATTCCTGAAAGTTAGTCTTTCATCCTGGCATCTGAGTCAACGAAAGAGCCTTAAATCATCCCTAGTGACTTTATAATCAAATTTCCCTCAATGAAATCCTTGTGTGGGTATTTGCTGACTTAAAACAAAAATCTCCCCACTACAAATTGCCCTTTAGGCTCTAAGTTCTGTGCTCTTCCCTTCAAAAATTCTGCATAGTTTTTTTCCTTTGGCAGAATTTTCTTTTATGGATTTTAAAGTAATAATTAGGCAAGAGACAAATTTCAGAACCCCCCTGCCTTCCTTTTGCGTGTGACCTTCAGTTTTCCTCCCTCGTGTATTCATTCTTTTTCTCCCTGTACCTTTTGCTACTTTTCCTTTGAACTCCTCCCCTTTTCTGAGTGTGTAACTATTAATTCTCCAATTTGCAAAATAAACATATGAGATTTGGTATTTGGTTGCTAATCTGCCCCATATTTTTGCTGCATCTCTGTTTTGCTTGTCTCTAGTCCCTTTTCAATTTTTGTCCTGTCTCATTCCAAACATAATTTTCTGCCTTGTGCCAAACACATTTTCTCTTGGTTTTATTCCTTTTAAAACTTTAACTCTCCCTTTCTTGGCCATTATTTGAAAACTTAACAAAAGTTATTACTTTATAAATTTTAACTTTACAAGTCATTAACTCACAAAAGTTATTCTATTATTTGAAACTTACAAAAATTTCTCCTGGGACCAAACAATAGATTTGATCTTTAAATTCTCATTTAGTATTTTATGATAAAGGTGTAGTTATTACCCACAGTTTACAGATGGCCAAAGGAGGTATAGAAAGGAAATATCTTGCCATAAGCCATATGTTAAGTCTGTGAGAAAGGCAAACTAGATCAGAGATCAACTGCCCCGCATCTACCAACACCTGGTGCACTGTCACCCGAACCACTTTATTCTCAAGAGGGATCTAGGGACCATCTGCATCAAAAGTCATCTTCATTGCTCTTCTGCTCTAGACCTGAGGATTCAGATTCAGGAGATAAGGCCCAGAAATCTCCATTTTTAACAACCCCAAAGTCATCTTAGGGAAGGAAGGAAGGAAGGAAAGAAAGAAAGAAGGAAAGAAGGAAGGCAGGAAGAAAGAAAGGAAGAAAGAAAGGTAGAAAGAAGTGGAAAGAAGAAAGGAAGGAACGAAGGAACGAAGGAAAGAAAAAAAAATAGAGGAAAAAAGCCACTGCTCTATTTTAGCTTTGCTTCCTAAGACAGTGAAGGAACTAATCCTTTTTGTGTATATATTGTGTGTCCAGTATTGTGGTCTATTTTTACATAGGCATGTTATTAATTGATTTAATTCTATAAAAATCCATTGAGATAGTTCTTATATTCATTTTATAGTAGAGAAACTAAGTTTGAGCCAAGGTCATTCAACTGGTAACTAGAAAAGTCCATGTCTGACTCCATTACCTTGGATTTTAAGAACCATGGCATGGTACTTGTTTTAAATTTAGCATAAAGAGCTATCAGATATAATAATGTTATCATATATATGGGATTATATTAATCCCATAGTATACTGCTGACTACAAAACAGATCAGTTGATTAAACTCATTCAAGTGTGTCTGCTTTTTTTATTGATATGCTTGACATAAACATTATAGTAGCTTCAGGTACACAACACAAATCAGGTACATGATTTGATATTTGTATATATTGTGAAATGATCACCACAATAAAATTAGTTAACATCCATCGCCATTCATAGTTACAATTTTTTTCTTGTAATGAGAAATCTACTCTCTTAGCAACTTTCAAATACACAATACAGTATTATTAGCTATAAGTCACCATGCTGGACATAATATCACCAGGACTTACTTACTTTATAACTGGAAGTTTGTACCTTTTGACCAGCTTTACCCATTTCACCTACCCGCAAATCCCCATCTCTGGGCAGTCACCAATCTGTTCTCTGTATCTATGATTTCAATTTTTTTTTTTTTTTAGATTCCACATATAACTGAGATATTTGTCTTTTTCTGCCTGACTTGTTTTACTTAGCATAAAGCCCTCAAGATCCATCCATGTTGTTGCAAATGGTAGGATTTCCTTCTTTTTTATGGCTGAATAATATTCTGTTATATATATGTGCCACATTTTCTTCATCCATTCATCCATTGATGTACACTTAGGTTGCTTCCATATTTCAACTACAGCGAACATGGGGGTACAGATATCTTTTCCAATTAATGTTTTTGTTTCCTTTGGATAAATACCCAGAAGTGGAATTGCTGTTCTCTATAGTGGCTTCACTAATTTACATTCCCACCAATAGTGCAGAAGGGTTTTCTTTTGTCTACATCCTTATCCAAATTTGTTATTTCCTGTCTTTTTTATAATAGCCATTCTCACAGTGACATCTCGTTGTGGTTTTGGTTTGCATTTCCCTAATGATTGGTGATGTTAAGCATCTTTTCATGTTATCTGTTGGCCATCTGTGTATCTTCTTTGGAAAAATGTCTATTCAGATCCTCTGCCCATGTTTTTAATTGGATTGTTTGGTTTTTTGCTATTGGGTTGTATGAGTTCTTTATGTATTTTGGATATTTATCCCTTGTCAGATACATAATTTGCTAATATTTTCTCTCATTCGGTAGGTTGTCTTTTCATTTTGTTGATGGTTTCTTTTTTTGTGCAGAAGCTTTTCAATTTGATGTCGTTTCACATGTTTATTTTTGCGTATGTTGTCTTTGCTTTTGGTGTCAATTCCAGAAAATCATCATCAAGACTGATGTCCAGGAGCTTACTGCCTGTGTTTTCTTCTAGGAGTTTCATGGTTTAGGTCTTATGTTCAAGTCTTTAATCCGTTTTGAGTTGATTTTTGTGTATGGTATAAGATAGTAGTCCAGTTTCATTCTTTTGCATATGGTTGTCCTGTTTTCCCAATATCTTTTATTAAAGAAACCATTTATTTCTTTATTGTATATTCTTGGCTCCCCTGTTATAAATTAATTGAGTGTGTATGAATGGGTGTAGCTCTGGGCTTTCTATTCTGTTCCATTGATCTATGTGTCTTTTTTTTTAAATTTTTTTAAAAAGTGGATTTGTGGGGCGCCTGGGTGGCTCAGTCGGTTGAGCGTCCGACTTCAGCTGAGGTCACGATCTCGTGGTCTGTGAGTTTGAGCCCCACATCGGGCTCTGGGCTGATGGCTCGAGCCTGGAGCCTGCTTCCGATTCTGTGTCTCCCTCTCTCTGCCCCTCCCCCGTTCATGCTCTGTCTCTCTCTGTCTCAAAAATAAATAAACGTTAAAAAAAAATTAAAAAGACCTTTTAAAAAAAATAAAAAAAAAATAAAAAGTGGATTTGGTTTTTTTTGAGAGGGGAGGGGCCACAAAAGAGGGGGAAAGAGATCATCCCAACCAGGCTCCACACTGTCAGCACAGAGCCCATTGTGGGGTGTGAATTCACAAACTGTGAGATCATGACCTGAGACAAAATCAAGAGTCCAACGCTTAACTGACTAAGCCATCCAGGTGCCCTTATGTCTCTGTTTTTGTTTTCTTTTCTAATGCCATATTGTTTTGATTACTATAGCTTTGTAATATAGTTTGAAATCAGGAAATGTTATGTCTTCACCTTTGTTCTTCTTTCTCAAGATTGCTTTGGTGTGAGAGCCACGACTTTACCTTTTCCTGAAAATTATCTTTTAATATAGGAAACATATAAACAAACACAACGGCAAAAGAATTAAAAATTATGAATATGCTAACTATGTCAAAGAATCATGATCACATGCTAGTCATAAAAGCTACAACGAATTGTTCTGGGTGGGGAATGCCTATTTTTAGTTCCTTCTACCAAGACTATGAATGCAACAGCTAGAGGTAGAGCTGCCACATCAAATCACAAACTAGAAACTGAATATTGGAGATGATGAGAAGAGCCTGAGTCTGAATGTGTATCCATAATATCCTGAACTGCTTTCTAGATTTTAGATAAGAAAGAAACTTCTCTCTCATTTAAATTCTGTAATTTGGGGTTTAGTCTCTCACCACTGAACCTAATCCTAAACAGTAAATACTTCTGTTATAAAATTCTATCGTGATAAATATTAATGATTGTAAAAGTTAACAAAGCTATATTTGGTATAATTTAGTAAAATACTCATTACATTTACATACAAAAAATCATTACATTTAGTAAAATACTAAATGTAATTTTTTAATAGTATTAATGCATGTTAATGTAGTAATGTAGAATGTAGTATTTTACTAGTAATTAACATATGTGTTACCATTTTTATAGGTTCTCAGTTACAACAGTTAAAATTCTGTTTTGTGGTTATCAAACACAGGAACTATTTGTAGCACACTTTGAATGTAAAATGAACTCAAGGTGAAAATGACAGAAAACCATTGTTAAAATAATTATTTCTGATTCCATGATAACTTTTTAGAGATAACTTTGCTATGTCAAAACCAAAATGTGAATGCTATAGGACAAGTAATACATTGAGACAACAGAGGTACTCTCTTTTCCCAGAGTTTACAGTTAGGTTTCTGGCTCTACTGCACCAAAGCCAAATGTCCTATGTCTGTATTAAGTACTCTAGCAGCTTTAGGATTGGAATGCAAGAATTAGGTTGTAATATTGGATAAAACTGGAGCTAACAGGAGGAAATATGAACTCTAGGGGAAAGTTCAAGTATCAACTAAGCTAGTCAGAGAATTAAAATTTATCATTATAATTGATACTTTGAAAAATGTCTTCTGAAGAATTAAGTGAAAATCCTACATTCCTTATTCTAGAACTTGACCCATTATGCCCATGGTTAAAATTATTTTTCCACCTTGCCCTCCTCAGAGGGACAGCATCATATATGTAGGAGGTGTTTTTGTTACTTTAAATCTATATCCATTGTATATTTAGGGAGTGGGTAGGTGGATGAATTTGGAAACCCGTAAAGAGCAGGAAGAATCAAACAGTGTGATTCAAAAAGGGAAATTAATGTTTTATAACTAATGATTAGGGAGCGAGGAGCAAGCTGAGGGCAGAGTACAAGCTAACAGCCCCCCCCCCACCCCCAGGTGGGATATGTGTGATACTCCTCAGACACTCCTGGATGCCCAAGTACAGGGAAAGGAAAGAAAGAAGATGGTTGGCTGATAGAGATCACGGTCATGCAGGACAGGAGTTTCTTTCAGTTTATGGATAGCTTAGTAAACTGCAAGAAAAAGGCCATTTTATCCATAGCCTAATCTCTAGAAATTTATAGACTCCATTTCCTGGAGTCCTAATATCACCCTCATCAAGATGTAAGGGGGTTTGGGGCGCCTGGGTGGCTCAGTCGGTTAAGCGGCTGACTTCAGCTCAGGTCACGATCTCGCAGTCCGTGAGTTCGAGCCCCGCGTCGGGCTCTGGGCTGACGGCTCAGAGCCTGGAGCCTGCTTCTGATTCTGTGTCTCCCTCTCTCTCTGCCCCTCCCCTGTTCATGCTCTGTCTCTCTCTGTCTCAAAAATAAATAAAACGTTAAAAAAAAAAAAAAAAGATGTAAGGGGGTTTAAGTGCTTGCCCTGGTGATGTGGGAAACAAAGGCAAATGAAAAATTAAATTCCCTTACTGCCTACAGCCCATCGATGAGTCCTTGAGACAAGCAGAGTGACCTTCCTCTAGGAGCTCAGTTGCCTCCATGATACTTGCTAGGGGCAAAAGGGAATCTTGGCTTAACATTATCCTGATCTCCCACCCCTCAGGATCCTGTGAGTCTCCTTAAATACATAAAAATTCCTTTGCAAACCTCCTTTATCTTTAACCCCCAAGTATATGTCGGCAATTATACTCCAAGCATATGGCCCCTGACATACATCTGAAGGATCTCATGATTGAGGTTTTACTAAACAGTAATAAATGATGTTTTCCTAATAACAGCTAGCCCCTCAAGGTCCTGGAAACCTTGCTTCCAAAATTCCTTAGAGACTTACACTGTCCCTAACCCCCTCCCAACCTGAGAGAATATTATCAGTCACTCTTCACAACCCCAGTGCAGCTCTTCCTGCCCGCAGGTCCCATCCCAGTGCTTTTTTTTTTTTTTTTTTTTAATTTTTTAATGTTTATTTATTTTTGAGACAGGGAGAGACAGCATGAACGGGGGAGGGTCAGAGAGAGAGGGAGACACAGAATCTGAAACAGGCTCCAGGCTCTGAGCTGTCAGCACAGAGCCTGACACGGACCTGAGCCGAAGTCGGATGCCTAACCGACTGAGCCACCCAGGCGCCCCCCCCATCCCGGTGCTTTAATAAAGTCACCTTTTTGCATCAAAGACATCTTCAAGAATTCTTTCTTGGCCATCGGTGCTGAACCCCACCATAACCCCAAAACCCCGTCACTAAGGTAACAAATTTTAAGAAATTACTCTCTTTCTTGTTACTGCTTTCGAATGCAAGATTCACTGAACAGGCCCAAGCAGGAATTGAGAAGTGGACTTTGGTGGACTTAATGAGGACTAATTTTCTGCATTTGAAATAGTTACTACTAATATTTTCCTAAATGTTCAGGTTTTAAAAAACAGGTAACTTTGATCTCACGATCTTAATAAGTTGGATTTCCCCCTTTTTTATTTAACATAAATAAATGTTAAAATCTAGAGGCATTCTCCAAAGCTGTTAGAACTACTGCAAGCCCACACGAGGATTCCATTTGAAGATCTCTCCTAGAGGACATATTTAATGAAAGCTCCATTCTAATTTTCCTCCTATATAATGCCAGAAGACCAAACTGACCCTGTTGGGATGTGATCCTTTAACTCAGTGATTTCTCACCTGAGATTTGGACCACATAATCATGCTTTAAGTACTTGAGCAAGGCGTTCTGACACTGCATTTCTAATCAGGGAAACATAAAACAAGATTTGTCCTCAAGCTGTTTTACTTGGCATATAATGGTCTCCATTTCCTTTCATGAGGCATTATCTTGATAAATTGCTGTTTTTTAAAGATCACTTTTTGCCTGGAAAATGTGCAATAGATCAGACACTGAAGGTTCTTGTTAGGGTTGAAATTTTGGCCACATGTATAACCTTACTGCATGCTGTATTAATACCCCATGATATTCCTGACTTTGCTTGTTGTTTCTAATTTGTACACTGGCAATTTTAGCAAATTAGACTGGGTAGATTCTCCCAACAATAAAGCACAGTCTTTAGTTAAACTAAGGACTAAAAAGCACACAAGATTATCATACTCAGAAAAATCCGTAAGGTATTGAAACTCTGTGAAAGAAAGAAAGAAAGAAGGAAGGAAGGAAGGAAGGAAGGAAGGAAGGAAGGAAGGAAGGAAGGAAAGAAGGAAAGAAAGAAAGAAAGAAGGAAAGAAAGAAAGAAAGAAAGAAAGAAAGAAAGAAAGAAAGGGAAGAAAGAGAAAGAAAGAAGAAAACAGTCCTGCAAGTCAGATCACATTCCTTGAATTCAAATGTTAATTATTCCCAGTGAAAATTACTGACGTAATTGATTTATAGAGGTATGTTAGAATTTGAATCACTTACCTACATTCATCCCTAGAAATCTAGCAGTAGTTCAAAGAAAACTTACATGGTAATTTGTCTGTACTTATTACACTTGGAGGAACACTTAAAAAACACTACACATAAACAAAGTACAAAGCAGGCACATCAGGGTGGAGTACAAGTTCCTTAGAGTGACAATAACAATTAGTATAAAAAGAGCAGCGTTGGCTCCATTGAGGACTATTTCCTCAAAAGCAAAGGAGAAATTTAGAGGAAAACTATTGGAATCAGTCACCATATCAGCGAGTCAATTGTTAAATAATGCCCTGAACGAACTCTGAAATAATACAAGGGTATAGCAGTGCTACTGGCAAATGGTAAAGAAAACATTTCTAAATTCATTTATATTTACCTGAACTTTCTTTCAGTCAAGTAAGTTTTTTTTTAATTTTTTAATGTTTTATTTATTCTTGAGAGAGAGAGAGAGAGACAGAGCATGATGTCAAGTAAGTTTTTTATCACCAAGAAGTCAAGAAAACACCTGTCCCTCTGTTAATTTTTTTATAATATTAGACTTATACCTCTCATAGAGGATTAAAAGACTAGTTTATAATTATCAAGCATGACTCTCAATTTCATATTTAAAAATAAAGTTCATGTCATGCCCAAAGTCATGGAGAAATTTAGAAGTGGTGTTTAAAATAGAAATTTAGACTACTGACTTGAAATCTCATGTTCTGACCACTAGACCACACGCCTGCCCAAGGACACTTAAATTTTTTTACTGTGTTATTCTTCTTTGTAATTAGATGCAGTGATTAGAGTGTCTTTTGCATTACTCTGCATTTTTCTTTTAAGTTAGGGTTGTAACCCACATAGGGCAATGTCCCTTACAAAACTAAACAAGGGATTTTCAGTCTTGCAATACAATCTCTTGATATTTGTTTATAGGTTTCACACATCAAAAAAACAATGAAATCTGTAATTTTTCAAATTACAATCTTCTCATTCTCTAAGTTATGTGCCTATGAGAATTTGCAAATCTTTTGAAGAGAATGTAATCTTTATGCTTACCAAATGTAGGCTTTCATATTTGGGTACAATTACAAATCAAGGCCCTTTTTTCCTCCCATAATAATCAGTTCTCAAAGTTGTGGGTTTTCCTCATTTGAAAATAAATTAATGGGAATTTTAAAATATAATTCATCCAGTTATTAAATCTTTTCAATCTTTAAAATTAGAAGCCATTTCTATTCTCAATCTGCCAAGAAGCAAAGGCAGAATATTCCTTATAGCATATTACAATTTAATTTTTGTTGATTGAGGAAATAAAAATAAATAGCTAAAACCATTTTAATCTAAATTTTAAAAAGTAGAAAACTTCTATGTGATTCCTTATTATTTTGCTTTCTTTTTCATGACAGGTATGTATTGTGTGCTTAAATAATTGAGTTTTTCTCTATCAAGTACTTGTCAAGAGAAAAAGTCAGTTTTGGAAACACAAAAACTCAAAGTACTACAGATGGCTTTCTAAAGGAATTTGAATTAGATAGTATTCAGTGTTGCAAAAAACAAAGATAACTTTTATAGCCCTAAACATCAAGTTTTTAAATTAGAGATTGATATATAAGGGAACTGATTTTGCTTAGTCATTCATTTTTAAATAACACATCATAGTTACTAAATTATACAGTTTTATGTAGAGACATACATATTTTCTGAATGCTGTCATGTAATTATTTAAAAATTTCATTCTTGGGGCGCCTGGGTGGCGCAGTCGGTTAGGCGTCCGACTTCAGCCAGGTCACGATCTCGCGGTCTATGAGTTCGAGCCCCGCGTCAGGCTCTGGGCTGATGGCTCAGAGCCTGGAGCCTGTTTCCGATTCTGTGTCTCCCTCTCTCTCTGCCCCTCCCCCGTTCATGCTCTGTCTCTCTCTGTCCCAAAAATAAATAAACGTTGAAAAAAAAAATTAAAAAAAAAAAATTTCATTCTTAAAGTCATGAGTTTTAGGCACCAGTTACTTTTTAAAAATCATCAATACTTTATTGTATTTATTTTTTTTTAATCATTAATACTTTAGAGATGAAGATGTGGTTGTTCACATTTTTTCCAGACCTTGCTGTAGCAATCTGTAGGGCAGGCAGTGGGAGCTGGGGAGCATGGCAGCAATAGTCATATGGGAAATTTGTTAACCCTCATATAAAAAGTGTAGGCTGCTGTAAGGGTGTAAAGAGTGTTCCAGAGGGAAAATAAAGTGGAATCAGGAATGTCAGTAGCTCTCCAAAGAGGTACTCTTCCACATAGTGGTTGCCTCTTTATCAGAACTGTAGAAAATAAGTTTGGAGAATAAGTTCTTTATCTAATTTGCACAACACTGTATCTCCAGTGTCTAGAACAACAAATTTGTATTAAATGAATAAATGAGTGAATGGATGGATGAATGAGTAGTGATTCCTTTGGATACCTTTTAACAAGTTGCCATATTAACATTAATAACCATGGGTAAACTGAAGGTAATCCCCCTGACAGTGAGTGGTGTAGGAAGTATACACAGTGAAGATGTTTGAGAGTAGAGAACTATGGCCGGGATCAAGGATTCTTGACAGCAAATGGCCACTTGGACAATGTGAACTTTTCCAAAGTAGTTGTAAGTCATGGAGAGACCAGTGATCTACTGACATCAAAACCTCCTCTTAAATTTATGGATGAAACATGATATCTGGTCTGTTCTTTAAAATCATACTTTGAGGGCAAAGGTAGGGGGAACAGGAAAAATGGATGAAGTACAGATGAAATAAAATTGGCTACATGTTGGTAATAGTTGAAGCTAGATACATGGGATCCATATACTCTTCCCTACTTTCATTCTTGAAACGTTAAAAGTCAATAAACACACAACTCTCCACTTAAGCCAGAGATAATAAACATTTATATTGCCTAATATGTAGATAGTCTAATCTTAAAGAGGCCTACTTATACTATATAGATCAAGAAAATTTTTAAAAAGATTTGTCTTCATGACAAAAAAATTACTTGTAGCTCTAGATGCAATAAATTATGATGGAAATCATTGCCATATCACTGATATCAGGTTTTTAATAATCTTGGGGGAAAGCTAAGGAGCATATCTTTACCCAAAGCCCAAGTTGTCCTCAGCACATTTTCACACTCAGATGAGGGCTGAGGAAGTCAAGGAGATTAGTGGAAAGGTAACCAAATAACGAAGGTAGCCTTGATAACCCACCTGCTGCTGCCCACTTGCAGAAAAGACTTAGGTGTGGCCCTCCCATCAGGCACTGGAATTTATTACTTTGTAGTGCTTTTATGTTATTCTCATTGCTTGATCATGAGCCAGATTTATTTATCAAATTACATTAATCTTAAATTCTGGCCTAACAACCCTATCTGAGTCCATTCAGGCTGCTGTTAAAAAATACCATAGACTGGGGACCTTATAAACAACAGAAATTTATTTCACACAGTTTTGGAGGCTGGAAGTCTGAAATCAGAGTTGGTGGTTGAGTTCTATGAAGCCCCCTTCCAGATTACAGACCACAGACTTCTCTGTATCCTTTTATAAAGGCATTAATCCCATTCATGAGGGCTCCACCCTCATGACCTAATCACCCCCAAAGGCTCCACCTCCTAATACCATCACCTTAGGCATTATGTTTTCAACACATGAGTTTCGGGGATGACATAAATATTCAGACCATAGCAAACCCTTTAATGACTTTATGTTTCTCTTAAAGTCTAATTTCTTAACAAGGAAGAGAGACTTTTCCCTGCCTCTTCAGAGGACTTTTTTGGGTCTTTTTCAGCTCAGTGATTTGTGACTTCATAAATAAACAGCCTAATATATATTAAGTAATTGAGGTAAAATGAGTTTGAATTTTTTAGGCACCATCAGAAGTAATATGATGCATTCAAATGCAAGTTGATGAGAGGACATGAAGTGATTTTTCTAGCCAGATCCCCATGCTGCCCTACTCAAAGGGTATTTTCATGGAGATTGATTTGCAAATGTTTGGCATGAAAGCTTTAAAAAAACAGCTATGTATTATAGAACCCTGGAGGGCAGGAATTATCTCTCCACGGGTACCTTTTTTATTTTCTCACAGCACCTTATAAATAATTGTGTCTCATAGTAGACCCCAATACCTTTCTTTGTACTATTAACCATCAGTATCACCACACAGCCTGACATGAAAATAAGTGATTTCCATATTTAATAGTGTTAATCTGAAAATTTTTAAGCATAACTTGTTATTGAATTAAGAAAATCCACAATGGCATCATTGTACAATTGAAACCCACCCCCTGTATATTAAGTACTAAGACTGAAAAATCATACTGTAATGGAAGAAGGCCAAAATTAAGTGAGCTGTTCACTTCAAATTGTACTGTAACTCTAGTATTCATACAATATATTGCAATTTCCAGCTGACCTTTCAAATCTACTTACAAGAAGAGAGGTTTATAATTCAAATATTGTAGGAAGAGGAAATCTAATTTTGACCTTGAGTCAAATTGATGCCAAAGGAACTTTATGGTTTTCTTTACTTTATAAGCTGTAATTGCAAATACAGTTTCCTTCATCTAAAAAACTATTCCACCCTGAAATTTTCAAACAAAAATAGTTTGCAGAAACATTGGCAAAAGACATCTTCAAAGGAAACTAACTAGTTTGAATTAGAAGGAGAGGGAGGAGAGAGATGGTGGATATTTTTAAAGGGATTATGTTTTCAATATTTTGGGCATTCGATGTCTAATTCCTGTTGCTTTTTTTAAAAGCATTTCTCATTTAAAATTTAAAAGTAGATTAGTAATTTAAATGTGCTTAATTTGTAAATAAGATAAAAATAACATGTGTATAAGATACTTGAAGAGAAAAAACATGTGAAAATCTTCTCTTTAAATATTAAATAGAAATAAAATTATCATTAGTATATGCCATAAAATATTAAAATAGGTGACTCCATATTGTGGCATTAATAAAGACATAGAAATGATAAGAAGTTCATTTACCAAAAATATTTTGACTATATTTACCAGAATGCTTGACAATATAATTTCATGTTCAATGCCAGTGTTGGTTGCCCCCAACACTGTTCATTATTGTGCATCTATAGGTTAATTTTATTTTTAAAAAATTAAAAAAAAAAATTGTTTAAGAGAGAGAATGCACAAGTGCGTGCAGGGAGGGGAGGGGCAGAGGAATAGAAAAAGGATCTTAAGCAGGCTCCATGCCCAGCGAGGAGCCTGATGGAGTTCCAACTCATGACCATGAGATCATGACCTGAGCTGAAATCAAGAGTCAGATGCTTAACCGACTGAGCCACCCATGCATGCCTGGTGTATCCATAGGTTAAATTTAAAACCATGCCTAACTTTGAGATTTACTGGCTTATTACCTTTGCCGCAACAATTGCCTAACGTTCAACATAAGGCACCTCTGGATTCTGGTTTTATGAAGTCAGTGTATTATTTCAGTAGGTGAGATGTTAGCATAGGGTATGAGGTTAGCATTAAGTAAAAGTGTTATCCCTTCTTACTTCCTATTGCAGCAAATTCCAGGTCATTACACTGATCTCAGTTCTCAAATAGATAAGTGTGTGCGTGTGCGTGTGCGTGTGTGCGTGCGCACGCACACGCACACAACTTTCATATTTGGGTGCTTTTGATTCCAGTTGATTGCACATGGATTTTCACTATCCAAACCATGTTTGACCAAGGTAACACAAAGGAACCCACCAAATTCAACTCAAATGTTTTTAGTTTACCTTTGAATTAAATGTATCAAATATTGAAGGAATAATTGCAGCAACAGAATAGGAGATACATGAATCATTGAGAGTCTGTAAATGTTGGATTAAGGTAGTTCACTTATCAGTCAAATGACCATCAGATTAGAAAGAAAGTTCAGAATTTCTTCTTTGTCTCTAGGAAGAAATAATTAAACACAATAAAAACAAAGGAGCTGGAAAAGATCCAGAGAAGCATCACATCTTCACAGAAATGGCTTTTGTGTTAGGTCATGATAAAAGGATAGGCTTAGAAGGATAAATCCGTTTCCAGAAGTAATAGACCCCCTACAAAAAAAAAATCCCACCTGATTAACAAAACTAGAATAAACTAAACCAAGAAAAAAACAATAAGAAAATAAAGATAGGGCACCTGGGTAGCTCAGTCAGTTGAGTGTCCAATTCTTGATTTTGGCTCAGGTCAGGATCTCAGGGTTTGTGGGCTCAAGCCCCACATTGGGATTTGCACTGACAGCGTGGAGCCTGCTTCAGATTCTCTGTCTCCCTCTCTCTTTTCCCCTCCTTCATTCGTGCTCTCTCTCTCTCCCAAAAATAAATAATATTAAAAAAAAGAAAGATAAAGATGGATTTCCTAATCATTAAAATTATGGTGGCTATTATACATATCCAAGAAGACAATACACCATGTGGTGAGATGCAATCTTGTTTTCATTGTGGAAAACTTATACCTCAGGGAGTAAATACTGAGCAGGACCTATTCAAGAATAGATTTTTTACAGGATATGTGATAGTAGTTTGTAAAATATGAAAAGTTCAGAGAATTGAAAACTACATTTTTGAATAGTAGAATTAGGAGCTCTGCTCTGAAATTTGAAGGAAATATTTACAAGTAAAA
This sequence comes from Leopardus geoffroyi, assembly GCF_018350155.1. NCBI lineage: Eukaryota > Metazoa > Chordata > Mammalia > Carnivora > Felidae > Leopardus > Leopardus geoffroyi. Next base: position 186,103,996 of record NC_059328.1, on the reverse strand, counting down.
TGAAATATTTCTGCAGAGATGTATATAAAGAAAATAAATGGCATTAAGAAAACTTAAAAAACTTGGCAGATAGTAATTCTACTTCTAATCACTAGAAGTAGTTAGAGATGGTCTTGTTAGATTCCTAAACTGCGCAGGGCAACACTATTCAAATCATCCCTTGGTACCCACTCTCAGAAGAAAGAGAATGTGAAGATTGGGCTATGCTTCTACCCAATAGACCACTTCATAGAATCTTAACCTATTAAACTGGAAAGGACGACAGAAGCCCTGGTCCAACTCCTTCATCTTACAGATTTGGAAACTGAGGAGCAGAGACCCTGTATCATTCATCCAATGTTACACACTTGATGATGATGGGCTGGGATAAAAACATGGCTTCCTGATCTCTGGTCTGAATTTCTTTCCACTATGCAATATTACTAATCAGGGACATCTCTATATCAATTCAAAATCACAAATGTAGTTCAATCATCTTCTTACAATGGTAATGTGGGACCTAAATGCCTTTGCAATTATTATCATGGTTGTTAGATTTCATGGCCATTATCCACCTGCTGGGGCTCTACTTAAAGGCACACAGGCAAGCAAAGTAGTCTACTGGCCTGTAACATAAAATAGTTACTTTGAGGTCAAAACAATTATGTGAAAGTTCCTGCAGGAAAAGTTCTCTTAATAAAACCTTTGCCTTCTCCCATTTTCTAAAGTAATGGTAACTTACCCAGTTGCCCCAGGCTGAAACTGGTTAGCAATTCTTGGTGTTTCCATTTGAAGAGATGAACAAAGGAGGTATCAGGGAACAAAAGCTTTTAGTGTAAGGCTATGCTCACTTTATCTCATGGAGAAGAGAAGGCAATTATGTATTGGGATGGGAAAAACAAATAAGAATTATAACCAATTGAACATTTTGTCTGTAAAATTAGAATTTAATTACATCTGTTAATAGAAATGCCTTTTCCATATCAGCAATTCCATATAGGTTTCCCACACTGCCCTTAGCATTTGGTGCTCCTGGTAGTTTGTGCTGAATATTTTCTTTCAAGTCAGAAAGTAAAACTCACATATTTGAAAAAGAGAAGAAACCTCAAAAGTATTATGTTTTACATTATCTCCTTTTCATTTTACTGTCCTTTTAGATTTAGAATAGATTTATATAAACACATATTTAGGTTGAATGCCAAAAGGCTTAGTATTGCAACAATTGTTAGAGGTTGAAACCAGATATTAGCATAGAATGAACTTGGATCTAAAAAGAAATGTGAAATGTAATCACAACTATACTTTCACATTAAAACAATGTCAATAATTGAATCTTTTTTAAATGTTTATTTATTTATTTTGAAAGAGAGAAAGAGAGAGCATGTATGAGCAAGGGGTGGGAGGCAGAGAGAGAGGGAACGAGAGAGAATGCAGGCTCCATGCTGTCAGCACAGAGCCTGATGTGGAGCTCAAACTCCCGAACCATGAGATCATGACCTGAGCTGAAATCAAGAGTCAGACCCTTAAATGACTTGGCCACCCAGGCACCCCAGAATTTTTATTTAATGCTTATTTACTGGGGGGGAGGGGAGGGGCAGAGAGAGGGAGAGAGAATCCCAAGCAGGCTCAGGGCTGGTGCAGAACCCATTTCAGGGCTCAATCCGCCAAATCATGAGATCATAACATGAACCGAAATCAAGAGCAGGATGCATAACCAACTGAGTCACTCAGCACCCCATCACTAAATAGAATTTTTAAAGTTTAATATGGTACAGGAACAAATATTCAGATTTCTGTCAATCTATTTCCCTATTTCTCATTTTAACAATTTAAAATTTCTTGTTTTGGGGGTTCCTGGGTGGCTCAGTTGGTTAAGTGTCTGACTTCAGCTCAGGTCATGATCTCCAGTCTGTGAGTATCAGCCCCACTTTGGGCTCTGTGCTGACAGCTCGGAGCCTGCTTCAGATTCTGTGTCCACTCTCTCTCCACCACTCCCCTTCTCATGCTCTGTCTCTCTCTCGAAGAGAGATATAATAAACATAAACATATAAAACATAAAAAACATAAAAATGATAAACATAAAAAAATAAAAATAAAATAAAATTTCTTGTTTTCTATATAACTATCATCTTTCATAACGTTCCCTAATTTTGCAATACTTTGCTCTTCCAATATGTCCAGCATATAAGGAAATTTTAATTCCAAGTTATATCTATACATTCAAAGTGAATATTCAAATGTTAACAAATACATTAGAATGGCCTTCCTTGTTGGCATTATGCCCCTGCTTTGCTGTCTGAACATGATGCAGACATGATGATGATGATGTAGGATTGTGGCTATTTGACTTTTCAAGGCCATAGGGAGGCTGTAGTTGAAGCCAAATTGAAATCTTGGCCAAATACCAAAGTCAAAAACAAACTTAACTAAGTCCCTGATTCAGAGTTTGGTAGAACATTTCAATAAGTGAAGAATGTCCTAATTTTTTTTTTACAGTTTTTCTATTTTTTTTGTCTCCCTTTCTGGAGAAATAACTAGACATTTTAAACTGAAGTCAATGAATTCCTCTAAAATCCACAAGATGGTGCTATGAAGTGGTGTTTAGAAAATTTTTGAAAACCATATGCCTTCTAGGAGCAACTTTTAGGCAGGGCCAAAGAAGTACCATTTAATAATATTGACTACAAGTAAATGCCATTTTAAAGAAAGTAATGTCAACTAGATTAGTTGATATAAGGAAGGCATACCTTTACTTCTAATGTTGCTTTTTAATACTTTGTCCCCAAAATTATACTTCTATAATTCTGTTATTGGTCTCAGGTTTTAAAATGTCTTATGAGGGGCGCCTGGGTGGCGCAGTCGGTTGGGCGTCCGACTTCAGCTCAGGTCACGATCTCGCGGTCTGTGAGTTCGAGCCCCGCGTCGGGCTCTGGGCTGATGGCTCAGAGCCTGGAGCCTGCTTCTGATTCTGTGTCTCCTTCTCTCTCTGCCCCTCGCCCCTTCATGCTCTGTCTCTCTCTGTCTCAAAAATAAATAAACGTTAAAAAAAAAAAAAATGTCTTATGAGAAGACTAAGAATTGAATCTGGATCTCAGCAGGGCTGTCATAATGGAAAAAGTACTGGACTGAAATAGAGACAAGAGTTCTTTTTTTTTTTTTTTCATTTTTTTTTTTTTTTTTTAAATCAACGTTTATTTATTTTTGGGACAGAGAGAGACAGAGCATGAACAGGGGAGGGGCAGAGAGAGAGGGAGACACAGAATCGGAAACAGGCTCCAGGCTCTGAGCCATCAGCCCAGAGCCTGACGCGGGGCTCGAACTCACGGACCGCGAGATCGTGACCTGGCTGAAGTCGGACGCTTAACCGACTGCGCCACCCAGGCGCCCCTTTCATTTTTTTTTTTAATGTTTATGTTTGAGGGAGAGAGAGAGCAAACAAGCACGAGTGGGGGAGGGGCAGAGAGAGAGGGAAACAGAATCCAAAGCAGGCTCCAGGCTTTGAGCTATCAGCACAGAGCCCAACTCGGGGCTCAAACTCATGGACCATGAGATCATGACCCGAGCCGAAGTTGGATGCTTAACCAACTGAGCCGCCCCGGTGTCTCGAGACCAGAGTTCTAATCTCTGCCCTCCACCTGAATGGCTGCATCCAGTCAGCCTTCCATCTATTTCAGCTATACCCCACCAAGGGCAATTTTACCCCTGGGGAATACTTAGCAACGTCTTGGAGACATTTTTGATTATCACGACGTCGGTGTGGGACTGCTACTTGCATCTGTAGGTAGAGGTCAGGGATGCCACTGAGTATCCTACAATGCACAGGAAAGACTTATCCACAGTAAAGAATTATCTTGCCCAAGATTAATAGTGCCCAGGTTGAGGAACTTGTCCTAATTCGTTCACTCTTTCATTGGTTTGTCTGTTCATTCATTAATTCGTTCATATATTCATTGACTTCTGCATGTATGGATTCATCCCTTCAACAAATTTTTACAAAGTGTCTACTATGATTCGAGACCAGACTAAGGTCTAGGGATTAAAAAGACAAAAATTATACTATTACTGTTCAACCTTATGAGGGAGCAAGACACTTATGAAATAATATAGCAATATGTGATCAGTGTTTCAGTGTTAAATGTAGGATATTCTGAGAATAGTAGAGTATGATGAACACTGGAGAAGAGGGCAGAATTCAGGAAGTCTTCACAAGGGTGGAAGTTGTTTACTGGGTGGGTGAAGGGTGGTCGTAGAATGAAATTTTGAGCAAAGCACAAGCTAAGCCAGAGATATACAGTAGTCCAAAGTGTGTTTGGTGAGCCATATGCTGCTGTGGCAGGAGATCAGAGTGAGGAGGGAGGTTGGGAAAAGGAAAGGCGAAACTTTTAGAAAGGTAGAATGGGGTCCCACTGAGAAGGGCCTTGGATTTCATCCTCCAGGTACCAAAACTTAAAACAGAAGAGTGATATTAAACATGTGGTGGTCCCTTTACCTCTTTAGGGCCTGGGTTTCACACCCTTAAAGTGTTTGATGAGATACCTTTCAGATGGCCTTTAGATTTAAAACTATGTTTTGTAATTATAAAGACAGTCCATTAGATATGTTAAATGCTGTATATTCTTAGATTGATATGACAACTATCAATTAAAATTGCAATATCTATAAAGAAAATATCTTTATACACAAAAGTTGTGTTCTCACATATATTTTCTTTCATTATAATGAACAAAATATAAGATATTCCCATTAATATATTTGGTGTTTGTTTTAAGGGTGGATATACTTGAGAAGATCAAGTTATTCTGTAGAATAGAGTCCCCAGTTGGTTAATTCCTATGTCAATTATTACTTTTGGTTGTACCTGGGATAAATTTTTAAAAATATTTTTTCCTTAACCTTTTCTACTTTTATCAATAAGTTTTACTTATTTTAAAAATTTTTTAAGTTTACTTATTTATTTTGAGAGAGACAGAGACAGCACAGGTGGGGGAGGAGCAGAGAGAAAGGGAGAGAGAGAATCCCAAGCAGGCTCCAAGCTGCCAGCACAGAGACCAGGGTGGGGCTTGAACTCACAAAACCACGAGATCATGACCTAAGCAGAAACCGAGAGTTGGATGCTTAACCAACTGAGACACCCAGGTGGCCCTTTTATCAATAAGTTTTAGATAATCTAATTAGATCTAAGTAATTTACCATGTGTTTTATAATTTGAATAATTACTTTAAAAATATGAGTGTTTTAGGGAAATAAAACTTTGAAGTCTTTTATGTCATACATTGGTAAGTGAAGAGAACCTAAAGATTAATAATTGCTTGAATTTCACTTGAGTAAAATTAGTAGTTATCAACTGAATATTTGATATAATTTGAGTATGATTTATAAAATGTATTTTCATGATATATCTCTCATTTAATATTTTTATATTTGTAATTGAAATTCAGCTTTAAAATATAGGTGCCTGAAACCCTACTGCAGTCAAGTTCAGAATGTTAAGTCCATAGATCAAATGACATATGATGAGATAAAAGAAAAAAAAATGGGTGGGGAATACAGAAAAGAAAAATGGGCCCTATATCTAAATAGAACTCTCCTATGAGAAACACTGCCATCATTGTACCCCAAACAGAAATGAAAACCCTGATGTTAAAGGTGACAGAGGCCCTGGGAAAGGCGGGGCTGTGTTACAGTCTTCTGAACTGGGTAGGGATGCAGGAACTAAGCCCCTTCCATCCTTGCCTGTTGTCTCACTATATCGGTCTGATTGCATCTCTTTGAATCCTTTTCTCTCCTTCCCCCAAATAGTGATCCTTGCAGTTTCTGTATCATATTTTCTTGAGTATTAATAAAAACCTTTGATGGATCATTTCAGATTTGAGTATCCATTCATACTTATTCCCCTTCACAGAAATTATTATTAAAACCCAATAATTCAGGGGCACCTGGGTGGCTTAGTTGGTTAAGCGTCCAACTTCCGCTCAGGTCATGATCTTGCAGTTAGTGAGTTCAAGCCCCGTGTTGGGCTCTGTGCTGACAGATCAGACCCTGGAGCCTGCTTTGGATTCTGTGTCTCCTTCTCTCTCTGCCCCTTCTCTCTCCCTCTCTCAAAAATAAATAAACATTAAAAAAGAAAATAAATAAAACCCAATAATTTAAAGTGTGAATTTTCCACAGCACTCATATTTTGAGACAGCATCACAGACTTGTTTCAAGAGAGAGTTAATCTCCAAAGATGAGATCTTTGCATGCTGCTATAAAAAGGATTTCAGGCCCCAGAAAAGTGGTTGAACTAACTGGTGGTTTCCCAAGGCAACTAGGGTTCAAAGAGTGGCCATGGAAGAAGCAGTGATGGGGGCAAAGAGTGAAGGTGACTGGTAATGCCCACCCCAACCTTGTGCTTCATCACAAGCTCTGCTTCCATGTCTGTTATCTCTGTTCCAGGCCAGACATCATTTGAACAAAGTTTATGAGCAAGTGCCAGATGATTTCTAAGGGCTTTTCTGACCTGAACTTCTGAGTTTATATTTTCTAATCCCTTCCAAAAAACATAGAACTTCAAGCTAAAAGAGGTGCATAATAACTGAGAGGCACAAGGTTGGATAAAGAAAACATTAAAAACAACAGCACCCGAAAATTAATCTTGCTCACCTCTTCTTAAGAAATTAGCCATTTTCTACTTAAGGAAAAATACATTTAAAAGTTAATCCCTTCAAACCCTGAGATATACAATAAAAAACAAACCAGCAGGAAAAACTTCATTTGAACCTTCAGTTTGAATGTCTTGCATAGGCGGAGCTTAGAGATCTGACCAATAGCAGAAGTGGTTCTCTCTAGAAGGGCTTTTTTTTTGTTTTTGTTTTTGTTTTAAAGCAAGGAATGACTCTGAACACACATGTGAATTAGGAAATGCAGACATCACATGCATTCACAGAAGCTTCTGTTCAGGTCTCTGATTCCTGTGCATAGAGGAGGCTGCTTTTTTGGTGTAAGAGTTGACATTCTCTTGCATATACAACAATAATAGAGAATTGTCTACAATTGCACGGAGCATGACTGGCCACTACTGGGATTATCACAAGATATATTATCTTTCTTTTTTTTTTTTCCTTAATTTTTTAAAATGTTTATTTATTTTTGAGAGAGGCAGAGACAGAGCATGAGTAAGGGAGGGGCAGACAGAGAGGGAGACACAGAATCCAAAGCGGGCTCCAGGCTCTGAGTGCTCAGCACTGAACCGGACGCAGGGCTCAAACTCACAAACCACAAGATCATGACCTGAGCCAAAGTCAGATGCTTAACCGACTGAGCCACCCAGGCATTACAGATGTATTATCTTTCTTAATGAAAATTGGCAGTCATCACCTAGTGGTTGGCATTTTAAAGTAAATATTTATTGACAAAACCTCATGACACAACAAAAATTCATGTTACTTAGGGGAAAATGTTTCTAAATATTCCCAGCATTTTTTTTCTGGATATAACAAGATAAATTTTGTGAATTATAGTTTTAGAAATAATTCTAATGTAGCCCCCATAAGTTAAAACAAATTTTCAGCAAAAATTCCAAGGCTATTTTAGGAATTGCTTTTCATCTGCAATATGACTAATGGCTATAAAAAACAGCTTTGGAGAGAGGCTCTAGGAGACACTTCATTGCATTCAGTGCCTAGGTTCCATAATAAAGGAGTGCACAACTGAATGACCACATGGAATAAAAAGGTATACATGGTATAAAACATGGTGTACATGGTATAAAAAGGCAAAGAATGAATTAAGGGGTAGACAGGTCATAGACTTTTAATTTTTGGCTAGTTACATGAGATATTCCTAGTATGAATGAATAGAATGCATAACAAGTGATTCCACTTTAAGCTAATAACTATGCTTACATTCCAGTCTACTGGTCTTTTATGGCAAATTTAGCCAACCGAGTGCATATTATGTAAAGGGAAAGACATTTCCCAAAAATGTAGGTGAAAAAGGTTAATTCTGGAAATCCTGTGGGCTTTTTTTCCTCCTTCATTAAGACAAAAATGGCTGGAGATCATTTCCCATAATTAAGGCAGCAGTATATGGGCAATGGAGTTATTTCTGTTAGTTGTTATAACTTCTTTGTGGACATTAAGCTCATTATATTCATTTTAAATAAATTAATAGCATAGCTTCCCCCACTACAAACTAAAAATGGCAGCAGTGAAACCCATTTGCTCTTTTAGAAAATGACTAATAGAACACATATTTCATAATATCACGATTCAAATTGTTTAATACAAGGAATTAAAACTACTTCTGCATTTAACTTGTCCTAGAATGATAACTAAAGTCACTTGTTAAAATTTTTCATTTACCAAAGGACATTTATATCAGAGAAGAAATAAAATATTTTCATGTTCCATGAAGAAGGCAGAATGATAAAGTACAAAAAAATAGGGTGAAAGTAAAATTTCAAAGAAAAAAAAAATTGCATTAGGAATTAGATTTCTGTCTAAGCGAAATTATCACATTTTCCTGAACAGAATAAATGCTGGAATACGAAGATATGAAAGAGACTCATAGCATTATTTAAAATGTTATTTAAAACATTATTTCAAAATTATTATTTCCCAATAGGAAACTTTCTAATTACCATATTTTGAAATGTATAAGGTAAGTAGGTAGGGAAATGTATTTAGTAGAGTTGATTCTTTTGCTTGTTCTAATAAAGGTCTGCCTTCTCTTGAGATAAGTTGGCCAACTATCCTATATATGGAGGACTAGAAAACTCTTGAACAGACTATAAATAATATATAACCACTGGCTGGGAAATTTCTACCCTTGACATTTCTGGTTTTGTTGCCCATTTTGGGGACACAAAGAGAGGATGCAGGCAGGGCAAAGTGGTGCCGTTTCCTCTTAACCCTACAATCAGGAACAGGCTGTACCAAGGGGAACACAACCACAGGGCAGGGATCAGGGTGAGGTGAGGGAGACCAACTTGGACAAGTACAGGGTAGGATTCTGTCTTTACTTAAAATGTTGCTATTTTGTTCACCATGGATTTCTTATTTTGCATTAGTTTTGACTTTTTAAGACACTGCATTACCAAGTGTTTTGGCACCCACTTAAATTTTGCACTAGAGGTGAATGCCTCACTCATTCACCCCAATCCCAGACTTGCTCGAGTAAGTGCCTGAGTCAGGTTCCAGCAGCTCTGTGGACCCAAACTAGAGCACAACCTCCCCCTTTTACCCACCTGAGCCCTCACGGGCCACGGACAGCTTCTACAAGAACTACCCTCTCCTTGTTTGTAAAAATGAAAATGAAGGGTACAGAAAATTATTTTGTCTTACAAGGGCCTGGTGGGAGTATTAGGAAACAGGTATCACAGATAGAACTGAAACTGGGACTTTTAGCTGTGCTCTTTTCCAGTGCTTATTTGTTTTTGGACAGAAACCATATGAGCAAAGGAACAAATGCTCTGAACGTGGACTTAGTAGGAAAAACAAGGAATCAGAATAACACATTTACCCAAAAAGTATTCACCCCCAAACTCCTCCAAGCATGCTAAGTTAAATAATGAGAGGTTTGATGCCCATACATAGTACCTGTGACATAAAGCTCTTTCAAACAATGAAAAAGGCAGGATTACATGTGGTTGAGCTAAACGAACACCAAGGGTACTTTTCTATCCTTGAAGAGAACAAAATAAGACTTTCGATCTTACTGCCGAACTTTTCATCAGACTTGCTGGCATCTTTCTCTTTGTCTTTTCTGTGTTTACAGTCCTCAAGCAGAGGCAGACCCTGTCCTCCTCCACAAAGAACTTGGGACCCTGCCTTCTCTTCTGTGTCTGACCTCAGTCTAGTGGAGAAAGGGATTAAGGTTTACTGAGTAACTGCTGGGTGTTGATGCTTTCAGAAATGTTATCTTACTTAATGCCCCAGCAGTCCTGTCAGGGGAAAGATATTCTCATCGAGAGGATTAGGAAATGTGGGGAAGAAGGTTTAGGTCTGGCAGCTGTTACAGCTAGACCCATGAAGCCCCTAGGTGTCACACTGTTTTCTCTGAAGGGACAGATAAGCCTAGATGTAATGTTACTTTATCTTCCATTGTAGCAAGTAGTCTCACCACAGAATCGTTTGGAAAGGTGAGATACAGGGCCTTTAGTTCTGTTGTTCTCCTTGGAAGGAAAGGTTGGTTACACCACTGTTAATTGGAAGCTAATGCTATGGGCAATAAAAGCTCTCAAAAGAAGAAAAGAGAAAGTTAGGGACATCAATCTAGTTAAAGTATTTTGAAATTATCTGTTGACATTAGATGGGTATTGGTTTTTGGGCATTAACATGGGTATATGTCTATCTTATGCATGTCTGTTGCAGATTCAGTAGAAAAAAAATACCTAAATATATATTTAATTCCATAGGATCCCAAAGCACTTTGAGGATTTAAATTGATAAGCCAACCTCAAAGGGACTCATTCTTGCAACTAAAACACAGACACCTCTGGGGTGAAATGTGGCAACAGTTTGACAGGCATAGCAGTAGCTTAGGCCAGAAAGGATTTATCCAATTAAAATTATGGGATGAATTTTGGCTGGCAGAATGTAATTACCAGCCTTGGAATGGATCCAGGATCCTGAGGTTAACACCCCTCCTCTTGCCAACAGCCCTCCTACCTGCCAACACTCCGAGATGGAGAAGGCTGGATCTGACACAATCGCACATAATACTGTTGTGACATCTAAGTACAATGATGATGATGTGAGAAGCATCATGAACCTGATTTTTTTTAACACTCATTATGTTACTTATTTTTATGCCACATTAGGCTAGAAACCAAATGTCCACATAAATGTTAATTTCCTCAAATCTGTATTTAAAAAGTATAATTAGAAAATAAAAAATAGATTTAAAAATTAATTTATTCTGTCAAAGTAGTTATTTAGTGATCACTTCAGGAACGAAACCAGATCAAAGTGGTAACATTTAATCCTTGCTATATATATCAAAAAAAAAAAAAAACAAAAAACAAAAAAACAGGTCCTAATTTTTTGTAAATGTGTTCTCAAGGTTCACTGGCCTAGAAAAAAGAGAAATAATTATTAGTGCCCGGTTCATGTAGCTCGTAAGTACGTGGGCAGGTATTAGTACTGCTTTTGTCCTGGGGTGGTTCCGGCGCTTGCCTACTCACAAGCGCTCCCGGGCAGCATTTCTCAGCAGAGACTTTACTGCAAGGGTGCGTTTGCATGTGCGCCAAAGAGCCCCCTGCTGGTGTATGATCAATGGGTAATGACCTCATCATTAGATTCTAATACCCTTTAAAAAGTCATTCATTTACAAGAGACAATTGTGGAGAATCCCAAGGTAAAGCAGAGGGGGTGAGAAGGCAATTCCACGCTGAACGTTAAGGCTTCCGGGCCGCCGGCACGCGGTGGGTGCGGGGCCCCGCGGAGTGTAGGTCAGGCAGCGACCAGCGGAGCCTGCTCCCGGAGGCGTGCAGCGGGCTGGAGCGGGAGCTGGGCGCCCGGGGTGGGGGGCGGGGCCGGCGGCGTAAGCTGCGCGTCGCAGCCGCGGGGCGACCCCGACTCGGTGCCGTGCTACTCCGCCACCCCTCCGCGCGCGCAGGTCGGTTCTCTCCCCGACGCGGAGGCGCGGGCGCTGCTCGAGAGCCGGATCCGGGGCAGCCCCGCCGCCGGCCGTCCTTCGCTCCCGGGCCCCGCGGCCCGTGGACGCCGATCGCGGGGCGGCGAGGGAGTGCCCCAAGGCCCGCGCCCAGTCCCTCGGCTTAGCCTTCGGCCCACGTGGCCCTGAGCCACTTCACACCGGAACCGGGGCGGGGCCACGCAGGGAGACCCAGCGGCGGGTTCCAACCCGAGCACACGCTACCGCCCCCTCGGGGAGCCTTTTTGCGGCCCTAACAGCGCGAGCGGTGGTGCGTACGCAAGAGGCAGGTGATCTGGCGGAACTGTCGCGAACTGCTCCACTCCGCGCTGGCCCTGCTGGTTCCTCCCCCGGGGTGGGGGTGGGGGGGGGAGGCCGGTTTTTGGTTTATGGCCGGAAGTAATCGAACTGGGATTGGAGGGATGGGCGCACTAGGAGCGCCGTCTCCCAAACCACAGAGTGTTTGCGGGGTTGCTCTGGGTTACTTTGTAAGTGGAAGAGGCAGAGAAACACTTACCCTTTTCACTAACAAGCTTGACTGCTCTCCAAAATTCCGGTGGCCGCTAATTTCAGCTTTTGCTGTGAAGGTAGATTTTTCTAACACCATCTTTGTGTGATTTAACTGTCCACAGGGAATCAAAATGTGGAATGAGAGGATGAAACTAATCCTTTCTTTTGCACTGTTAGGGGTTGCCATAAACACCATTTGTTAAAAAGCATAATTATGTTGGGAAAGTGCCTGATGAGACAATTAAGCTACATAAACACACTGAAAACAAATGAAAGCCAGAAGACGCCCACACCCCTTGTGTAAAGCAATTTTTTGTTTACACAGAAGAGAGAGGTCTGAGCTGCTTTATTACAACAATGTTATTAATGTCTACAAAAGCCTAATGACCGTATTTTCATGAATTTTCAATCATGAGATGATGGTCACAAGATGAAAACTTGCTTACAAACCTGAACTAACATGGAGCCTTGCGTTCCCTCTAGGTTAGGATGATTAGGCCCATGAACAATCCTAGTGAACAGAAGCCAGAGGATTGATGCATCGAGAGTACTATTATTTGCAGCAGAGCACACGGTTTAGCCAAAACTCATAAGCTTAAAGTTTGTCTCAAGCTTGGGCACCATTCACTGCGGTATTCCCCACACTGAGAACATTACCCGATACAAAATAACCCTTATCAAATAATTTGTTGAATGAATTCATGAGGGCCACATTTATTTTTAGTTACGATGTTTAAAAGAGACCTAAATATGGCCTGGTCTTGAAAAGGGGAATTCTTTTCTTATTATTTTGAGATATTTAAATTTCTTTAGTCAATAATATTTGAGAGTCGAAAAATGCCATTCTAGGTACTAAAAAGAATCAAAGCAACCTCCAAAACTTGTGTAATTAATGCATTTTCACCAAAAGGATCAGTCACATTTTTGGCATTGTTGGTTCACGTAGGATATATATCAGATTTCAGTTCCAGGAAGAGAATCCTGTGAAAAGATTTTCAATTGATACAGGAATTTTGGAGACTGAAGTATAAGAGGAATTTAGGCAAATAGTTGTCACTTAAAGCACCCAAAGAGTCCCTTTTATTTGTTCATGTATTGCCTGTGGCATGGCCCATACAGATAACCTTTCTTTTTGCCAGAAAAATAATTTTTATAAGAATCTTCATTTCTCTTTTTTGCAGTTCCCTAGTTAAGTCTCATTTAACAAGAGGATCATGCTTATTTGATACATAGGACAGACCTCAAAAAGAGGATAAACTAAGGAAGATGATGTTTCAAAGGGAATAACATACTTTAACAAAAAAGTTTCATTTCTATGACAATTCAGGCTGAGTAACTTGCCCTGTGTGTTCTAGTGGTGTTAACTATGTTCCTACGTTCATATGTGTGTGGCCACCTACGCATGGTTTCCTGGTTGACTCGATCTGAGGATTTTATCCTTCAGGTGTTCTGCAGTAATGAAATGGTGAAATGTTCATATTATGACTGCTTGGTTTCCAAAAAACTAATTTTTATAAGGTTAATGAACATGAAAATATGAACACACCACAGAGACCAAAATGAACAATACTTTTTCTCCTAGAAAAATCACCCATGTCTTCCTCCAGACTGGGGCTCTGTTTGGCTGCCTGTTTACTAAATATTTCAGAAGCCAGAAGGAAATACGTTGTTGAGAACATAGCAAAAGCAGCTCTTGAAAAAAATGGTAGGAACAACAGACAATTGAAGCGAATATGTAGTGTTTTGATACAGTAATTTTTGTATAATGCAGACAGTGCTACAGAACACTCTTCTTTCTTCTTAAACTTCCTTCCTTGTTCTTGGGCTGTTACAGCTTTTGCAGGACCCCAGGATACTGAGATAGATCGGTTACTCAGATGTGCACACATGCTCTTTTCCAAAAGCCTGCATACGCTCAGCAGCGCACTAATTCACATTGGAGAGCGAGTGTCTGAGATGAGCATTGTTCAAGATTTCAGGCTCCTGAGGAGGATATATTTACATAAAGGTTTAATGTTTCCCTCATGGGCCATTTATGTGATCATTAATAGAATAAGCATAATTGTACCTTATGCTTTTTATTCGACAGGTTAAATAAAAAATAAACTTGCCAAATACCAGCTACTTTTCAAAGCTCTCCTGCCAGCAAAGCCCATACTTTCATTACAACATTATTATTTCTACTCCATTTTCTCCATATAAAAACTCTTAGGCAATTGCCTTTAAGTGATGTGTGTAAGATCACTCAGCAATTCAGAAGACTGGAACTCAAGCCTCCTTACTCCCTGGGCCAGTGTTTCCTGTGAGAGATACCATTTTTTATTTTACTCTCGTTAATATGTTCATGTGGTGACACAGTTCTAGATACCACTTGTTTTTACTTTCATGCACACACAGAACACAGTGTATTTTCAGACTTCTAATCATTAAGTAGATTAAATTTAAATTTTTGGCAACAGGTGAGCATTAGAGTCACAATCCTGAAGCATTTGTGACAGTATATTTTAATTTCTGATAGTCATTTTTGATTCGGTGGCTATTTTTCATGAGAAGGAAGTGTTTTCCCCTAGCCCATTTCTGATGATGAGCACATTTAAGTTACCGCCTTACAACTTTGCAGGAGCTGCAAATGTCTAAGAAAATTCCTGATAAATTGCCGATAAGAAAGCCCCTCTGGAGTCAGTCTGCAGCTATGCTTTCCCATTGTCTTTGTGGGAAGAGCCAGCTTGGGTCCCTCATTGTCAGACATAGTACCTCTAATGGGATTGGGTTACCTGTCTCTGTGATTAAGTGAACATGCAGAGACATCTGTGGAAGCCATATACTGATGGACGCCTGAGTCTCAACTTCCCGTTTTTATCAACTTATTAGTGGCAGCAGCTCAAGTGGAATTATAGCTATTATACTCCATTACAAACACCAAACAATTTACTTCTGCGGAGATCCATTGACAGTTCCTACTGCCAGCAGTAATTTTTTTTCTATATGCATGCTTAAGAAATTGCAGGAGAGAGGATTTCATTCTTCTAGCATTTGATTCAATTGTATCCTATGAAACTGAGAATAAAAGCTTTTCAGAAGAAGATTTAGGATGAAAAAATAAAATTATCTCTTTTCTTCCAGGAGCTAGAGGATGTTGAAAAAATACATAAAGTAAGAGGTTGTATAATCGTGTTCTTGGCTTCATGTTTTATAGTTTTAAAAATGAGGGAAGGTGGCACTAGTTAAGAAAATGACCTGTTGTTTTACAAATATTTTAAAGACGTTTATTTTTAAGTGAGTGGAATAAAACTATATCGTCCATATTTTTTCTGATTAAGCAATGTGAAAACATTTAAGTAGCCTAAAAGGTCTTAGGTAAAGGAACCTGAGTTATAAATTTTAGATGTATACCAGGGCAGGGCTCTATAGATGCTCATTTGGCTATGAGTGAGTGACATATGTTTATCTTTTCGTGTTATTAAAATTAATGGTGTAGGGCTGCTGTAAGCTCTGTAGTTCCTGTGTGTAACTTATTTTTCCTCTCCTCTGAAAAGATTAATTGTTAGGCTGCCAGGGGACAGGGCGACAAAGGTATAATAGCATAGCTAACGGTTTAATTACTGCCTGAAAACTTTTGTCCTTCACTTTGAATTTGCTTTTGTAGGCTTAAGGGGGACTTTTAAGGAGGCTGAACCAGGCTTGTAAACTTTAAAAATAACTTTGGGGTAATGTGTGGCTGCCATACAAGTGTATAGCAGCTTTCTCCTCCAGGTTACACATTCAAGTGAGTCATAAGCCACCAAAAGCTGGAAGTCGTTAACATCTGAAGGATGTTGGTGGCCTCTGAAAGGAGATGGTGGAGACAGAACAGTTTCTAATGGACAGGTGCATACATCCCAGAAGCCTGTGTTTCAGACACTAATTGGCCTATCCTCGTTTTACCACATGTCAGATTTTTATCCAGACAGTTTGATTTGCGGGTTTTCGAAGGAAAAATTGGCAAAGCCTAGAGGACGAGATTGAGAAGGAGCAGAATTTAGAGTGATGTGATGTGGCGACTGAAAGAAGAGGCTACCATCTTAGACTGAGTTAAGAGAACCTTGGCAAACTCACTGCCGAGTCCAAGTCCAAGACATGATCTGGTGTAGACACCAAAGGCTAGCATCTGAGCTGAGCCGTCTGGTTATATAGTAACCAGATAGAGTTATAACTATAATCTGGTTATACAGCAACACTATAAGAAGTAGCCATTACCACCAGGGAATTTCATGATTAGCCAATGTCACTTCAAAGGTCAAATACCAGAATTTTTCTGTTTTTTTAACACAATTTTTAATGTTTATTTATTTTAGAGAGAGAGAGTGTGAGTGAGGGATGGGCAGAGAGAGAGAGAGGGAGACACAGAATCCCAAGCAGGCTCCAGGCTCTGAGCTGTCAGCACAGAGCCCAATGCAGAGCTTGAACCCACGAACCGTGAGGCCATGACCTGGGCTGAAGTTGGAAGTTTGACTGAGCCACACAGGCACCCCCCAGAATTTTTCTATTAAACTAAATTTAATTGCACCAGAAGATCTAAATTATTAAGGATTCATCACAGAAAAAAAATTCTAGCGTGTATGTGTTGTTTTCTTTATAGGGCACAGGTATCCTGAAGTATCAGTGCTCAATATATTTTCATTTTCTGATCAAGACTACAACAGATCAATCATTAAATAGCAGCTTCTGTTAATGAGTTAGGTAAGATTTCGGTGTCTTTATGTATATGTCTTTTGATGAAGGATAAGATTCAGGTAGACCTGAATGTTCTTTAATCACTGATTTCCTGTATAAATCCTAATACTCCCGAGAATCTATCTTAAAACTGCATTTCATTATTCTTCTGAACATGTATATCTCAAATGTTTCCAATTTTCTCTTTAGTAAAATGAGCAATGGGGTCCAAGGTTTAATATTCTTTCACTGAAGATGATCCTGTATCAAATGTGGTTAAGGAAACCTTTTCTGGCTTTAACCTGTGAAGTAATAGTGTAGAAATCAGCCTTAATTTCACCAATAACTTGGCATGGAATGAAAGAATGAAATATGCCAAACAGTTGTGTTTTGGGTTGGGAGCCTGAAATCTTTTTTTTTTTTTTTAAGTGTATTTATTTTGAGAGAGACAGCACATGTGTAAGTGGGGGGCGGGGGTGGGGGGGTTGGGCAGAGAGGGAGAGAGAGAATCCCAAGCAGGCTCAGAGCCATCAGTGCAGAGCCTGATGTGGGGCCCGAACCCACAAACGTGATCTTGAGACCAAGATCCAGAGTTGGACACTTAACTGACTGAGCCATCCAGGTGTCCCAGGAGCCTGAAATCTTGAGTTGGTTCATGGGTTGAAATGAAATGAGCTCCATGTCTCATAGGGATGTTGTCAGATTTAATAGGAAAACTTGAATTGGAAGAATCATAATTGTTTAAAGAAAAGCCTATATTATCTTAATACTGCTTAGTAAAGCGTTCCAAATATTTTCAAGTAAACCTGATTTCAACTGAGTGTCTTCTTTCAAAAGGTGTATTTGTTTGGAGAGCAAAAAGCTGACTGATAACTTCCAGCAAGCATAGGACTGATTATCTTGAATGTTAATCATAGGATGTAAAATTTGCTTCTTTGTTATTTATCTCTATGGCTAAAATGGTCATATTACACTAATGAAAACTCAGAGTAGCAATAGTATAGGTGTTTATAATATGTACTTCGATATAATGATTCAATGAAAAACTCTAACTACTGAATAAGAGCAAAAATCAAATACTTATGCTTCAAAAAATGTATGTGTGTATATTTTAACATAATCATAAAACATTCTGAAAACATAGAATTTTATCAGATTAATTTGGTAAAATTGAAAAAATTGAAAGTAACCAATTAAAAAACTGACAAAGTTATTTAAGACTGATGAACATTGCATAATTCTTCTACTTTGGGGAATAAAGAGCTGGCAGAAATACGAAACTTTATGACAATTGGGAGGTAAGGCAAAGGGAACTGTTGATCTTTTATTTTTCTTTGTTTTGGATAAAAACAATCTTCTATACAGATTGAAAACAACAACAACAACAACAAAACCCCGAACAACTAGTAAGACAGTAAAATCATAGCTGCTGGTTTAGATGAGATTGAAAGTTTAGTGATTGCTGTTTCCAGTTTCATGTTTTAAGGCAATTCCGTTTTGGCTGCCAGCGTGGAGGCTTTTAAGTCTATGAATATGGAGGCTCAAGAGGGGATCCACCTTGCCTGGGAGCAGTGGACCTCATTCCCATTTACACTCTATCTCGTGTACAAGTGGACAAGTGTGGAGCTGTGGCCTAAGTAAGAGAAAGTTTAGGGTAGTGTGTCATTCCTGGTTGGAAACCATTTTTTTTTTTTTTAAACAAATCAGAACAGTTTGTGACAATATAATCATTCCTCAACTCCCTGGAAGAGTCGACCTTGAAGAATTATATCAATAATAGGCTTTCATGGGTTGCAGTGCATACCGTGGCTTTGTGACTTCTCTCTCCACTTTCCACCCCATGACACTATGGAACACTAAATGCCGTGGGATGGGGGCAAATCAACCATTTGTCCCTTACAGATTTGCCATAGATCATGAGGAAAAACAACAGTAGTTTCTAATGAGTTCCTTAGATTCTTCAAGGCAGAACAATGGTGTGTTTGGCCCATCTGTGTCCTATTTTCTTGAGCAGGGGTAATGATGAGGTTGAAAAACCACTTAAATGTTAACTCCTACCCCTTTTTCCTCTGATTTTTTTTCTTTCTTTCCCTATGTACAACTCTCTTTAAGATTTGCTTTGGAACTGAACTGTCACATGCTTGATTTCAGCCCCAGGGGTAAGTTTAATTTGGAAAATTTGAGCTATGTCACTTGAGGTGTTTTTGAATTAGGCAAATTGGGAGAAAAGAAAGACCTTTTGCCTGGACTGTCTAGCTGCACCGTGGTTAATTACGAGATGCAGAGGCTCATAACCTTTGGGGGAAAGTCTGCCTTAGGATAATTGCATTCTTCTCTGTATGACCTCAGAAATCCCTGTATGATGTTGCTTCATGTATTTCATACTGAATTGTCTAACATTTGGGATGTAGATTTGGACTCTGAGCTACATCAAGTACTGGCACTAGTAAAAGAGACTTGTTTCCAGAGGAGCACCTCACCACTTGTGCTGCCTTTTAATGTGACCTCACAATCCAGGGATTATTTCCCAGGGAAGTCTTGGCCCAAAATTTCTGTACTTTTTATCCAAGAAAGAGTTAAAATTCAGCATGGGGGAAATACGTTTCACACGAAAACGAAGAGTTCAGAATTGTCCAGACCTGAATAATGATTTTAATTGTCTTCAAAACAATTATGTTCAATTACATTAAATCTCAAATTAGCTAGTACATGAAGTTCTCCATTACATCAGGACTGGTCCTCCCCAGATGTTCATCCTGCGTAGGAGACAGTTGACAGTCGGATGGTCTGGACACAGTATTTCTCCCTTCTCTTGCCCTTTTGCTTCATTGGCAGCTACTGTACCTCATGATTTAAACATGGACATTTCTAATTAAATGAGAGCTCAGCTGCATTCTTGAAGTAATTTATAACATTTGATTTGAAATGTAATAGCTTCAATCTTCATCTGATTAAAAACAGTCATATACTGTACATGGTTACTATTTTGATGGCTGCAACATGCAGTTTTTATTTTTACATTCCCCTTTCGACACAGCTGTTCATCTAATATCATCCATTTTTTTAAAGCTTTTTTTATTTGTTGTTGTTGTAATAGCATGTTCAGGCATTCTTATGAGGTAGAAGTATTCAATTCTAGGATCTTGCCGTTCTCACAACAGTGAAGGGACATTTTTCACTAGGGTAACCCCTTCTCATGGAAACCAACTTTTTTTTTTTTAATGTTTATTTATTTTTGAAGGAGAGGCAGAGCATGAGTGGGTGAGGGGCAGAGAGAGAGGGAGACACAGAATCCGAAGCAGGCTCCAGGCTCTGACCTGTCAGCACAGAGCCCGACGTGGGGCTTGAACTCACAAACTGCAAGATCATGACCTGAGCTGAAGTCAGATGCTTTAACCAGCTGAGCCACCCAGGCGCCCCGGAAACCAAAATTAAGATAATAATTTAACTAACTTTCTTTGGGAGGAAGGGCAATGGAGAACATTCCAGTGACATGAAAAATAGTTAATATTTACATGTGTGATTCATGTACGCTTTATATGCTAATATTCTTTTTTTTTTTTTTTTTAATTTTTTTTTTAACGTTTATTTATTTTTGAGACAGAGAGAGACAGAACATGAACGGGGGAGGGTCAGAGAGAGGGAGACACAGAGTCTGAAACAGGCTCCAGGCTCTGAGCTGTCAGCACAGAGCCCGATGTGGGGCTCGAACTCACGGACCGCGAGATCATGACCTGAGCCGAAGTCAGCCGCTCAACTGACTGAGCCACCCAGGCGCCCCTATATGCTAATATTCTGAATGATGTATTTCAGAACTTTTTTATAGCACCTGTAAGCTTTCTTGTAACTTAAGGAATGAGTTCTTTTTTTTTTTTTTTAATGTTTATTTATTTTTGAGAGAGAGAGAGACAGAACTTGAGCCGGGGAGGGGCAGAGAGAGAGAGAGGGAGACACAGAATCAGAAGCAGGCTCCAGGCTCTGAACTGTCAGCACAGAGCATGCTATGGAGCTTGAACTCACGAACCATGAGATCATGACCTGAGCCAAAGTCAGATGCTTAACTGGCTGAGCCACCCAGGTGCCCCAAAGGAATGAGTTCTTAAATTGAGGCCCAAAATTGGCGTTCAGGGCCTTATAAATGTCGAAATCGTTTGCAAGTTTTATGCATGTGCATTTGTGTATATGTACATAGGGACAGACACACATAATTTTGCATATAATTTTAGTTTAAGAACTTTTAGGATAGAGAGCACAGCAATGCAGAGGCTCAGAGGTGAGAACATCCTGGGTTTGAGGACCTGCAAAGGACTTCAGCATGGCGTGCTTAGAACTTAGAGATGAGGTGGGATGGTAGAGGCATTCCTGGGCATGTTAAAAAATGAAGCTTCAGAGATAGTTAGAGGTCAGAGCATGAAGTCCTATATGCAAGGTTAAGGAGTTCAGACCTTATCCTAAAAGCAGTGGGAACCACAGAAGAATTTTAAGCAAGAAAGTGGTATGATTGGCTTTGAATTTTAGAAAGATTACTCTGCCTGCATGATAGAGGATGGCCAGGAGGCAGGCAGACCAGTTTGGAAAGGTGGTGATAACAGAATCAAGAGAGTGGAGAGAATAGAATGGGGGATGTTGAGGGGTGGGAACAGAGTGGTGGCATGAAAGTGTCATCACTTACAAATGATGGAAGAAAGAGGATTTTGGGGAAAGAGCATGAATACATTTTTTACATGCTGCCATTTGGCAGTTAGATATAAAATTGAGAGCTAGGAGACACAGAGATCTAGTCTGTATTTATTTTAAGCTTATACTTTTTCAAAAATGTTTTGGACTTTGGTTTTCATTTTCAATTAAAATCACATTTGATCTATTAGGCTATATTTCATTTTTATCTCCATTGTCTCTCTAAATTTTTTTCTTTCCTCCCTTCCCCCCCTCCTCATTGTGTCCTTCCCTGTTTCTCTTCTTTCCTCCTTCCTTTCCTCTTTTTCCTCTTTGTTATTGTTAAAATGATACACACACAGCTGAAAATTGAATATTTTACAGGGTTTGTTCCCAAAACTCTAAGTACCTACATAATCCCCTTTCCGTATCACTTTAATTTCCTTCTCCCCAGAGCCAACTACTTTCCACTCTTTTATTTTATCATTTAGGATTCAAGTCCAGATATCTAAATACCAACTCATACTGGTACTTTTTGGTTTTTCAGTTTTAGGCCTTGTCTATTGAGTTCTCTCTACAGAGGGTGAGAATTTAGCTTCCTTTCACCCCCACCCCTACCCCTGACCCCCAACACACACACACTCTTCCCAATTCTCCCTCTTTTAGATATAGTTATATCAAAATTTGGATAAATATTTAGTGGTTACATTATTATAACTATGTAAATATTATTCATAATGAAGTACTTAGAATGTTATCATTTTACCCTTTCTATGCAACTTGTTGTTTTTTCTGGAACTGATCATTATCTTTTTGATTGTTTACTTAGTTTTTTATATATTGATCACTGGTTTAACCCCAAACTCTCTGTTAATAATGGGATCTCTCCATGCATTTAGATAGAGCATTCCATGTACTGAATGTTCTATCAGTTTTATTATCTTAAAGAACCATCATCTATACCTCTCTGACCTGTTCCAATCAGGACCGGTTGCCGTAAACCTTAAATTTGTTGAGGATAACTGTCATTACGGCATCTCCCTTTATTATCATCCTGGGTGCTCCCTTCACCTCTCTCTGTGTTGGAAACACTGGTTCCTAAATCTCTTATTTTCTTTTTTGTCCCCCTTAGTTTATGTCCTTGTTTTAGTCACACATATCTTTTACTGGCTTTCTTTAAAAAAGGTGGGAGCAGTATATTTTTGAGACTTTGCATGTCTGAAAATTCCATTCATTCTACCTTCACACTGGTAGTTTGACTAGGTGTAGAATTCTAGGTTAGAAATAATAATTCCTTTATTTTGAAGATATTGCATTACTGAATTCTTATTTTTATGTTGCTATTGAGACTTCTAAAGCCATTATGATTCCTGATCTTTGTATGTGATCTGTCATTTCTCTCTGGAAGCTTGTAAGATCTTCACTTTATTCCTAGTGTTCTGAAATTTCTGTGATGCACCTTTGTATGACTTTCTTTTCATTTACTATGCTAGATATATGCTAGGCCCTTTGAATCCTTGAAACTTTTTATTTACTTATTTATTTATTAAATTTTTTTTTTGAATGTTTCTTTTTAAGAGAGAGAGAAACAGAGTGTGAGCAGGGGAGGGGCAGAGAAAGAGAGGGAGACACAGAATCTGAAGCAGGCTCCAGACTCTGAGCTTTTAGCACAGAGCCTGACAAGGGGCTCGAACTCATGAGCTGTGAGATCAAGACCTGAGCTGAAATCAGACACTTAACTGACTGAGCCATGCAAGGACCCCTGAAACTTAAAAAAAAAAAAAAAAAAAAAAATTAATGTCCATTTATTTTTGAGAGAAAGAGAGAGAGAGAGAGCATGCATGAGTGGGGGAAGGGCAGAGAGAAAGGGAGACACAGAATCTGAAGCAGGCTCCAGGCTCTGAGCTGTCAGCACAGAGCCTGACACGGGGCTTGATCTCATGAGCTGTGAGATCATGACTTGAGCCAAAATCAGACACTTAACCCACTGAACCACCCAGCCACCCCGAATCCATGAAACTCTTATTCCTCAGTGCCAGACAGTTCTCCTGAATTATTCCATTGATGATTTCTTCCATTCTTCGAGTTTTTTTCTGGAAGACACATTATTTGGATATTGGAACTCTTGTGTTGGTTCTCTACATTTATTTTCTTTCTTTTGCCCATCACTTTATATTTTTATAATACTTTCTGGAAAATTTCCCCTACCTTATGTGCAAAGCCTTCAGTAAGTTTTTCATTTCTTCTGTATTAGTTTCCAGATGCTTTTATTTACTCTTTGAATGTTTATTTTATTTTATTATTTTAAGTAACATCTGATCATATCTCATGAATACAGTATCAGTGGTACTTTTTGATATTTTCTTCTTCCTGCATTGTGTCTGCTTTCCAACCCCTGCCCCTAACCTGGATATTCTCAGTATGTAGGTGGGGTTTGTCAGCTGTAGACTCATCTGGCTGGATTGTTTCTTTGGGGAACCCCTCAATTAGTATTTTGGTTTTTTTGGTCTTTTCCTCTTGAGCTGTTGAAGTTTCCCAGAGAAGTACCTTCCAATCGTCAGCCCACAGGGTAGACACAGCTGTGTATGTTTTAAGAAATGAGTTGTAGAAGAGGGCTGGTAGAGTCAGCATTTAGTTTGTGACTATTCTCTAAGCTCCCTTCTTTTCCTTAATCATCCTTGCCCTCAGCCGTGCCCAGTGTTCCCCAGCCCAGATGCCTTAGGTTTTACCTCTTGTGTCTTCTGCCAGGGTGGAGGCAGGGCACTTGCCTGTCTGTGTGGAGGGGGTGTTGCTCTAACGGCTGCTTAAACAGACTTCCCACCAGTCTTCCTGTTTTGAGCTTTGCTGTTAGCTTCCTTTCCAAAGTAAGGCTGCCATTTCTGATCATGACCAGGTGCCTGTGGTATAAGTCAGGTTGCTTTTCTGCTGTCCCTCTTGTTGCCTTGGGGCTCTTAAGTCCCTTGTCACTCTTGTAGTTGTTTTCCAAGTTCCAGTGCTATTGCCTCCGCTTCCATTTCTCTTCCATTTGTCCGAGTGAGTCATTGCTTTTAAAAAGTATCCCTTTCCCATCTTTTTCCTGGGGTTCTTTGGAGGAAGTGAAAGTAAACATAAGATAAGGGCCTACACTCTCCTCTTTACTTGGAAGCCCCTACTTCTGTAATTCTTTTCAATGATTTTTAACTAGTTTGTATCATTCAAGAACACTTAATTCACTTAATTTGGAATCAATGGTAAGTTTATGGGAACATATATTTTTTTGTCTTATGTCCAACTCGATAGTGAAGATATTTAGTCTCAATCTCTGGGCTTTTATACATATTTCATAAGCATTTTCTCTGAAGGGTTGCTGTGGGTCATAGTGCTTCCTGTATGTTTTTCATTTCTTCCTTATTCAGTGTTTTTACATGTGGGAGCCAGGGTTTCTGAAACATGACCTTGTTTCCCATTCACACATAAACCTTCATGAGAAGGACTGAGTGAAAATGTGGGGGAGGGGTCAGGACAGAAGGTGCTCAGGCAAGTTCTCCCAGTGATTTGTCGGTGGCAATGGGCTTACCTAACATGTAGGCTCATGATATTCAACTTTAAAAGTCTGGACCATCATGGGGCACCTGGGTGGCTCAGTCAGTTAAACATCTGACTTCAGCTCAGGTCATGATCTCACAGCTCGTGAGCTCGAGTCCTGCATCAGGCTCTGTGCTGACAGCTCAGAGCCTGGAGCCTGCTTCAGATTCTGTGTCTCCCTCTCTCTCTACCCCTCCCTCACTCATGCTCTGTCTCTGTCTTGCAAAAATAAATAAACATTAAAAAATAGCCTGGACCATAGCTATGAATTTTATAAATGATATGGAAGCTTGCTTTTTGTTTTATGTCATTAATCAGATGAAATAATGTTTGTACAATGCCAGATAAACCGACATTATTTAGAAGACTGGAAAGATAATGTGCTAGCTAAGTAAGTTATATGAATAAAGAAATAGATCTTACATGATTGATTTTTATTTTTTTGATTTATCTATAAATATATATAAAACATTAATGAATTTGATTAGAATTATCAGCCTTGTTAGATGTTTTTTCGAGTATTTTTATGACTTGGGGGACATGTGCCATGGCAGATTCACACGATGTCAACACTTGTGTGATAGTCTTGAGACCCTTTGATTACCTTATTACAGATTGTCAAAACATGGGCTGATCTGGCAAATCAGGCACAACTTTCCACTTCAAGAATTTTCTACCCTGATTCTCTAGTTGCTATGGAGATTGTCTTATAAAACAGCCCTGGATTTGGTTGAGATTAGTCAATTTAGATGCTGGGTTCTGATATAATTCTCTCCACCATCAGCAATGCCCTCATTGCCATAGCATAAAAACAGTGGCTGATTTTACGAGCATATGTTAACATAGTTTTAGGACATAGAATTTAGTTTGAGAATTTTAGGAAACTGGCACCATATTCCAAGAAAACTTAAAAAACAAGGGGTTGTGCATTGGGAAAGTACTTAAAATATTAAGATTGATTTCCAGTGACTTTAGCACATTTTAACTGCAAAAGGGAGTTACCAGGGTGTTCATAAATGCATATTGCTACAGGTTTAATAAATGCAACAGGATTATATCTACTAATGCAAAAACAGAGGTACTGATGAGGAAGGATAAGGCCAAATAGGAGAACTGGGATAAACTGACCTGTTCTTCCATGACTGGCAATTATGGGTGAACTCAACCATACTTGAAAACGCTGTATTCTTTTCTTTCACTTTGACTCTGCAGTAACCTGAAGTCCAAGCAAGTTAGCACCCCATGGGGCAAGCCATGACCAGTGGGGGGACCTGAGCTTTTGTCCCTCAGTTGGACAATCCTGAGGCCCATTCCAGCAAGGCCAAGCCCCAGTTGCTCACAATGTTGACTTGCTTGATAACACACCATTGTATTGGCTCTCCCTCCTTCCCTATTTCATTATTGATGTGTATCAAATAGGATTTATTGAAATATTGACAAAAATGACTATATTTTAAGAATCTTCTAATTGGGATGAATGGGTGGAGTACATGAAATCTTTGCTACCTGACTGTATACTTCTTATAATTCTTTCCTAGTCTATAAGTCACTTATAGGATTTATAGTTAAAAATTGGAAGGCCTCCTTGTTCCCACCACTTCACCTGGGTAAAGGGTCTCAGCATACTCATGATGAAACCATAGATCATTGTGGCAGACATTAACACTCACCCCTTACTAGTAAAGACATCCCTAGGGGGTCATCAAAGTTTAGGGGCTCTAGGTTTTCTGATTTTGGGTATTTATAGTACTCAGTGATTGATTTTATGTGATTGTTCATGGTGTCTTAGAGAATGTGGACCTAATAAGGGATTTATAGCAGGTGACTGACACCAATGCTAACTTTTTGACCCCAGGTCCCCTGTCCTTGGCAATTCTTTTCCTGGGTTTCTTTTCCTTTTAAATACCTGCTTCCTAGCATTTGCAGTGACTTCCAATATCAAGGTAACTAGAATTAGAAAATTCTAAAGAAATGGCATAGTGATGCTAAGACATTGATGGGCCTGTGAAATGAAATACATCAACCCAAGTCTGTCCACACCCTCATGTGGACAGCCCTTCTACCTGCTATCCATTGATCAAGTGAGGGTGTGCTTCTTCAGGAGACCCAGAGCATGTGGTAATGGTAATGACAACAACATATTGTTATAACATTGTTATCAATTAGATCAATTATCATTTGTTCCACTATTAAAATTGCATATATTAAAAAACTCATTCTCCAGGTTTAATTAGTAAGATAATATCTTAAGATATTCATTGTTGTGCACTTCTTTTCCCCAGAGCCTAATGCGTGTGTGTTTCCTGCTGAGTTATTTGCTACCTTGAGGGGTGTAGAATTTTTATAGTGGGAATGAGGAAGTAGCAGTCAGTGTTCATGTTTGAATTTTTGACAACCAAAAGGAGAAGGCTGGGAAAACCAGTACAAAAAGTTGATACCATTGCGGTAGAAAAGAGAAGGGAGGAAGCCACCTCACTCCCTGCCTAGAAGAAGGTGAGGACTGGGGTCAGGGTTGGAGAGGAGGGTGTTTGTTATAAATAGTACAGTTTTTCCTTTCCCAAATTTTGAACCAGTTTAATGGTAAAGAAAGGCAGATGAGAAAGGGAAATACCACCTTTAATACTGATGAAACTAACATTGACAGATGAGCTAACTCAAGCAGAGAATTAGACAGACTCATCCAGCCAGTCACAGGCAGCACTGGGCAGCACAGGCCTGCCCGTGTAAAGCTTTTGGCAAGGAAGAGTGGGCCAGAATGTGTGTTTCCTGCTGACAGCTCCCCAGAAGGAAGAAGGAGGAAGGGTATGCCTATGCAAACCCAGCTTCTCTCCCAAACTCCCCATCGGGGAATGAAATTTAGGAGGGAGCACAGCCAATGTTAATTTCCTAGGGCTAAAATAACAAAGTGCCACACACTAGGTGGTTTAAACAACAAAAATTTATTATCTAACAGTTTTGGGGGCTAGAAGTCTGAGATCTGGGCGTTAGTAGGGTTGGTTCCTTCTGAGGGTCGGGACAGAAGGACCTATTCTATTTTGGCTTGTAGATGGCCCTCTTCAAGTTTATGTGTCATTTTCTTTGTGTATTGTCTATGTCCAGATGTCTCTTTCATGAGGACACCAGTCATATTGGATTCGGGCTCCACTCTATTCCAGTATATGACCTCCTCTGAACTAATTTTATCTACAATGTCGCTATTCCCAAATAAAGCCACATTCTGGGGTCCTGGGGACTATGACTTCAACAAATGAATTTGAGTTTGAGGTAGGGCACAATTTAACTTCTTTTTTTTTTATTTTTTTTTTTTTAACGTTTATTTATTTTTGAGACAGAGAGAGACAGAGCATGAATGGGGGAGGGTCAGAGAGAGGGAGACACAGAATCCGAAACAGGCTCCAGGCTCTGAGCTGTCAGCACAGAGTCTGACGCGGGGCTCGAACTCACGACTGCGAGATCATGACCTGAGCCAAAGTCGGCTGCTTAACCAACTGAGCCACCCAGGCGCCCCCACAATTTAACTTCTAACAGCCGAGCAAGACCAGCAGAACTCTCTCCTTGTAGAAGAAATGTTAGTAATGAGCAAGAAACATTTTTCCCCAAAAGAAGATATAGAGAGGTGGGTATGGTTTCTGTGGAAATGGGCATCCAATGAGAGATGGTGAAGAGCAGGGAGACTGGAAAGGGCACTGGGAGAACTTGACCTGTTTAAGGGGCAGATGGTGGAAAGTAAGGGCGAGGCTTGTAATTACTGAGAGCTTGTTGAGTGTGGTTGGTGGCCAGTGGTCAGGAAGATGTGTGGGAGCCAGACGTATACAAGGAAACCAAACTAACTCATGCAGACTATTTGTTTACGATTTGGGGAACATTGGTTGGGTGGAAAAGCCAAATTAACTCTTCGCTGCTGTGGGGAGTGGGCTTTCTGTTTATTGAAGGCTATTTACAGAGTGATGATATATCAGCCAGCAGAAAGATTCCTTCTGGCAGAGCCATTCCCAAGGCTTTGCTATGTCCCATCTGAACTTTTCTTTGGGGGCATCCCCTGCTTCTCGATAGCTGCCTGAAAGAAAGGGAGAGGCCCTTACTTAAGAGGGAGAGTGATAGGAAGTGACATGCCCAATTCAATGCCACCTACATATGCATGTTTATGTGCCTGTGCATTTTTCATCAGCATGAACTAAAGGTTGCATCACATTGGGTGGCTAGAGAGGCAAGCTAACTGGTAAGTGGTCAAAATAAGGATTTTGAGGCTGAATAAACCTGAATCCAAATTTCAGGTCTGCCACTTATTTGCCAGCTGACATCAGGAAAAATTTTTAGTCTCTTTTATAGTCTTTTTTTTTTTTTTTTTTTTTTTTTTTGTATCTATACAATGGGGAATACTATCCTCCTGTGAGGACAATTATGAGAAATAATGCCTGTGTAAAGGTCCTGGTACTCTGCCTCCCACCACTAAGTAGCCGTCACTGTTTGTGGCAACTCTCTGTGGCCTTGCAGAGAAGGGTGCTGAGCGGTTGGGGCCCAGGCTATTCCCCTCCGCCATAAAGGGAGCAGATCCCTCTTCTCCCTTTTGTGTTATCAAGATTCCAACTAAGGTGCCTTTTGAGTAAAAGGATTGCAAGACAAGATGTTTGAAAACCTCTTGAGCAGGAGATCTCTAAAGTGCTTTCAGCTCTAAAATTCTAAGATCTATAGTGGACAGCTTCTCCCTGTTGGTTCTTCTTTGCAAAATAATATGCAGTGCCTATTTCAGAGAAATATTATGAAGATACATGAAGAAGTATTTGTGAACATCCAGACGGCACTGGAGTGCCTGTTATCTTTCCATTTACCATAGTTAATGGTATTGTGACTATCAGAGGAGTGTAATGGAGTACTTTCTCCTAAGAAAGATGGGGCAATGGTATCTGTACCTGAAACAATTAGAGAACACCATAGGATAGATTAAAACATCGTATTACTGAATACAGCATAAATTACATATGCTGGGTCGCTCAGGAAAGTATAATTCTTTAAATGAACGATATCATGCCTACACAAGTGGTAATTATATCAGCATATGCCCTACACAGGAATAACAAGCTTTTGTATATATATCTCTATGAAAGTATGTCATATACAAGGATATGAAAATACATAAAAAATGTATCCCCAAACTATTAGTATACTATGTATTTTCCTGGATACCTATTTCTTCATGAAAATATATGATACATAAAGAGTTTGGGGGCATGTGATTCCTATTTTTATAATAAAGATAGAGGATAGGTGAATTTTTTCATTCTGTAATTGAAAACAGACCTAGAAATATTAAGAACCTCATGTTTTTATATCAAGACAGTAGCATTATGAAGGATCCTCATAACTCTCTATTAGACCTTGCCTAGGACTTTTTATTAATTCTCTTTTTCAAAATTTTAAGCTTTCCACATGAGATTAAAATTCATCTCTGACCATCACCCCCATCTCTGGTCTCCTGAACACTCCCTGCCAAGTTATGGTATGAGTATATTATTCTCACTCTGAATTCAGAATTTCTGCATGCTTTTGTTTATGTATGTATATGTATATGTATATGTATATGTATATGTATATGTATATGTATATGTATGTATATAGTCATAAACCCAATATAGTATTGCTTGTGTGTGTAAATATAAATGCTATCAAAATAGAACTTTTTCATTCAGCAAGATATCTTGGAAATCTATCCATGCATGGTATTACATGTAGTTCTAGTTTATTTCTTTTAAATGCTGTATAGTATCAAAGTGTAAATACATCACATTTTCTCCTATTCCCCTATTTGTGGACACTCAGATTATTTCTCATCTTTCCCGACTACATATAATGCAGTAGTGACTTTCTTGAATAGTCTTTCTTGTGCACAAATGCACGAATTTCTCTAGTGCAAAAAGAAAGGAATGGAATTATTAGGTACAAATATTTTAACATATTTTGCCAGATTAAGTTTTACATGAAAATTTATCAAGTGTTTACCCTCATTTCTCCATGAGCTCATTTCCATAGTAGGTAACAAATTTTTTTTCTTTGCACTTTATTTTTTACTGCCAGGCCAGTGAAAAACTGACAACTCAGAGACACAAGTGGAATTACTTTTTCTTAGCAAGTTCTGTTCATTTTGAATCGTAGATTCTTTTATCAGTGTATCATTATTTGTACGCTTATTTGCCCTTTAGGAATGAAACATGACGGAGTGAACAGTAGCATCCAGTGATGTCCCCTAGAGTTTTGTTCCCCCCCCCCCCCAAATTGTTTTCTGCTACTTCAAGAAAGAACAGGCAACAGAATGTGTCAGTAGAAATGCAATTTAGGAATTGCACTTGATCTCGTTTTGCAGCCTGATGTTTCTCTTCTTTCATCATAAAGATCAGCTGCATTTTAGTTTTTTTCCAGTCCCTTAGAATAACATCCAGTTCTAGTCAGCATGTTTAATGTACTTCTCAATGATGTTCTAGCATAATAAATTTTCGTATCTCGTGCATATGTACATATGGTAAAAATTTCTTCAAGTTCTAGCCATGTGGGGGAGGAATATTGTGGTTGCTTTGTTAATGCAGTGTTTGTGTTGGAGCGGTTAGGGCCCCGCGCTTTAACTCTCAGCGCAGGGCGTAATGAGATGGCTTTGATGGTGGCGGAAGAGTCTAGTGGGACGGTCCCAGCTTCACACTTCAAAGCCGAGCATATGGGGCGAATACTGGGTATCTTCGTGCTCTTTGGGGATGGATGGTTGAGAGACAATTCTTAACAGCTCTGTTTGATGAAGATATTGGAAAAGAAATGGTCTATCTTTAAAATAATCTTGAATTGCAAAGAGAGAAATTTCCACCCCCTTCCGTGGACTGGAGGAAGAATAATTTTTTCCTAGTCTGCACTTAATTAGAGGCAGTGCAGCATGACACTACGACGCTGTATTTTCAAATGACTTCTCTTTGAAAGGACTGTGAGATGAATCGGCCAGTTTTATTTTCGGTATTTGTATGAATTTAGGCAAAAACTTTTAGGGCTATCTGTTTTACCATCTGAGAGATTTTTATGGCTTCTGGTAGAGAATCTTTTTTTTTCCCCTTCTCATTAAAAAATACATAAATAAAAAATCAACTAAACAAAAAACTTGGCTATATGAAGAGAGCTAGACTAAAACCATAGGACGCTTGTAAGATTTCAAGTCTAGCACCCAGTTTAATTTTTAGATTCTGTGCCTCTTTCCCTTTACTTGTTACTGCGTGCGAGGTGATAGGGTTGGAAAATACTCTTTCTGATTGCTGTGTACTTATGAAAAAAGTTGATTCTTGTTTAGGTATCATTAGAGTTCCAGTTTAAAAGTAATTATGATAAGCCACACATCATATCGTCGGTCAGAGGAAAAAAAAAAATTATCCATTCCTAGAAGAAAAGGAATGACAGGCCTGAGTTTTTTTCCTGGTTGTGTCTTTTGGCTGCTATTAAAAACATAACAAAACTGAGTTCGTCAGTTATGTTCCTCGTGCTGAAATGCAATTCTGTTTAACAGTTAAATTTTAACTCCATTTATACCAGTAGTCCTAAGTCCTGAACGAAACAAAAGCAGAAGGGAAAAGGATGATATTAAATACCACTGGAGACATGAAGTATGTGTTAGTGTAAGGCAGGCATAGACATTTAATTAAGCAGATCCTTAACTACTGTCTTTACATACAACTTTATTGTAGCTTCTCATTAAATACTGCATTTCAGCCACCCTTATGTCTGTCTGTTATAGGCTCAGAGAAAAGTGTTTTGTTAAGAATATGAAGCTTAAACTTCTCATTGAGTGGAGGCATCTCATTGCATCGATCCCTCCTTTTACAAAGAGGTTAACCACACTCATAGATGTCTCTAAAGACAAGACTTAAAGTGATGAATGCACGTGTATAGAAATGTAAATAAGGTCACCCAATGAGGAGGGTTCAAATATATTGAGAAAATATTGTTACTATCAGCCTTTTCTTTTTTCTTTTTAAATTTTTTTTTTCAACGTTTATTTATTTTTTTGGGACAGAGAGAGACAGAGCATGAACGGGGGAGGGGCAGAGAGAGAGGGAGACACAGAATCGGAAACAGGCTCCAGGCTCTGAGCCATCAGCCCAGAGCCCGACGCGGGGCTCGAACTCACGGACCGCGAGATCGTGACCTGGCTGAAGTCGGACGCTTAACCGACTGCGCCACCCAGGCGCCCCACTATCAGCCTTTTCAAGAGAAAACTAGTGAAAATTGATAGAGCCGTTAATGATGGTGGGAAAAAATTGTCAAAAATGGAAGAAAAATGAAAAACTATTACTCTTTAAATAGAGCACAATTTAGGAAGCTGCAGGGTTTTGCTTTGCTTGTTTCAAGACCAGCATGATGGCATCATACTCTTTCTGCGCAAGGTGATCCAGATGTTTGCCTTGTGTGATGGTACTGACTGGTTGAGGCAGCCCATAGGTACAGGTAGCTTTTGACAGCTGCTGATGGGACTGTTGTTCTGAGGGCAACTTGTAAAACATGAAGATAATGGTGGAAAATGGATCCATGGTTTCTCACTAAGAATATGTTGTACTCCCACTGCTGTTAAACCCAATTCTCACTTCGTTAACATAGCAACCCCTTTACTCTCTTTTGTATGTTTGGAATGGACACCACTCACCCTGGTTTGCAGTTATTCCAATGCCTGCAAAGCGCTTAGGAACCAAATTCAATTCACTCAACCTAAAAAGTGTTAACTACAAGGCACTGCCTCAGGGAGTATGAAACCTGGATGGAGGAACGAAACTCCACAATTAACTATATAATACAAGTAGGTTAGATTTGATGTTACATTGTATAAAAGCGGTAAAATACTGTGTGAATACAGGAGAGGGAGAAATGAATTTCAGTGGAGGGAGAGCACATCTATGAAACAAAGATTATTAGTTCAGAAGTCCTGGTTTTTTGGGATTCATTGAAAGTGCTGAAAGTCCCTGCTCTGGAAACATTGGACTCCACTGTAGAGGAAGTGGCAGCTTTACAGGAAATGCACACGGAACTATTGTTTTAAGTAATAATGTCACTTATCCGAAAACTGATGAGTCGTAGTTTCCAACGGGCTTGAGCTTGAAGTATTCAGAATCTTTATCTTCTGTAAAATGTGTTTGATTTGCATGGTGTGATCATTTAAAGTTAACATGGGATGATTTTAACATAGATTAATTGTGAATATAAAATGATAAAATTAAAACTAGCTCTTTTGAATATGTAATTTATATCACAAATAAAATAACTTGCTAGTAAGCTTCTGACTAAATTGATGCTTTTCTTTAAAATGCAGGCAATCTAAATTTACTTTTCAGTAAAATTACAAATCCCACCCGCCATGGGCCCCTAAGTTGCAATTATTAGAAGCACAAATGGTATTTCCTTGAATATGAAGAGTGTCGTGTACTATCCTTATTACTCTCTATCATTCTGGCTTTTGTTGCCTTTTCACTGTATTCAAATAATGAAATATTTCCATTTCTGGCTTCACTAAAGAACAAAAATTAAGTTAGATTCCTTCCACCATGATTTTGTGTAGAAGAGAGCATGGAAGGGGGGTGTTAGAATATTTAGGGATTTCTAGTAGGTAGGGACACACCCATCCAGGAAGGTATCCAGAATTTTTGGAATTCAGAACAGTAGGGTGGGCTTGCAAAGAGGAAAGGAAGCAAGCATTTAGAGTCCTGTGTACCAGGGATTGTGCTAGGTGCTTCTCTTAGCTTATTTAATCTACATTTCTTCCTTCATTCTATGGAGCTGTTTCTCTTTTTTTTTTTTTTTCTTCCTTTATTTTGCTCTCCATTCCTTACCCTTCCTCTTTCTTTTCCTTTGATTTTACTGAAGTATTTTAAAGCAAGTTCCAAAGATCATGTTATTTTATTCCTACATATTTAATATAGATCTTTAAGCAATATGGACATTCTCTTACATAACCACAGTGTCCTTACACCTGGCAAAATGATAATTCTTTGGTACCATCTAATATCCAGTGTATAATCCGGACAAATGTCTTTCTGTGATGGGCTTATTTGAATCTGAATGTACGCCTCATTCACACACAGCATTGATTTATTGTCTCTTTCTCAGTTTTGATCTAGACCAGTCGCCCTGCATCACCCTCCCCACTCCCTTTTTTCCTGCCATTACTTGTTGTAGAAACTGGGGCAGTTGTCCTGAATCTGTTTACTCTCTTGTGGTATCATTGAATTTTGTCTCCATCTCTCACATTTTTTATAATCTTTAAGTTAGATTTAGAGGCTTGATTGGTTTGAAGTTCAGGGTTTTTTTTTGGCAAAAATTCTTAAAAGGTGGGCCTAGAGCTTTCTGCTACACTTGTAACAAGATGTGATAATGTCTGGTTATCTCAGATCTGGTGGTGCAAAGATGAATTACCTTTGTTTCTCCTGGAATTTTCCAGAGGGCTTCATCTATTGATGATCTTTGTCTGAAATAATTATTTTCTTAGGTGCTGTGAAATGACAACTTTCTAATTATATCAGTACTTGCACATGTATTAGTTGGATTTTTTTCCTGTTAAAAAAAAATCTGTCATCAGTTCAGGCTATCTACCTACCCTGAAACACAATTTATACAAGAAAGGCAGGATAAATGCTTTTTCCTATTCCTTTTAATTGCCACATTTCTAGATAAGGAGTTGGTGCTTCAGAGGAAGCTTAACAATTTTTTTTTTTTTTAATTTTACAGAGAAATTGAGGCTCAGAGA
Organism: Leopardus geoffroyi; assembly: GCF_018350155.1. NCBI lineage: Eukaryota > Metazoa > Chordata > Mammalia > Carnivora > Felidae > Leopardus > Leopardus geoffroyi. The sequence continues at coordinate 186,068,205 of NC_059328.1, read as the reverse complement.
TACCAAGTAAATTGTTCAAGATCCCAAATAGCTATTAAGGAGCGGAAACTGTATTCAAACTGGTATCTTCTGGCTTCAAAAGGCATGTTATTTGCACCAAACCAAAATGCACCCCTGTCCTTGAACCCCTATTGCTGACTAACAGCTGGGGGCTGCTCCTGTAAATCTCTCCCACTGCTTTGGTCTTTAGGAACCAGGCTCCAAGAATCCTTCTTTGCAGACATTCTGGGCTTTATAAATGTATGCAGTGCTCCAGAACGATAGTTCCAGATGGAGGTGCTGGCCTGGATAGGCAGAGAGCTGGGCAAAGCCAGAAAGCACGTCACACTGTTTAGGAGGGGAGACTGTAGGCATCACAGTTTGTGCTCTGTACTCCTGCAGCAGCCAAAGTATGAGTCACTCTAAGTCACCATGGAGCAGATATGGGTGATCAGAACATTTTGGAGAGTTGTCAGATATTACGATGTCTTAATACCCTAACTCTCCTAAATGTTCTCGCCATGCCCACCCCCTGCCATTCCAGATTTGAGGGGAGAATTTAACCAACTGCCTAAACATTATTTTATAATTCCTAAACCTCAGTTGGCTGTGTGTCCCGAGCACCTGGCCACACCCACCAGCTGTGGTCCTTTGGTATCTTGATGTAGTGTTAAAGAAGCAGCGATCACTTAGTAACATTTGGATACTTTCTTTGTGGTGTGTAAAACATCATGGGCTTCCAATGCCTGAGTCCCAACCTGACTCAAAGAAAGAACATGTTCCTAGATTTAATACAACCCAGAGGTACAAAGTGTATTTTAAAAAATTTTTTTAAATGTTTATTCATTTTTGAGAGAGAGAGACAGAGTGCAAGCAGGTGAGGGGCAGAGAGAGCGAGACAGAGAATCCAAAGCAGGCTCCAGGTTCTGAGCTGTCAGCACAGAGCCTGATGCGGGCCTCACACCCGAGAACCGCGAGATCGTGACCTGAGCCAAAGTCAGATGCTTAACTGACTGAGTCACCCAGGCACCCCAGAGGTACAAAATGTTTTTTAAGTATCTTCCACATTTTACCCTTCCCACCAACATGGCAGTCTACATTAGAAATGAAAAAACAGCCAACTCTAAAATTGCAGTTGGACCGATTTTCTGTGCTTGTTGTGGCTAGAGGCCCCATCTTATCCTCTGGTGTTCCATAACGTACCTCTAAATAAAGAAGGCCCATACTCCTGCCATCCTAAGGCAATACCACAATTCTCTAAATACCTAAATTGTATATATCCAACCCACATGTATGCCGTCTCTATCCTTGGTTACAGGGGACTGCATTTAGCCCCATGAAAAGATGTCATCTGCAGCAAACAGAAGTCCTCTGAAGCGGTTCTCCAGAATAAATAGGAAAACAATTCTGTAATCTGCCTTGGAAGATAAGGTTAGAGACAGGAAATCCAGGAATGGAGGAAGAGGATGAAAACAAGTTGTCATTCAGAGTAGCCTCCAACTAATTTTAAATATTAGACTTCCTTACAGAATATCTGGCTTAGTGCTTATCCAGTAGAGCTTTCTATGATGATGGAAATATTCTATATCTGCACTGTCCAATAGGGAGACTCCTAGCCATGTGTGATTACTAAACCCTTGAAATGTGTCTACTGCCACATTTAATTTTTAATTGTATTTTATTTATTTATTTAAATTTTATTTTTTATTTTTACCCTTGACTCCCCTTCACTCATTTCTCCCAATACCCCCACACCCCACCTCTGACAACCACCAATGTGTTCTTTGTATCTATGAGCTTGTTTTTTGTTTGTTTGTTTGTTTGTTTGTTTAGATTCTACATATAAGAGAGATCATATGGTATTTGTTGTTTCTTTGTCAGATGTATTTCACTTAGCATAATTCCCTTGAGGCCCATTCACTTTGTTACAAATGGCAAGATTTCCTTCTTTTTTATGGCTGAATAATTGTGTGTGTGTGTGTGTGTGTGTGTGTGTGTGTGTGTGTGACACAATTTCTTTATCATTCATCCATGGGTGGACACTCAGGTTGTTTCCATCTCTTGGCTTTTATAAATTATGCTGCAATGAACACAGTGGTGCAGATATCTTTTCAAGTGAGTGTTTTCATTTTCTTCAAATAAATACCCAGAAGTGGAATTGCTGGATCATATGGTAGTTCTATTTTTAATTTTTTGAGGAACCTCCATGCTGTTTTCCATAGTGGCTGCACTAAATTATATTCCCATACAGTATGATGTCATCCCAACGCACAAGCGTTCCGTTTTCTCCACATCCTCACTAACACTTGTTTGATAATAGCCATTCTGAAAAGTATGAGGTGATCTCTCACTGTGGTTTTGATTTACATTTCCCTGATGATTGAGGATGTTGAGGCATCTTTTCATGTGCCTGTTAGCCATCTGTAAGCCTTCTTTGGAAAAATGTCTATTCATGTCTTCTGCCTATTTTTAAATCAGATTGTTTTTTGCTATGCTTGTAAGAATTGTTTATTTATTTTGGATATTAGCCCCTTATCAGATACATGATTTGCAAATATTTTCTCCCATGAATGGTAGACTACCATTTCATTTGGTTGATGGTTCCCTTTGCTGTCAAGAGCTTTTTAGTATGATGTCATCCCACTTACTTATTTCTGCTCTTGTTAGCTTTTGCTTTTGGTGTCAAATTAAAAAAATCATTGCCAACACTTATGTCAAGGAATTTACCTATATTTTCTTCTAGGACTTCTATGGTCTCAGGTCTTACATTCAAGTCTTTAATCCATTTCAAGTTGATTTTTATGTATGGTGCAAAATTATACTCTAGTTTCATTCTTTTCCATGTGACTGTCCAGTTTTCCCTGCACCATTTGTTAAAGAGACTGTCCTTTCTCCATTATATGTTCTTGGCTCCTTTGTCCTGAATTAATTGACCATGTATGTGTGGGTTTATTTCTGGCCTCTGTATTCCGTTCCAGTGATCTATGGGTCTGTTTTTATGCCAATACCATACTTTTTTTTTAAGTTTATTTATTTATTTTGAGAGAGAGAGCGCACGTGCACACGCAGGAGGAGGAGGAGGAGGAAAGAGAAAGAAAGAGAGAGAGAGAGAGAGAGAGAGAGAGAGAGAGAGAATCCCAAGCAGGCTCTGGGCTGTCAGCAGAGAGCCTGATGCAGGACTCAAACTCATGAACTGTGAGATCATGACCTGAGCCGAAATCGGGAGTTGGAAGTTTAACCAACTGAGCCATCCAACCACCCCAATACTATACTTTTTTAATTACCATGGCTTTGTAATACAGTTTGAACTCAGGGAGCATGATGAAAAGAACAGAGAAACTTGGTTCTTTTCTCAAGATTTCTTTAGCTATCAGGGTTGTTGTGGCTTCATACAAATTTTAGCATTGTGTATTCTATTTCTGTGAAAAATGTAGTTGGAATTTTGATAGGGATTGCATTGAATCTGTAGACTGCTTTGGGTAGTGTGGACATTTTAACAATATTGATTCTTCCAATCAATATTGGACATGAACTATCTTTCTGTTATTATGTGTTGTCTTCAATTTCTTTCATTAATATCTAATTTTCAATATACATTTCACATTTCACCTCCTTGGTTAAACTTATTCCTGGGTATTTTATTCTTTTTGATGCAATTATAAATGAGATTATTTCCTTTATTTCTTTTTGATAGTTCATTATTAGTGTATAGAAATGCAACAGCTTTTTGTGTATTGATTTTGTATGTTGCAACTTTACTGATTTCGTTTATTCTAACAGGTTTTTGATGGCGTCTTTAAGATTTTCTATACATATGTCACTCACAAATAGTGACAATTTTATTTTTTCCTTTGTAATTAGTTTAACTAGAATTTAAATTTAATAGTACATGTAGCTAGAGGTTACAGTGCAGATCTGATCCTTTTACTCTTAACTTTTGATTTTTCTTAACAATATAAGCAATTTGGCACTGTTATAAAATTGTCCAAAAATTGAAGGCACCAATTTCATTAATTCTTGTGATGAATTTACCATGTGAAACTAGATTTATTATAGGTTGGAGATTTTAGCCTTCTACAAAGACAAACTTTTATCATGAGGCTAACTTCAAGGGAAAATTAATTTGACCCAAGCTTTGATTTTTAAAAATTGTATAAATTAAGTTTATTGGTGATGGTTATACAGTGATAGAGGATACTTAATGTACTCTTACAGTTGGTTAAAGTGGTAGATTTTATGTTCCATGTATTTTATCACAATAAAAAAATCATATGCTCTACTTTTTTTTATTAGGTTTGATTTCAATTTAATTTTGATAAAATTTCCCACTGCTCATAGGCCTTTCTGAGAATTTGGTTCTGCATGTTCCTGGCTGTGGCATGTTTCTCCTTGGCGAGGCCGACTTCCTCCAGAGAAGGAAGCAACTGGACTGGCTTTGGAGGAGAGATTTCAGCGCTCTTGGATCTGACCCAGGAGCTGCACCTGCCTGAAGATGTGATTTAACAGGTTCTCAGTATGTTTTTGTTCTGCTTTTGTTTTTAAATTTGTTAGAATATTGAGGTCCCCTTCCTTTGGTCTCTCCCACATAAGCAGAAGGGTTTATGATTGGGGGCTCCTTCATGAGTCAGATGAGGGTCTTCTCTTGGCTTTTACTCTCACCTATGCCTTCATAAGCTGACTAGAGAGGCTGGAAACCTGGTCACATGTTCGATGAGAACTCCCAAGGGTGATATGCAAGATCTTTAATGAGCCCTGCAGCATGGCCGGTGATGAGAATGGTTGCTGCTCCTGACACCGGCGAAGGCCCCTGGAGGTCTGCTACTGTGCCTCCGAGCGTGGGGTTGTATCTTTGGGGTGTGATGGGGACACTTGGGGTATAGGGACTTGAGCAGAGGCTGCTTTGAGCTGATACGAAAGTCTCTCAGTACTTGAACATCCCGTGTGGCCAAGTTGAGGCTTACAGCTCGAAATCAGTCCTAGAGCCACCCTGAGGAAAAGCTTTTTGAGGCAGTGGACTCCTGGAACAGAGAGAACAAACACTGGGAATGGTATTCTCTCTTTCCTTGGAGCTCATCAACTCCTGCCTCTCTCTGCTGCTCCACTCCTCTTCTGTGCTTAGGGCTTGCCTTAGGAACAGGCAGTGCCCTGTCCAAATCCAGCTCCCTGTTCCCTGCTCTTTTCCATGCTAGTGCCATTTGTTTGAGTCTTAATTCTTTCCTTCTCAAATGCCTTCTGCAGGGGTCACAGACAAAATGCTACCAGGCAGCATTTTGGTAGTCAGTTAATACCTATCTAGCAGTTATTAAAATGCCAGATGCCCAAGGAGCAAGAGGTAGGTGGGGACATTTCCTTGTGGCACAGCTCAGCCATGGTTGCCCACAGGCCTTGTGCACAATTCCACTCTTAAACAAATGATGTGTACAGTCAAGTAGAAAGTACAATGAGAAAAGCATAAGCTGTGAGGCTGTGCTCAAATCCTGGCCTGGCTGTGTATTGGCCATTAATCTCATGAAGCCTTAGTTCCCATATCTATAAAATGGACATAATAATTATATCTCCCTCACAAGACTGTGAAGCTGAAATCACAGCTAGTAAGTGGCAGATACAGTACTGAAGCGCCATCTTAACAATTCTTTGTAGAGAGATTTATTAAAACGTGATTTATAAATGTTTTTCAGTATTTAGTTATGGAAAAAAGGAAGAAACTGATTGCTCCCTGCCAATTTGAACCTCACATATTTTCCCACAATTTGTCTCACAAATGTAGAAGTGTAAGGCTTGTAACTAACTTTCAGAAATCTGTTTCCTGGTTTCTAATTTGAGCTCACTAAAGATGGAAGGGATCGTGCCACAGACCCAGCCAGTGCAGCTCCAGGTGACTGGGATTGGTCAGGTGGATAGGAGTTAGAAACAGGTTACTAGTCTTGGGGGACAGAAGAACTGGCTTTAGCATTAGGTTAAGCAAACCCTTGAAAAACTTAATTCTTGTTTTTGCAGTGCAGTGAAAATGAATGGGTCAGTATTTGGGACCCAATAGAAAAAGCATATTTAGGTTAAATGTTCATATTAAGTCTCCTAGGAGCAAACTTGGTTTGTAATTGTTTAACCCAAAGTGAATATTGCTTCCCAGTCTCATGAAAGAATTGCTTGTGGTTGGGATTATCTGTGTCTCAACTCCATCATCAGCTATTTTATATGTTTTTGATTTGAAATAGACAACCCTTTGGGATTTCTAATGTCTTCTTTATTTTACTCTACACGGAGATCTATGACTTACATGAATAATTTCATCAACATCTGCAAATCCTAAGTTAAGATTTTAAGATGCCCAAATTGGCACGAAAATGTTTAAAGATGGTATTTTAAAGGTAATGTTTAGTTCTGGGAAAGATGTAGTTAGAGGCACTCATACTGTTAATGGTAGTATAAAAAAAACCTCCTGGAAGTGAGTCAGAGATATGTATCAACAGCTCTAAAAATGTATATAACTGCCTTACAGGGATTCCAGTTCTAGTGATAAATCCTACAGAAATAATAAAAGGTACATGTACTTATGCACAAGTATGTTTATCAAAGCATTATTTATAATAGCGACTACTGGAAACATTGTGAATATTCAGTGTTTGGGAATGATTAAATAAACTATAGCATCCCCAAATGAAAGATTACTATAGAAGCAATTAGGTGTGAAGTTTTGGAAGAATTTTTAGTGACATGGAAAATACAACACAATGTAGAAAGAGTTTGTAATTAATGGGCTAATGTGATAAATATTTATTAAGTACCTAGTATGTGCCAGGCACTGTGGTCAGTGTGCAAAATACAATTTATATGCCCTCAAAGAATTTATATTCCAGTGGGAAGGGGGTGAAAAGATAATAAATAATGAGCTTAATAAATAATGAATTCTATAGTGAGCTAGCAAATGATAGGTGATGTGGCCAAAAGAAAAAAAAAAAAAAAAAACTGAACAGGACAAGGGGCATCATCATGAGTTCTGGGGTGAGAATGAATTGTGATTTTAAATGAGATAATCCAGGGTAGGCCTCATTGTGAAGGCAGTACTGGAGGAAAGACTTGAAGGGGTGAGACTGTTAGCCACATGGAGATGTGAAGAGTCTCAGGCAAAGGGGACAGCCAGTGGCAGGGCCAAATAATTACAGTAGTATAAACAGTGTGATTTCAGTATGGTACAATGTATGTGCATGTATTTTATTTATCTCATATATTTATAAGAAAAACAATTTTTAAATTCTTAATGGTTCCAACTTTCACATTTTCTCTAAATCAACTTGAAGGGCAATTATTAAGGTTTTGCAGTGGTCAGTTTTATAAAACCTGTGTTGCAATGTATTCATTCAGTTTGGGTTTGATGGAAGGTTTAAGATAAGAAGGAAAAACTAGCACAACTCTTTTTTCCCCCATGTCTTTATTGCTAATATCTCCTGACAAGATAGAGACCTTAGTTTGTACAAAACACATGAAAATTACAAGAGTTGCCAAGGTGAGGCAGGCAATGTTCATCCAGAGACCCCTCATTTAAGGAGGCTCAAAGCAGATGCTAAGAGCAGAAAAATAAAATATTTCAAGGAGGAACTGTAAATAAGGAATTTGGATAAATAATTAGTTTCTAATATTTCACAAACCAGATTGTAATTCAAGTTTGAGATATGATTAACTGAAATCTTAGGTTACCATATTTGTATGAATTCTCCCTTAAAAAATTTATGTAGGAAGGAGTAAATGCTTTAGTTTTTTAAAGCAGTATCTATTGAAGGAGAACTTATAACACTTCTGTCATTAAGATAGATGTTATTCGGGGCGCCTGGGTGGCGCAGTCGGTTAAGCGTCCGACTTCAGCCAGGTCACGATCTCGCGGTCCGTGAGTTCGAGCCCCGCGTCGGGCTCTGGGCTGATGGCTCAGAGCCTGGAGCCTGTTTCCGATTCTGTGTCTCCCTCTCTCTCTACCCCTCCCCCGTTCATGCTCTGTCTCTCTCTGTCCCAAAAATAAATAAAAAAACGTTGAAAAAAAAAATTAAAAAAAAAAAAAAAAGATAGATGTTATTCATCTAGTTTCTCAGTGAATTTAGTTTCCAACAATGACCAATTCCCTTCTTATTTGTTAATATAATGACTTAATATACTCTTCTAACATTTTTTTTAAATTGACATCAGTATTTCTCAGCATATTTTTTCATTCCTCCCATCAAAACAGAAACGTCTCAACACATTGTTGGCTGCGTTTATTCCTTTTCTTAAAAAAATTAAGTAGAAATGGTTGGTGCTATGAGCTGAACACTTACAGCTTACTAAACTACTCGAGAGGAAGCAGAACCTATACGGGAACAGGTTTCTGTTTTGAAGTTCCCTCAGAATATTATAAACAGAAGAGAAAAAAAAAAGTGAGTTCAGAAATGATTAACAAACCACCCTTAGTCAATGCCAAACATGCAAAATCTTTTAAGCCAGGTTCTTTTTAAAAGTTTGTAGTTGGCTAACTCATAGGGAACATTAATAAGGGCAAAGCAGTAGTAGTTGATACTTTTAGGTCTATAGATAAATACTTTATACATATATATTCAAAAACCCTAAACATTTATGAGATAACTTAAACACTCCTGGCTGATATGTTGTATGAATGGCCTGCATATATGCATTATTGTTTAAAAATTCTAGGACAGTTCTCTGAGGTGTGGTTTCTTGGGAATCGTGGATGGAGGAATTGGTATGTCCTGGAATTGAAATTGGTTACTGAGCGCTGCCCCTGCTTCCCTTTCTCTCCGTAAATAAGAAGTGCAGCATCGAGCACTTTTCTTGATGTTGAACAACCAAATTTACTCCACACCAAAAAATTTTGTCTAGCCTTTGAGAAACAATTTCTAAGTGGAGAGTGAGTCTTGATTTAAGGAACCTGTTTTCACAATTTTCTGTGTTTGCTTGCAAATCTAGTTGGGATGAGGGAAAATGAACGTCTCAATGTGTAATTAAGTATGTGACCTAAAACTGAAATGTGAAGGACTTAGGTGTTGTTGCCACATGAGCTGGTGACGGGTGCTCTTCTGCTGTGGGAGACCTGGGAGCAGGCAAGTCACCAGAGGTTCCCTCACCTGGGCTGACTTCATTCCATGATGATGCTAATGTGTACCTACCTCTGTAATTTCTTTCTGAATTGTTGTTACTCTGAGAGATTCAAAGTTGAGAAATTGGGGCTCACAATTCCTCGCAGAGTGGGAAAGCATCATAGCCATTTCCCCAAAAGACAGCTGAGCAGAAGCAGCGTCCTCAGGAGGCAGAACTTGAATTCAGACTCCTGGGGTGCCACTCCCCACCCTGTGCCACACAGTTCTCACTTAGCTTTATTTTCTGTGGATCCAACCACATGCATAAGAGTCCTGCGTTCTTCCTGCCATGGGAGCATCAGACTTAGCAATTATGTTTGCGTTTTACAGCTTTAGTCATCAAATGTCCCGTTCCGGCCGCGGTTTCCCTTTAGTGCATGTTCTTAAAAACGTAAAGGACCAATAGGTAACGATGACTAATTGCTTTTGGTGTAATAGCTGTTTATGTTTTTGAACCTGCGTTCCAAGTCTGTCTGTTCCTGTGTTTGTTACTCTGAAACAAAGACCACATTTAGGCTAGGATTTATCTTCTTTTAACCTTCTTTGTGTTTTCATACCCAGCAACCTGTATGGTTCCTGGCACTCAGCAGGGTTTCGGTAAAAACATTTAATGAGGGAGTCGCACCTCCGTCCACAAGAGTCTCTGTATTTATTCAAACTGCAATGCAACTATTGAAGTTCTCTCTTCAAATACAAAAATGCAAAATATCCAGAAACACCATCTCAACTCCTTCCTCACTCATGTTTTGATATTACCCACCGAAGAGTAGCTTAATATAATAAGTAGAACTTCTAAACACATCCCTAAGCAACTTCTGACCCCTTAAAATGAAAATCTTTCTGTAGAGGAAAATCTGTAGAATTGTTTCACCTTTAATTGATTGAAGATAATGGTGCTCGGAACTATTTTTGAAAATAATCTTGATCTAAAGGGGGAAAAAAATACATGTGTTTCTTTTGAGTGCTGCTTCTTCATTTTTCTAATGGGCTCTTCACTATTGTTTTGTCTGAATGCAGTTTTTTATTTGTGTTATTCCAGACGTGGTCCTACCGCAAGCATCTTTAAACCAGACATTAATAGCATAGTTCACAGTCATTACTGCCAGTGCTCAAACACAAATATTGCATTTGTGTTTGCAAAGCTACACATCAGATGTTAATTAAGTGCATTTGGGTTTTTTTCTGCTTAAACAATCTGGCATAAAGAGTTTACATCTATATCAGTTCACCATAAGGTCTCTACAATATCTGAATCACCAGCCATACAGTATATGATAAATACTGTGTTTCCACACAAGAAAATAACAGAATTGTCAGGAAAACATCAGGCCTGTTATATATCCCTGTGAAATAATAGCAACTGAATCTCAGTTTCTTTTTCTTTTTGATAAAAAAAAGTATTTAACTAGGAGTAAACACCAATATTTAGAATGATAAATTTTTCATTAAAGAACACATGGAAAGCGAAACCATACCAAAGATTTTTTTCCTTGTTTTTAGCTTGCTTCAGGGCGTTTTGACAGTTGCGTTGGAATAAAATTGGAATTTCAGCTTTGCAGTGAGGAGATTCATGCTGCCGCCAGAGCAGCCGAGTGCCAATCTGCGGGAGGCGGGAGCCTAGCGAAACCGCAAACTGAGAAACAAACTTTCACATCAGGTTTCTAATTTTAGAGCAAAAAATGGAATTACTTTAATTGTGACATTTAACTAGAAATACGATTTGCTGGGATTAATTATCTCCCTTATTTAAAAATTCTCACTAAGTTTAAATTAGCATAAAAAATCAAATTCAGCATTCGAATAAGGTCAATGGGACTGCTGGATTTAAATGCAGAATTAGATTCTTTAGAATTGGATCACCATATTGGTGTTGGACTTGGGGAGGATTAAATTGAGGAAATTGGAAAAGCATGCATTTGGGCAGAAAGCAGGTTTGTTTGTTTTTTTCCTCTCTCTCTCTCTCTCTTTTTTTTTTCCAAGGGAGAAATGGGTCATGGCCTCATAACCCCATAGGGAGGAAACTACTACCTGATTAGGTCAGAAAGTTCTCAGATTCATTGAATGTCTCTGTGTGTTCACTGCTTGAATAAGGTAAAGCACTAAAACAAAATAACTTATTGTGTAAGTAAAGTTTAACAGAATTTAAAATACATATAACAAGGGCATATGCAGAAAATGATCATTCTGTGTTCATTGGTTACCTCTTATTTTAGGTAAAAGAATATAAAAGTTACTTCTGATGTTTAATTTTATTTATTCTCAGAAACAATTAACTTTAAAGTAGGCTTTTGAGGGAATTTTTATTTTAATTAAGTAAATCATTGTTGGTACAAGTGTATTCTTTATGGAACTCTTGCACTATAAGCTTAGTATCTAAACTTTTAAAAATCTTTAACAATTTATCTTAGGAAATGAATTCATTTACTAGCAAGAATGATCAGTTTTGCAAAGTCTACTAAGAAGGGGAGACTTATGAGGCTCATGGTGGTAAAAGGCCCTTTAGAATTTGCTGGGTAGGAGAGTTAGGAAAAGTCCTATGACTATAGGGATGGAATGGCCCATGCCACCGTAGTGTGGGGAAGAAGAGCCTGGGGTCTATATGAAGAAATTTCTGTTGAAGGTGACTTGTTCCCCATTCGGATAAACTACATGTGAATATCTGAATGTTTGTTGGCATATCGAAGTTCTGGAATAGCAAAGCACAATGGGTCCAATATGTATTTCGAATAGTTGAACTTACTGTATAACCTAGCACCTGGATATTCCTCAGCAAAATCTGAGTGTGATCCAACTATTTGTTGCAAAGATGGTAGAGATGAGGCCCCTTCTCCAGTCAGAGTAAGGTATGTATATTGGCTTTGAGGAAATAGGACTATTTGTAACATTACCTGTTGGGGGGTAGAGGAGAGAGAAACCATGCTTGGATATTTTGTTAATGAATGACATTAGCATTGACAAAAAAATTTCCAATCGTACTCTGTGAAATGTTAAAACCGATATAATTCTCAAAGATATTTAGAGTAAGTGATTGGTATATGAAATTATGAGAGAGAGATGTATTGACTGTTAGGAAATTTAATTTTTATGAAATCAGCATTATGGAGAAATGTAATCTGATTCATTCCTGCAGAATTCCCAGTAGGAGGAGGCCCAGCTTCGGGAGTTGAAATGTTTCATTATGTACATGTGTGGGAAAAAGATGAAATGTGGTTTCCGTGAGCTGATTTTCCGTAAAACGTCTATTAGTATGAAAGTACACAGACTAGGCAGCAAAACCCCCAAACCACGGCTGTCTGGGAGAAAGTGAACTCAGCAGGATATCTCTGATGGATACTGACATCATGAGTAATAAGTTTGAAAGTAGCAAGAAAAAGCAATGACAGTAAAATAATGTTGAAGTAGTAGCTAAGGAATTGTCATATGCTGAAGATGAGGTCAGCCTTTTATCCCCCATCAATCTCTAGTCAACTTTGCTTTTAGAAATGTAAGGTTCCCCCCAAATGAAGAAATTGCAAACCTAAGCTTTTTATACCAATGCTAATTTAACCAAGTTGTCCGTCTTATAACATAAACTATAATTAGAGCAGGACTATTTATGTAACATGAGCTACACTATCCCTGAAGCAGGGAAAAGTGGGACATTTGCCCCTGGGCTCTAGAGTAACAGGGCACTAGAGTGGCAATGTCAGTCCCAGCTGGAACTGGAAGAAAGAGGTGCCATCAACAGGTTATACCAAAAAAGGTATACATAATGCTCCAAAGCCTGTCAAATCCACATTGTCATGAGACACACAAGTGTCTTTGCCCTTCCCAATTCCAAGGCTGTTTGTCACTTTTTAGTGACCTTATTCCCTTATCAAGACTGTTGAGATTAATTTGAATCAGATGTTAGCCTAACTCAATGATGCCAGGTGTGTATTTGAGGAGGAAGGGATGGGCACACAGTATGATTTACTCCTGTCTTCCTGACCCTGAGGCTTGGCATTGAATTGCAACCCCTGTTGAAATGGCCTTGGAAGTGACCTCCAAGACCTTTTACTGCTGTTGATATTTAGTTATCAAGTGTTCTTTCCTTTTTCTGTTGAAATGTTGGAAGGTCTGTGTTCTTCTTAACTATTCTAGAAAAAGTGTCCTTCAAATACTTTTAGAGTAGATAAAAGTATTTGCTTGTAGCTCAGAGAGCTCTGTTATATACAAATAAGCATATAAATAAATAAATAAATAACTTTTAGAAAATTCTGGAGTTGATAATGAGGAATATTTGTACTATTTTTAAATAAAATAAAGGAAATTCCTTGGACTGAAATTGGCTAAAGGATAGAACCTTCAAAAATGAGGCTTTTGCTTTGCTTGATTAGCATGCTCCTCTAATAACTTAGGCATCAGAGCCAGCCCATATGTGATGAGCTGCAGTGTACTATAGACTCTCAAGACTTGGCCTTGGGAAAAGAGACCACTAGTGCCACTGGGGGCTCAAATGCCAGGGATTGAATGGCGTCCAAACAATGACTTTTCCTCATGAAAGGAAAATTGAGATAGCTTGCAATGTAGAGCATTTTGAAGACCAAGAAGCTACAGAAACCTCAGAAACCTTTCAATACACAGCTTACAGTGTCCTTGGGATCAATCTTCTTATGTATCTCCTAATTACATAGAAGCTCAAGTTAAAAAGTTGGCAAGTGATCCGGGAATTGGTACTATGGGGAGTGTGTTAATTGGATTTACACCCCAAGTGTGTAAGAACTGTGCTGAATATGCCATAAAAGAAAGTATTGAGGAAGTTTAGAAGGTACTGGGAGGTATTTTCATGTGATCCAATCTAACGCTTCCCTAAAATGTTAAGGAAAATAACAATCACTACAAAGTTTTCTTTTGGCCAATGAGGATAAAAGGAAGATACAAAGAGCTTGGTTGTAGCTGTGTATTGGAAAATTGGAAGCATTTTCTGTTCGACAAAAACAGGTGTTTATAGATTGTCAATAATCACCCGATGGTATTTCTAGTTGTCGTCTTGTTTCATGAGAACCTAACTCTGTATCAAGTTTATGCCCTTGTGTACTTTAGAAGCCATCCTGAATCAGCTGGATAAAATGGCTGTGGATGCTGAACTACCTTTAATTATTGTGAACAAACAAAAAATGGATTCAATTTAATTGAATTAATTCAGTTAATTTCCTGAACTCTTTATTCCTGAGTGTTGTATTCAACTCTCAGTTTTCAAGCAATCATTTTTTTCTAAGTGTACACTTTGAAAGATCAAGTACTGGGACACCTGGGTGACTCAGTCAGTTATGCATTGACTCTTGATTTTGGCTCGGTCATGATCTGACAGTCCTGAGATCAAGCCCTGTCAGATCAGGCAATGCACTGGGCATTGAGTCTACTTGATTCTCTCTCTCCCTCTGCCCCTCCCATTTATACATGCATATCCCTCTGTCAAAACAAACAAAAACAAAATAAAACAAAACAAAAACCAAAAGATTACACTAAATGACTAAAGCATTAGGGGGAGAATTAGAAAATACAATTCCTTTTTCAAAGCATGATTGTCCTTTTTTGCCTTCCCACTTTTATAATGACCTGTTGTTCAATCTAGAGGTAACTCCAACAGCCAGATTTGTCTAGTTTTTTAATGTTTATATAGGGAGATGGAATGGTGGTATTGGGCATGACTTCAAGGAATTGTGTTTATCTTTTTGGAAATTTAAATGGAAAGTCTAAAAGTTTAGGGAATGTATTGCTTTTGAGTGAAGAGAAGGGTATTAGTGGAAGAATTTCATTTGAAAGAAATAAAAATATGTAGCCTCTTTGTGAACTAAAAGAAGCCACTTGTTGATTCTGGCAATTTTATGTAAATCTTTAGTATTTATATTGCTTTAGTACAAGATGATTTCTCTCCATAAGGCACAAGGAAACAAATTTTTCCATAGATTTTTTTAGCAAGAAAGATTGTTGTATTGTTGTCTAGGAAGAACATGTAATATGAATTTATTTAATGAATAAAAAAATAAAAAAGAGGTTGAACTTAATCTCTTTATAAGATTTAGTCACCTATCCTTATGTTTTTTACTTGCATTTGACTCTTGAATATGATCACATTAATTTTACTCCAGAATTGTGATTCTGTGAGTGTTTTCTCTTCACTGTCAATATAAATACCACAAAGATAGAGAAATGCTGGAGTAGGTATGGTTTTAAGTCATAAAGAAGTTTAGTTGCTATAGTGAAGAGAGTAAATGCTGTCCATTTAGATCCAGTGGGCCAATTCCTCCATCTGTGAGATGAGAGCTGAGAAGCAGAAACAGTTCATTCTTCTCTTACTTTGGCAAAGGCCATGTGGCCTAGTAGGGGGAGAGCACTGGTCAATGGATTAGAGGACTTGGGTTCTGCTCTTTGTTCTCACCTTCCATGTAGCCACAATTCCATTACCTATTGAGTAGGGAAAATAGTTCTCGCCTTGATGGAGGGCTGTATTCTGAGGGAATAAAACAGAAGTACTTGGTAGACCTGTAATGTACAAATGAAATGTATTATTCATACTCTTTCCAGATATCTTGTAGAAGTTTGATTTAGTTGTCGCATCAGTATTAAACAGATGAGAGAGGGTAAAAACACATGATGCCACTGAGTCATTTGGCGTTGTAGGAGTTGAGAGATTTGCCAGTTATGTGGATTAGCTTCTTCAGGTTCCTATCACTGCATTCCAGACCACTGGCTTCGAGCAAGGCCTATTGAAAACCAAACGTCTATTTAATGGGTACAGAGTTCCAGTTTTGGAAGTTGAAAAAATTCTGGAGATGGATGGTGGGGATGGTTGCACAGCAATGTGAATCTTAAGTGCCACTGAACTATATACTTAGAAATCGTTAAAATGGTAAATTTTATGCTGTGTATATTTTACCGCAATTAATTACTAAAAAGTGTGTATTAATTTCAGAAAAGTTAAAAAAACAAGCATGTGAATAAGATAATTTCACTAAGCCTACACTTTCTAAATAAAATGTTGGCAATTTTCTAATATCTGTTACAGTATACAAACGTGAGACCTGTTTTTCCCTTTTAATCTATTATTATGGACCCTGCAACTACATATGAAGTTTAGTTAATGGTGTAAAATAGAGCTAATTAAATTTGGCCTTTGATTCAGCTATTTAAAAAAGGGTAACTTACTATTTTCCTTAAATAATTTTCGTTTTATTTATTTATTTATTTATTTATTTATTTATTTTTTTTTTTTATTTTTGGGACAGAGAGAGACAGAGCATGAACGGGGGAGGGGCAGAGAGAGAGGGAGACACAGAATCGGAAACAGGCTCCAGGCTCTGAGCCATCAGCCCAGAGCCTGACGCGGGGCTCGAACTCACGGACCGCGAGATCGTGACCTGGCTGAAGTCGGACGCTTAACCGACTGCGCCACCCAGGTGCCCCAATAATTTTCAAAACCAACACCATCATACTTCTTACCTCCTGTTCATATTCTAATTCCCCTTTTCCTTCTATTTTCTCTCTTCTCCCCCCTTCTACCTTGTTCCATCATGGTTCTTTAGAAAATTTGAAACAGCTGTACGTTCCCGAAGGTTGATCCTATGGTTGGATACAGTATGTATCACCAGCTTTTCCTATGCAGGAACTGGTGGAAGTAGCTGGGATGGATCTATAACAACTAAGGATTATCAAATTGGATTGAGAAAATCTGACAAAATGAGCTAGGAAGTACCCTGACTCATACTAACCTTTTCTCTTATTGGCCTCCTAAAAACAAACTGACGGTTCATGCAAATGTTTCCGCAGTATTTTTCTTTTCATCGGACCACAAAGTGGACATTGTATGGAGTGTGGCTTCATAGATCCTCTGACCTCTGGCTCCTGCCAGATGGCTTTGCCCATGACTTGTGCCTGTTGCAAATGGAACAAAATCCATGTGGACGAATAGATTTTACAGTCTATCATCTCTTTAGTGTTTTTGCTCTTTCCCACTTTAAACTTCAACATTCAGTTTCTTAAGAAGAGAGACAAGGAAAGCAAAAAGCTAGGTTCCGAAGGTGATAAGGACTTTTGCCGTTGTTATTGCGCAGTGGGTTGTCATTTGTTTCCAACCTGAATTTGGGCTCGACTCAACAGTAAATAAAAACTACTTTCAGCATAAAGAGCAGAGGGTGGGCAAAATAAAATATAACTGCAAAATAAAACAAAATGGGGGAGGGTGATATTTTCATTCCTCAACATAATGAAAAGCCTTGCTCTATAATTGGTTTGTACTGTCTTGGAAGTGGCGTCCACGGCCCACAAAGGACCACTCTATGAGAGATCTGCAAGGAATTTATCATTCCCTCTGGCTGAGCCAAAGCAGGCTTGATATACAATTTTGTTTAGTATAAATATTCTCATGTTACTGTTTACTCTGTGGGGATATGAGGATCTCACTGACAGGGTACGTGCTCCACTGCCTTGCTTTTAAAAGGCATTTATTTGACTCTGTTTGTACTTGCCCAGAAACTTCAGAGAACAGCCCGGGAACTTGTTTGATAAGCATCCAGACCATGCTCCCGGAATATGTCGTGCTCAAGGGGTTAGAAAAGCTTATTGTTTTAAGCAGGCCTGCATATGGCTTCGTAGGAGCCCATTTTTCATAAGTAGGAACAATTAGGGCAGAATTAGAATACTTCTCTAGGGTATAAGGAGCAGCCCTGGTGAGCGTGGTTCTGTTGGACTCACTCTGACATTGGGTAACTCAGCCACTTCTTTTGTCCCTGTTTGCAGCATTTTGAGGCAAATTAGTTTGTTGTAAATTAAGGTGTGAGTCAGAGACCTCAGCACGAAATAAATTTCTCTCTCTAAAGGTGTAGTGTGCGCATCGTCCAGCTATTGTCTCTCAGCCACACGCCCCTCCTTCCGTGCACTGCTTTATACCACTGGGATTCTGCAAACCAAATTTCTTCTTGTCCAGCTGGTTTCCTGTTAGGCTCTGCCAGTATGGGGTGCTGGATGGGGGGGCTGTGGAGCTGGAGGAGGAGAGGGACTTTCTCTTCCCTATTTGCTTCCCACCACGGCAGTGGCTCTCGAACTGACAGGGGCTCCCCGTTCCAGGACACTTTTTTTCTGACACTTTCAGAACTGGCCTCTTCCTGTTCCATAGAAGCCCCTGCAAGGGCTCTCCTCTAGCTTCTAGGCTCTGAGAACCCCAGGCTCCCCTGTTCCTTCAGCCTTACGGCCTACTGCTTCCTGTCATTGTATCGCGGGGTTACCATTTTCTGTCTTTTCCTCTTTTTGTTTTCCAACAATTTTGGTTGACCAATTTTTTATGTTATCTCTTTTGAAATACTTAATGCAGTTACTGTTTTCCTGACTGGATCCTATCAGAAATAAATCTATCAGCAGACTGAATTGAAGGAAGGGAGAATAAGGCAGGAAATATTCAGTGTAAATATAGTTTTATTGAAAACAACCCATTGATGGTTACTTGCCTTTTTTTTGACATTAGCATTTTATTCTCATAATTTCAATTTTTTTTTTTTTTTATTGTTGAATCCTATGTTCCCTTTGACAGTCTTGTTATTCCTTCAGCTAACAGGGAGACTGAATATTGACCTGCATTAAGGGTGCAAAATATCATGGTAGACTATTGGGTGGAGTTTTCCAATGAATGTCTTTCATGTGGTAGCTTATTCCTCAATTAAAAATGTAGACTAGGGGCGCCTGGGTGGCGCAGTCGGTTAAGCGTCCGACTTCAGCCAGGTCACGATCTCGCGGTCCGTGAGTTCGAGCCCCGCGTCGGGCTCTGGGCTGATGGCTCAGAGCCTGGAGCCTGTTTCCGATTCTGTGTCTCCCTCTCTCTCTGCCCCTCCCCCTTTCATGCTCTGTCTCTCTCTGTCCCAAAAATAAATAAACGTTAAAAAAAAGTTAAAAAAAAAATGTAGACTAATATAATTTTTAAAATTAAATTCTTTTCAATTATGATATTTATGTGTCTTTCCTTTTGTAACCATCTTCCCTTGCTAGGTAAATGATGTTTTTTAGCTGATGGTAGGCTCTCAGCCAAATAACTTTCCCAGACCTTCTGGGTAGCATCCTACTAGCTTTTCTTAGTAGAAAGGAAGTCATTGCAGCCAGTCACTGTTTCCTAACTTCTTAGGTACTTACATCTTCATGAAGACCAACTTCTTTGGAAAAAGTAATCATTGTTATTGATGTAGTCTAGTAAGGACCTACTACTGTAAAACTATATTGTGTCCAGTAAGCATAATGAATTTGTGGTAATTGTCCCAAAATTATGTTTAATAGTTCATCTTCCTTTATGATGTCCACACCAATATTTCACAAGGATTAAAGGAAGATAAAATAGCAACATGCAGGAAAAGGAGTCTTTAGTGAGCCCTGAGCTCTGTTAGCATCATTAATTGTGACTACCTTCTACTGAATTCCTAGGAGGTGTCAGGTACTATTATATGATTTCACAACAACTCTCTGGAGTAAATGACTGTAAAGTAATAAAATTCTCCAAGTTCCTTTTAGCTCCCTGGGTCAACCAGGATCCTTTTCCTACCATATCCCATATCCTGTAGATTTATACCACTGCTCTAACCCTAAACAGTTCCCGTGGACTCCAGGCTTCTCCTCCTGGTCCTGGTCAGCTTTTGTCTTTAGTTTTTTTGTCATCCAGTTAGATTCGTACATCCAGGAGGTCGATCCTCCCCTTTTGTGGTACTTCTATGGGATAGTCCACCACAGAATCCTGAAATTTCCTCCAGACTTTAGACCTCTTTCCAATATTTCTCTACTCTTTTCTCATTTAAAATTTCATCCAGCTATGTCTTTTACACAATTAGAATATACTGAATTCTTTCTCATTTGTTCCTTCCTGCATCTGGAAGATCCATCAGCGTCCAGTCTCATAGCTTCCTCCCCTGGACTGTCACTGTATCCTGTGCAGGAGTGTGCTACTAGGCACAACCCTGCCTCCTCAAGCGAGGAAGCAGAGGAGGAAGCCCCACACCCTCAGACTTGTCCCAGCTGAATTTCCAAAATTGAGGCACAAAACTTACTCCAATTAATTAGGAGATTCCTGAAATTGCTCCCACTGTCCTCAAAGAGTCAAGTCAGTCACAGGACCTAAAATGGTCCCCTTCAGTGTTTAACTCAGGGAGGAAAATTGCCACCAGATGGTGCCAAAACTGCAGCTAGGACCAGGTGGATTTGAGTGTGCAGCCAGTACCCTAGCACTCCTGGCTGCCTGACTGTAGAGAGTCACTTGGGTTATTTTGGTTTGAATTCACTTCCCCACATTTTATGCAATGATGTTTTTTGGACTGGACACATTGAGTTGTGGCAGGGGTTTATTCATCTCTTATTTGTCTTGTTGACTACACTGTACAGTCTCTTGGGCTTCATTCACAGCATTTACTGAGCACCTACTATGTTTTAGTGGTGCAGATTTACCATGATGCGAATGAAATGTAAGCTACAGATGCCCTCACTTGAATGAAGCCCTTGTAAGGCCTTGGACAGGTCCTGGTAATAAGCTCATAAGGTCATATGATTTTGTAACACTGGCAAACATATGATGTGTTTGCCACAGTTGTTCAAACTGGTGTCTCTTCCCAATTATACTTCTCCATTAAACTTCCTCTCATGACAGGTGGTATTAGAGTGACCAGGGTCAGCTTCGTGGGCTTGCAGCCTGTGCAACTGCACAGGGTCCTGTGCATGGTTTATATGCTCTGCTGTCACTGAAATTCTGAATAATTTTTAAGAAGAGGACCCCCATTTTCATTTGTACTGGGTCCCACAAATTATGTAGCTGATTCTGGGAGTTGCCATGGGCATTTTCGGACCCAGTTAAAGAGGCAGTTGAGCTGGGGATAATTTAGATTTAGCAGGATATACGTATAGGTCCATAGTTACTTCCATACATAGTTAAGTCAGTGCCAACTTCTCCAGTGTAGGAATGGCTTCCAGGAATCCTCTCACCCACTGTGATGGCTCACCACAAAGCTGGGCAAGAGGATTGTCACAAATGAATGTGTCCTCTGGTGCTAACACCAGAAATATGTAAGTTGTGGAGGGAAAACAAGGTTCAGGAGATATGGAGCTAGAAGCTAGTCTCTGGAAAATCTTTCCCATTTTTAGTAGCATAAAACTGTAAGCAAAGGATGTGGTTCTTAATAATGCCCATCTAAAACAGAAACTGTCCTGCGGAAGTATACATGTTGATGTAGTATATACAGTTGTAAATACACTAGGTTATTTGCTTTTTTCATGATAATCATATAAAATAGAACTCAAAATTCCTAGTTTTTTTGGGGGGGGCGGGGAACAGATCTCTGGTAAAACTAAAAAGAGTAAGTGTGTCCGTGTGGGACGTTGCATTCCAAATGTTAATAATTATAAACAGATTTCTATCAACCATTCTAGAAAAAAGAATGAATTTGCTTTATATTGTCTCTATATAAATGGCAATTCATTGTTATTTGAATAGGTGATCAAAGAGTATGCAGCCATAAAAGTGGAAACATGTAGAAAAGTATTATAGAGATAATTAGTAAACATGCCATGTTATTTTTTCAGGAATTTACAATAATGATAATAATTCTCTGATTTTAAAAATGTATAATTTATTTTAATTTATTTTCTCATTCTAAATTCACTTATGAGCTTAGTTTTTAATTTTCATTTGTTTATTTTTGAGGTATGATTGACATGACATTATGTTAGTTTCACTTATATAATATATTGATTTGATGTTTGTATGTATTGTAAAATGATCGATGCAACAAGCCCAGTAACAACTGTCACCATACAATTATTTTTCTTCAAGATGGCACCCAAATTTGTATAGGTTTCAGGCCTCACAGAACCTAGGTCTGCACCTGTGTGCCGAATGCATTTGACTCATACATTATCTTATTTAATCCTCACAGCATCCATCTGATATTGGTATTATTTCTGTACCACAGGTTCAGAAACCAAGGTTCAGAGAGATTAAGTAACTTCCTTGAAGTCATATAGCTAGTAAGTTGTAGGACCAGGTTTAGGTCTGGCCTTTCTAAAGTTCATGCTTTTTACACATTGCTCTCTAGTTTCTGGAACAATGAGACATTTCCTTAGAAAAGTCTTCAGAGACCACCAGGTTAGATTATATGTTCCATCTTTTCTTTCATAGCCCATATCACAATTATTTAATTATTATCTTTTAATGCTTATTTTTGAGAGACAGAGAGAGTGAGTGAGTGGGCGAGGGGCAGAGAGAGAGGGAGATGCAGAATCCGAAGCAGGCTCCAGGCTCTGAGCTGTCAGCACAGAGCCTAATGCAGGGTTTGAAGTCGCGAACCGTGAGATCATGACCTGAGCCGAAGTCAGACCCTTACCAACTGAGCTACCCAGGCGCCCCTACAGTTATTTAATTATTAAAGAGAATGTCATCAGTATGCTTCAGCCTCCATGGAGGAAGCTGTTTTGTTTATTACATGGGGGCTCAGCACATATAGTCAGTGAATTAGTTCCTTTACGTTGCCTGATTTTCAGAGGCACCTTAGAAGAGCTTTTTGCTCCAAACCTCTTTTCACCTTTCTTCCTCCCAGGCAGAGGTGCTGTCTGGAAACACAAAACATTAGGTTCAGGATGAATCCCTGAGGGTGTTAGGGTTGTGCAGTTGGTCATGGAGAGATGTTACTGTTGATTCATTCGCACCTTCATATGGATGTCTGGTGCCTCAAATGGGTACCCATTTCCAAGGTGGTGGGGGTAGTGGCCATTCGTGCCATAAGTGCGTCCATTTCATGGTTTTGTATTTTTGTAAACTGAGTCATCTTAAAATGGGGGAACACCTGTATCCAATTTTCCCTGGAATGTGCGACTTAGTTCTCTTATACTCCCCATTTCAGATGAGGTTTTCTAGATGACACCATCTGGGAAATGTCACTTTGATTAAAGTAAATATGCAACACAGTTAACACTGGGAGCCTATTTGAATTTCCCTAAGTAGCCACATCTTACAGAAGCAGAAGGCAGGCAGATCTGTGGACTGGGAGAGCTTGAGAGTGTTGCATTCCACGCTTTGGTGTCAGTCGAATGGCAGTGTGTGGCCGGCTGAGCTCTGAAGGGTTTTGTGTATTTTTCTTTTCTTACCATTGGGCAAACTTTTTTTTTTCTCTTTCAGTTTATTTTGACACTAAGAAGAAAATATATAAAAATAAAAAACTTAGCTTTATGATTGCCAAGTTTTTCTTCCCAACTAAGAAACCAGTTGTTGAAAAATAAGATGAATGGTATCCTTTGTTTTATTTTTGGTGTAGCACATTAGGGCACTGCCACTGGAATGAGGCCAGATTTCCCAGGCAGGAGGGAGCATTGGCTGAAAGGAGACGTAGAGATCTGGGGGGGAAAGGGTCAGGTGGGTGTGTGAGGATTTCCTCTCGTTCTCCAAAACATCTCTTTCCTTTCTCAAATGCCCACCCCTCCTATCTTTCAGTCATTCTTTGTGTTTCTAGCACTTGCTACTGATGGGGATGTCATCTATTTGTAAGAAAACACCATTGGATACAATGTGGTGCTTTCAGCTTTTACGTTGTGGTTTTCCCAACTTCCACAGCTACTGACTTATTTGACTGTGGGATCATGTATGGTCAAGGGCAAGAGTGAGTTGTTAATGTGTAAGCAAGCCCTACAACTGTTAGCATTATTCTTCCTTTATTGTTGTCTTGTCACCAAGTGGTTTGGGAGAGCCAAGGGGCAGAGTCTTAACTTCCTTGTTCTTCAAGTCAGCCTCAGAGCAGTCCCTTCTGATCTCTCTCTGCCACCCACATGCTGGAATTAAGAGGAAGAGGTGGGTGGGAAGGGTCACATTTTCAAGGAAGTAAGGGAAACATCTCAGAATGCTTTAAAGCATCCACATGCTTCCTAAGAAGTTAAATCTAAAATTGCTCTGTGGACATGAGTAAACTGTAACTCAGCAGAACCTGTAGCACTTCCCCAATTCGGAAGGAAGTCTCTGAAAACTTTACGTACCTTGGCTTGTGTACCTAACTCATTTATTATAAATTTTGTTTGCAAGGGTATTTTCCTTGCTAGACTGTGAGCTCTTTAAGCACAGAGACTGCTTTGTTCACCTTGGTAATTCCAATGTCTGGCATCAGAAAATTTTTGTTGAATAAATTAATGTGCAAATAACTGAATCCAGAGCCCTGGTGTTGGGTCAGAACCAGACGACTCTGTAGGCGTAGATAGTTTAATCACTTATCAACTGACCTGAGGTTTTGTTGCATGAAGTTGACTTACACTGAGGGGATGCATTTAAAGAAGGAACTGTTTGGAACTTCTAGGGAGCACAGAGTTTGGCTCCGCTTATGTGCGCTGTTGGGGAAACGAGGTGGAGACACCAAAATTCTTCATAAAGACAGGCAATAAAATGACTCCAGAATGCAAACACCTGACTCTCACTTCCCATGGAAACATTAGCAGAGGATGAAGTGTTAGCTTGAGTGCTCACACCTCTTCCTGTCGTCTTTACTATTAAATTCTGGCTGTCTTTTAAATGCCCCACGATCCACTTGTAAACTCTTTAAGCAAAAATGATGCCAGGTTCTGTTCTGTGGCTACCAGATTGGAGCTTTCTCTCCCTGCTTTATTCAGTTAATTGAGCTGTGCTGGAAGGTTCAGTAATTTATTCTATGGAGTCTTTCTGTACAAACAATCCCAGGCTGAGGGAAAGAGACTTAGCTGAATCTTTCAAACACTTGAGATGCAGAATTCATGTTTTGGAAAACACCAGTGAGTCACTGTCCTCAAATGTCATCAATAAAAGACAGTCTCCATCATCAGCTTTTCATTAACTGAGCTCAGAGTTGCCTCCTTTTATTGCTTTTTACATGTTTATAGTATCTCATTCTTTCCTTGATTCTGGATTTTCACACCATATGGCCACATCTTTAAGTCATTTTTCAGCTGCTCTATTAAATAGTAAAATGAGATTCAGAACAGATTTCTTTGATTTTAAAATAGCATTTTGGGTGTGTGACTTTTTAGTAAATAAAAAAAGAATTAAAGCATTCAAAAGCATGAAATTTCAGGTATTCCTACCCAGACAGTGGAAGATGTAGCTTTCTACTTACTTCGAGTAAATACATGTTTACCTCGTGGAATTTCACCTGTGGTATAAACTGATTCATTCATCTGCATATTGAAATTCGTTTCTACTTAAATAAGATTTAGCCTGACTATTGCTAATGAACATAGATTGAAAATGAAATTGAGATCAGTATATCTTTCATAACTATTCAATATTATATTCTCATTAAAAATAATCGCTGCATCTTATGAGCATCAATAATGCTCTATTGCTGTAATTGTGGTTGTGATCCTAATATTTAATAAAAGGAAATGTACCATTTGTTTATGTTTTACTTCTTGTTTCTGGAATATTTAGTGTCAGTTCTTGAGAAGTGGCAAAGGAGAGAGTGTTACTGCTAACATTTAGAGGTCACCGTGTGGAGTTGGTCAATGAGGGCTTAAAGCATATAGTCCTGCAATTTAATACAGTCTACTTTATAAAGGATTAGGAATTTAAAGACTGTTAAATATTTACTGCCTGTTTTTTGAGCCAGAAAAGGCATTTTGGTGTAAGCAGATTTTTTTTTTAATTTTTTTTATTAAAAAAAATTTTTTTAACGTTTACTTATTTTTGAGAGAAAGAGACAGAGCATGAGGGGAAGAGGGACCGAGTGAGAGGGAGACACAGAATTGGAAGCAGGCTCCAGGCTCTGAGTTGTCAGCACAGAGCCCGATGCGGGGCTCAAACTCATGAACCGTGAGATCATGACCTGAGCTGAAGTTGGCTGCCCAACCGACTGAGCCACCCAGGCACCCCAGAATTTTTTTTTTAAAGATAATACTTAACAAAAGGAAACCACTGCATGAACAAATTTTGTAATATGAATAAATTTGCCATTGATCCAGACTTTAGCAGCAGGGACTGTGTCAATCACAATGAATCAGCTTATGAGTATGTGATCTGAAATCTTCAATTACCCATTAAAATCAACATCGACTTGAAGAAATGACTGACCTAGAGTGGATTGTTTAAAGTTAAAAGCAAGTGCACTCAACATCCAAAAGGTCAATAGTCTCTTAATTGTAATTCAATAAAGTCAATTTTAAGTAGTATATAATTTGTGAGTGTTATAAATACAGTTCACATATTTTAACTCCAATGACGGTACTGTTTGCTAGAGAAATATGCTTCAGTTGAGGATAAGTCCATGAATGAGTGTATTTGGATTATTATTGAATTTTTTAGTTCATTATTTAATATGATACATAGGAAAGTAGCAATTTGAAGCAACATTCTAAATAATTCAGATAAAATTTTGCTTTTCCTGATTTATTTGATATGGTCATTGTTTTTATTGTCACCATGACAAACTTACACAAGATTTTAAAATAGCAGTAACAAAAGAGTAAAAAGCCATTTTTAATCCTATTTAAAATTTTAAAATCACATAATTTAAAATCACTTCTGCATGTTCTGTTGTATTCTTTTCATAACATAAATCTCTGGAAGAGATTGAAGATACCTCCCAAAATGTTGTGTACCATTTCTTGAAATGGAGATTGACAATGGAGATTGTCTTTAAGGCCAAAATTAAGAGGGCTGCATGTTTTCCACAAAGCAAAAATCGTCACCTCTCAGCATTCACTAAGCACCTAAAAGTAAGTGGTGGTAGAGAATTCTATAAACACGGTACTTTTCCCCTCAAAACTTGAAATTAAGGGAACTGGCACTTATCCAAACAAGTAAAAGAAGGCCGAATGACAGTGTGATACAGACAAGTGCACTGACAGATCAGAGGAACATGCATTCCTCAAACTGCATTGTCATTTTCAGCCTGCAGGTACACAGAGGGTCTCCCTCTTTGAAGGAGATCCAACAGGGGATTTGGAAGACATGCCAGTCTCCTGGTGTTTCCAGATCATTACCTGGCAGGAGGCAGCTTATTCTTCTCACAAAAGTATTTATTCAGTAACCGTTTATTGAGGATCTATTGTGTGTCAGGTGGTGTTCTAAGAAATAGGGCTACAGATGAAATAAGACCCCTGCCCTCAGGGAGCTTGCTGCCTAATGATAGTCTACAAATCAACAAGTAAATAGAAAAATTCTCAGAAGATGCTAAGCACCGCATAGAGATATAAAGCAGAGTAAGGAGATGGGATTATTTTTTAATCCTGTTTAAAGATCAGGTCTGAGGGGCTCCTGCTCCTACTGGTTCAGTCAGTAGAGCATGCAGCTCCTGATACCAGGGTCATGAGTTCAAGCCCCATGTTGGGTGTAGAGCTTACTTTAAAAAAAGAGAAAAAGAAAAAGAAAAAGAAAAAAATCAAGCCTGGAATGCATTTACTTTTTTTGTAAGGTGGTCAGAGCAGGCCTTATTGATAAGATGCCTTTTGAGCAGAGACAGGGCAGAAAGAACAGAATTCGCTTATATGGGAGGAAAGGCAAGCAGTAAGACAACCAGAATAAAGCAGGTAAAACCTTCACCTCTAGCCACCTTGTATTCAGCGATCATGTTTGACATAGCATACCAAGTAGGTAAGAGACAATTTACGAGAGTATTGTCTGGTGCATACCATCTTGGAAAAGCAGTGTTTTCATCTACCATTTATTAAGTACCTTGTATGGCAGGCGTTGGGTTGGGCATTTTGCAACAGTCCAAAGTTTTTATGATGTCCTTTCTCTAATAAGGAAATTGATGCTTTAACTGAAGTTAAGTGACTTGCTCAGGCCCACAGAGCTTTGAATGGTGAAGCCAGCCTATGATCTGGGGTCAGTCCTACACCGAAGTCCCTCCCTGCATGCTATTCTCTCCAAGAAGGTAAAATGAATGGGAAAATGGCAACATGAATGGATTATTTAAATAGCTTCAAAATGTGGCAGATATTAATATTCTTTACTGGTGAGAAAAGCTGAATTTTCTACTGGAAAAAGAAAAGTAAATGGCTACCAACCTCTTGTTGGTATCATTAAAGGTGGCAAGATTTTCTACCACAGAGAACTGGAAACGTGACCATTATCCTGTAAGTTTGGACTCTCAGGGCCACTGATCCCCATAATACATGACTCCTTTCTCCTCTCAAATGAGAAATGTTTGCTTTGGCCACAATGCTTTTTTATTTTTAAACTTTTATATACTTTATTAGGATTACTTTCTTCTAGGCAGATAGAGCCAGCCCACTATTATGAGTAAAATCCACCCAGTTCCTTTAAAGTAGCTTTGGAAATGTATTAAAAATTTGCCAGCTCTCAACTTGTCTACCAATCTGTATTCAAATAGATCAAAAGGTTAATATCTATTACTACTTATCCTGAAGTATACATTTTTTAGGGCATCTGTATTTTCAGTGATGAAGTGTAAAGATTTCTATCTAAGATACATCAGCTGGAGTATTGATTCATTTGGACAGCGATGTATGGAAAAGTGATCTTCTACCAGCTTAATTAGAGATACAGATCTTACTCACTATGCCGCTTCTTTCTGTAAGATTTTGGTCCTACACTTTGAACTAACCTTGCAGAGAAAAAAATGATAATGAAGTGAAATGAACATATAATGAGTATCTGTTAAAATAATAGCTCTGGAAAGAAACTGAAGTTTAATGCAACACAGGAATTTTCTCTACTTGTTTAGCAGATTCACTTTACAGCTGGTTTTAGGTCTTGGCCCAAGTAGTTGTAAGTTCTTGATGTCAATGCCATATGTTTAGGGGGGATAAATATCATTCCAACAGCTATTTAGACCCTCCTTTCATTCATGTGTGCTACACATACATTTCAGTACTGGACCCTGCTTTTTTAAAATGAGAATGTCTATATCAAAAACTGGCTTAGAGTTTTGTCTTTGTAGTGAAATCATGATTGGCTTTGAAGAATGGATAAGATCTTGTGGTAAAGATTCACAAGGGCAAAATGTCTATGTAAATGCACTATGCCAAGCTTAAAAATACTTTTATCCCCTTTTTGTTCTCTAGTTTGTTTTTGGTAATTATTTTTAAAGTTGAGGATAAACATTCATATATATTTTATGTTTCTGCCAGTTGCTTCTCAAATAAATATCCCTCTTCCTTATCTATTCCCAGGCAACTTGCACCAACTCTCAGAGGGTTTCTATGGAAGACTAGACAAGAATTATGTCTTGGGTTGTTTGTTCTTTATTCGTATTTCACCTAATTTATTATTATTTTTTCAACCTCATGTATCATTTCCATTTCCTATAGTTTCATCATGTTTCTAAGAGAACTTTGGGCATAGAGATACATGCAGGCAGTTGGATATGTGAATTCCCTATGTACAAGTGTGGCAGTTAGGAGCAAGGGCTGTCTCTAGTAGGAAGAAAGAACTTGGGTTCTCTCTAAGGTAGTAAAGAAAGGCCCATTTCATCACTTTCTCAAGGTCTGCTGTCCCCATTGTATGATTCCAGAAGCATTTTGAAGTCATTGTCTGTGTATGTGCTCCCTAATCCATCCATTAAATACAAATCAGAAAATTATAAATTTAATAACATATTTGATGGTACAATGAGAATCTAAAGAGAGGGGAAAAAAGGGTATGTTCTTTAATTTAACCAGAATTGATGATTAAATTACTTATGTTTAGTACTAGGATATTTGAAAAATTTTTAAATAGTCCCCACGATTTCTGTTTAGGATCTTGCTCTGGATGTGAAGTATGCACATATGGAGTAATTAGAGAGCAATTTGAAGCAGTGCATGGACACAAGAAGGAGATAAATCTCTATGCTGGGCATAAATGGACTGTAGAGACAAGAAAGCATCAGAGGGAAAGACAATCAGTTGTGCAGGAAATGCAGATTACTGAGGAGATTGAGCATATTAAAGAATGAAATATGAGCAAGAGCACAGAAATGGGAAATAAGTGATACATAAATGGGCCATTGGTAGGCATGTGTGATGTTAACACAGAAGGTCCAGAGAGGACCTGGCCTTGTTTTTTTTTTGTTTTTTTTTTTTTCTCTTTTTACCTCAAGATGCTCACAGCCAAGCAGGGAGAAGAATATGCAAACCACTCATTATAGCACCAGTGGTTAGTGAGGATAGATGGAAAATAAAAAAATTCTCTGGTAGAAGGACTCTAGGAAGGTTTCTCAAGGGGGAGGTAAAATTTGAAGAAGGAGACAGGGACTTTCAGGCTAAGAGAATACCAGATATAGTTGGATGGAAGTGAGATCTATGGTGGGAAACAATCTTCCATGTACTTTAAAATCTAGTATCAACTATTTCTAAATTTATCAGAAGACCTACTACTTTATGAGACTTTGTTGTACAATAGCTTTGGGACTTCATATTTCAAGTATTTGTGAAAATTGATAACAATTCATCAAGTATAATAGAAAAACTATAATTTCCGCCAAAATCCATCTTCCACCATTTTTAGGTTATTTTTTTTCCTTTTCAACAAAATTCACAGTGAATTTTTTTCTTACATATAAAATTGTAAGAAGGAAAAAGGCAAAATTCATAATGGAAATCATTTCACATCATTTATCTGCATAAACAGGGGTAGCGTAGTTAATTCTTTTAGCACCGTAATGGAAATTAACACACCTAAGTGATGTGATTGTTAAAAGCTGATAGTATATACAAACATAGTATATACTATACCATATAGTATATGTAATAGGTATATATACATACAAGTATGTGTATATGCATGTATTTGAAAGGCACACCTTACATTTTCCTGTAGTCTCTTTCATTACTTTGTACTGTAGCATCAGCATTTTTTCTTTATACTATTAGCCCTTTGGAAACCACAGTTATCAAAGTAAACAAAGTAGATGGTCTTGACTGTATAATATTATATGGATTTAACATAAATTTCACATTATGTACAATGACACTATTAAATGTGTTAATACAACACATAAAATGACCAATTCTCTTTAAATTTTAGTGTTTAGCATATTTGTTTTGATTGTACGTGTGGGAGCTGTGAGAACAGCTCTGCAAAAATACTTTGCAAGTTACCATAGTGACTAAATTGTAGTGCTTTATGATGTTGTCTTTCCCCTGGGTCTTAATTCAGATGCATGTGTTTTCAATCACAACCAAACAGGTGACATTTAAATTTTCCTATTAAAAAATGTTTATACACACATACAGTTTTATAACTTTACATAAATGTATAATTTGATCATATTACACATTCTTAAAGTCTTCTTTTTCTCTTTTTCTTTTTGCTGGATTCCTACATCCCTTCCCTATCCCAGTGATCTATGTTAACAAATGGTATGTAGTCTTTTATTTTTTTCCTCCATTTTCATACTGTTACATACAGACCTATGTATGCATGTACAAAAACAAAGCAGGATTCTGTGGAAGTCCTTCCAAATTAATTGATATACAGTAGTTCCTATTTATTCCTTTTAATGGGTACTTAATATTCCATGTTGTGAATAGGCCATAATTTATTTAACCACTTTGTTTCTATTTTTTTCTACTATGAATAATGCTTCAATTAAAATAATTATACATATGTCTTCACTTACTGGTGGTGTTTTTGTTTCTGTGGAAGAGATTCCAAGAGGTTGGGATTGCAGGGTCAAAGAACATATTAATTATTTTAAACTTTCAAAGAGGTTACCATATTACTTTCCCAAGGCAGTATAACAAGGGGTGCCTTGGTGGCTCAGTAGGTTGAGCATCGGCTCTTGATTTGGCTCGGTTTGTGAGTTCCAGCTTCGTGTCAGGTTCTGCACAGCAGAGCCTGCTTGGGATTCTCTCTCTCTCTCTCTCTCTCTCTCTCTCTCTCTCTTTCTCTCTCTCTCTCTCTCTCCCTCCCCTACTGGCATGTATTCTCTTTCTCTCTCTCTATCAAAATAAATAAATTAATTAAAGAACAAACAAACAAAAAACAAAGGGACTGTAACACCTTACATTTATACCTGGCAGTATTTACAAGTATCTTTTCTCCCTGTCCTTATCAGCAAAAAGTGTTAGAATTCTCATTAGGTTTTGCTACTCTTATAGGTGTAAAGTTTCATTGTTACTTTAATTTGAATTTTCCAGACTATTTCTTTTAAATGTTTATTTATTTATTTGCAAGAGAGAGAGCACTTACATGACCAGGGGATGGAAGAAAGAGAATCCCAAGCAGGCTCCACGCTGTCAGCATAGAGCCCCATGCAGGGCTCGATCTCACAAACTGCGAGATCATGACCTGAGGTGAAATCAAGAATTTCAAAAATCCCCTGAATTTTCCTGACTAATAATGAATTTGTTGGTTGAAAATTTGGATGCTTTTAAAGAATATGATCATTGAAAATTTATATCTATTTAAGAATTGGCTTATTCATATCCTTGCCTGTTTATTAGATTTTACCTTTAAATTTTTTTTTTTTCCAACGTTTATTTATTTTTGGGACAGAGAGAGACAGAGCATGAACGGGGGAGGGGCAGAGAGAGAGGGAGACACAGAATCGGAAACAGGCTCCAGGCTCTGAGCCATCAGCCCAGAGCCTGACGCGGGGCTCGAACTCACGGACCGCGAGATCGTGACCTGGCTGAAGTCGGACGCCTAACCGACTGCGCCACCCAGGTGCCCCAGATTTTACCTTTAAAAAGCTCATTTGTGAAATCTCCTTGTATATTACATATATATCCCTTTGTGTATCATCTGTGATGCAAATACATTTTTCTATATGCATTGTTTCTCTCTTTGCCTTTCAGGTGTTTTATGCTATACACAAGTTTAAAATATTTTTCATAGCCCTTCAAAAATATATTAAGATAAAATTATCTAGTCCTTCTCCCAACTCTCCAAAACAAACCCTATGAAATTCTAACTGAATGACATTACAAGATGTATTTGACATTTTTATGGAGCTAAGTCTTTTCCAAGAATCTGGTATGTCCTTCCACTAGCCAGACCTTATTTGATATCTTTCAGTGGTATTATTGTCCCTTCATAAATGTCCTGTATCTTTCTTGGAAAATTTACTTTATGCATTTTATTGTTGCTACTGTACATATAATATTTTTTGATTTCTAGATACCTAACTGGGAAAAAGATGTTGACATTTAGATATTTACCTTATATTCAGCTATCTTGCCAATTTTGTTAATTCTGAATTTTTTTTAACTTGCATTCTCATTACCATGCATTCATATTACCAACAGAAAATAAAGAGTTTTACATCTTCTTGTCCAGTTTTTAGGCCAGCTATTTATTTTCTTTAAAAACCAAGACAGTAGCAAATAATAATGGAGATACTGAGCATATCTGCTAAGTTCCTAATTATAATTAAGGTGACTGCAATGTTTTACTATTTAGAATAATATATGCTCTTGACTTTTTAAATTTTTTTTTTTTTTTTTTTGAGAGAGAGACAGAGTACGAGCTGGGGAGGGTAAGAGAGAGAGACACACACAGAACCTGAAGCAGGCTCCAGGTTCTGAGCTGTCAGCACAGAACCCAACATGGGACTCAAACCTGTGAACTGTGCGATCGTGACCTGAACTGAAGTCAGACGCTTAACCAACGGAGTCACCCGGGCATCTCTATGCTCTTGATTCTTTATAAACACTCTGCATTGTAAGTTGTTTTCTTCTATTGCTGTTATTCTTAGTGTTTATAATTGGAGAGGACTGCTGAATTTTATCAAATAACATTTTGACATTTATTAATATTTTTAATGATTTTTCTTCTTTAATGTGTAGATGTAAGGGATTCTGTTGATAGATTTCTTACCATTAAGCCACCTTGAATTCCTTGAATAAACCACCCTTGGTCATACTATACTAGTCTTTTGGCAAGTTGATTTTATTTTTGCTATTGTTCAGAATTTTGCCTAAACTCATAGTAAAATTGATCTAGTTTTTTTTTTTTCCCTTGTATTACCGTCATTACTGGATTTTGATATTAAGGTTCTACTTCCTTATGAAATAAATTTGATAGCTTTACATCTTTTTCCATAGTCTAAACTAATTTAAATAAGTTCATAACTGTAATTGTTTAAATATTGTATAAAACCATATTGCCTTGGTGACTTTTTCAAAATGATAACTTTTTTCGGTGGTAATTACCATATTCAAGTTTTTACTTATTAGGTTGATTTGGTGATTTATAATCAGTTAGGAAATCACCCATTTCCTTTAGATTTTCAAACTTGTTTTCTATGAAGTTATATACAGTATTCTCATGATTTTTAATCTCTTTTGTTTCTGTGGTTTTTATGCATCTTTTTGCATGTTTTGGTTATCTTTGTTTTTATCTTTAATCAAGTTTTTGAGTCCCTTTTTAAAAAAAAATCACGTTTTAGATCTTTTCAAAGAATGAACTTTTACGATACATTTATCCTTTCTGTTGTGTGTTCTATTTTGCTTCCTAGTTTCTCTAGGTTTATTTTGTGATTATTTTCGCAATATTTTTAGAGGGAACACCTTTTTAATGTTTAGGGTTTTTTCTCTGTAAAAACAAATAATGTGAAGCCTTAAATTTTCCCCTGCAAATATCTTACTTTATTTCATAATCTTTATTATTTAAACAGTTTCTAATTTCTCTGTTTACTTCATCTTTGAAGTAAATTTATTTAAGGTTTTTTTGAGGTTTATTTGAGAGAGCATTTCGAGGTTTCTAAGTTGTTTAGATGATTTGGGTCACTCTTTTATTATTTACTTTTGATTTTATTATACTGTGATCATAGAGTATGCCCTGTTAAAATTTCTACTTAAAAAAAAAAATCCCTGGGGTGCCTGAGTGGCACAGTTGGTTAAGCATCTGACTCTTGATTTTGGCTCAGATCATGATCTCATGGTAGTGAGATCAAGCCCTATGTCGGGGCTCTGCACTGGGCCTGGAGCCTGCTTGGGATTCTCTCTCTTTCTCTCTGTCTCTCTCTCTCTCCTCTCTCCCCTCCCCTGCTCACGCACACACACTCTCTCTCTCTCAAAAAAAATCCCTTTCTCTCCAATTTATCTCTTTCCCTTCTCTTCAGCTACAATACAGCTATTCCAGTCCCTGCTTCTTGTCAAGGGAAGAGCTGTCCTAGGGATGGCAGAGCTGCAAGCTGGACAGAGCTGGTCCTTGAATAGTCATGTTGAAAAAGCCGTATCCCTGCCAGGGCCTTTCCTGTTAACACTATTATGTGAGAGAAAAATGAACTTCTGTCTTTTACAGGACATTGTTTACGTTCTCCTTCTTATAGCATCTTAGCTCTTGTGGTTATGCACCTTATCTGCAAACTTGTGTTCATGTTACCTTTTCATAATATTTTGGCTCCTATTCTTTAATGTAGAAATCAAATTCCTTTATAAGAAATAAAAAAAAAATGCAATGCTTACAATTCTAATGTTACAGTTAGTGGTAATGACACTATAACCACAGGCATACAAGACAAAATTATGTCCTTGGAAAACATATAAATGTGTTCATATATATTCATATGATTTATGTTTTTATTTCATTATGAAAATATTTAAATTGGCTGTGGATATGTTTTATTCAGTCTAAGATGCCATTGAATCTAGGTCATACCATTATTTTTTGTACCATTGAGAAAAAAATTGCCAGTTACATAATTCAGTGACTCAATACTTCTTCCTAACACTTAGAATTTTTGTTTTATACTTACATAAAGATTGCTTTTGGATTTCTTTATTTTTTTATTTTTATCTTTAAAGTTTTAAGTTTTTATTTAAATTCCAGTTAGTTAACATACAGTATAATATTAGTTTCATGTGCACAATATAGTGATCCAACAATTCCATACATCACTCAGTGCTCATCACAGCAAGTGAGGTCCTTAATCCCATCACCTATTTTTACCCATCACTCCACTTACCTCTCTTCTTGTAACCGTCTGTTTGTTTTCTATGGTTAAGAGTCTTTTTCTTGGTTTGCCTCTCTCTCTCTCTCTCTCTCTCTCTCTCTCTGTCTCTTTTTCTTCCTTTGCTTGTTTGTTTTGTTTCTTAATTCCACATATGAGTGAAGTCATACGGCATTTGTCTTTCTCTGACTGACTCATTTCACTTAGCATAATACTCTTTAGCTCCATCTATATTGTTGAAAATGGCAAGATTTTCATATGTCAAGATTTCATTCTTTTTATGGTCAAATACTATTCCACATCTTTATCCATTCATTGGTCATTGGACACTGGGCTGTTCCCGTAATTTGGCTACTGTAGATAATGCTGCTATAAATATATGGGGTGCATGTATCCCTTTGAATTAGTATTTTTGTATTCTTTGGGTAAATACCTAGAAGTATAATTGTTAGATCATAGGGTAGTTTTTAACTTTTTTGAGGAACATCCATACTGTTTTCCAGAGTGGCTGCACCAGTTTGCATTTCCACCAACAGTGTAAGAGGGTTCCCCTTTCTCCACATCCTCACCAACACCTGTTGTTTCTTGTGTTGTTGATTTTTGCCATGCTGACAGGTGTGAGGTGGTATCTGATTGTAGTTTTGATTTGCATTCCCCCGATGATCAGTGAGGTTGAGCACCTTTTGATGTATCTGATGGTCATCGGTATGTCTTCTTTGGAAAAATGTCTATTTGTGTCTTGTGCTCATTTTTAAATTGAATTATTTGTTTTTTGGGTGTTGAATTTTATAAGTTCTTTATATATTTTGGATACTAATCCTCTATCAGAAATGTCATTTGCAAATACCTTCTCCTATTCCATATGTTGCTTTTAGTTTTGCTGATTGTTTCCTTTGCAGTGCAGAAGATTTTTATTTTGATGCAGTCATAATAGTTTATTTTTTATTTTGTTTTCCTTGCCTCAGGAGACATATGTAGAAAGAAGTTGCTATGGCTGATGTCAAAAAAGTTACTGCCTAAAAAAAAAAAAAAATACTGCCTGTGCTCTCTTCTAGGATTTTTATGGTTTTGGGTCTCACATTTAGGTCATCAGTCCATTTTTAATTTATTTTTGTGCATGGTGTAAGAAAGTGGTCCAGTTTCATTCTTTTGCATATTGCTGTACAGTTTTCCCAACACCATTTGTTGAAGAATTATCCTTTTTCCCATTGGATATTCTTTTCTGCTTTGTCAAAGATTAATTGGCCATGTAAATGTGGGTTCATTTCTGCATTTTCTATTTTGTTTCATTGATCTATGTGTCTATTTTTGTGCCAGTACCATACTGTTTTGATTACTATAGCTTTGTAATATAATTTGAAGTCTGGAAATGTGTGCATCCAGCTTTGTTTTTCTTTTTCAAGATTGCTTTGGCTCTTTGGGGTCTTTCATAGTTCTATACAAATTTTAGAATTGTAGTTCTGTGAAAAATGCTGTTGGTATTTTGATAGAGATTGCATTAAATGTGTAGATTACTTTGGGTAGTGTAGAAATTTTAGCAGTATTTGTTTTCCTAGCCATGAGCATGGAATGTCTGTTCATTTCTTTGTGTCATCTTCAATTTCTTTCACTAGTGTTTTATACTTTTCAGACTACAGGTCTTTTACCTCTTTGATTAGGTTTATTCCTAGGTATCTTATTGTTTTTGGTGCAATTGTAAATGGGATTGTGGTCTTAATTTCTCCAACTTCTGCTTTGTTATTAGTGTATAGAAATACAACAAAATTATGTATGTTGATTTTGTATCATGTGACTTTACTGAATTCATTTATGAATTCTAACAGTTTTTTTGGCAGATTGTTTCGAGTTTTCTATATATAGTATCATATCATATGCAGATAGTGAAAGTTTTACTTCTTCCTTGCTGATTTGGATGCCTTTTATTTCTTTTTCTTGTCTGATTGCTGTGGCTAGGACTTCCAATACTATGTTGAATAAAAGTGGTGACAATGGACATCCTTGTCTTGTTTGTTTCGATAGAGGAAAAGCTATGTTTTTTTCCCCCATTTAGGAAGGTATTAGCTGTGGGTTTTTCAGATTTGGCCTTTATTATGTTGCCTCTAAACCTGCTTTGTTGAGGGTTTTTATCATGAATGGATGTTACTTTGTCAAATGCTTTTTCTGCATCTACTGAAATGATTATATGGTCCTTCTTTCTTTTATTAATGTGATATATCACATTGATTAATTTGCAAATATTGAACCACCCTTGCAAATCAGGAATTAATCCTACTTGATTGTGGTGAATTATTTTTTTAATGTATTGTTGGATTTGGTTTGCTAGTTATTTTATTGAGAATTTTTGCACCTATGTTTATCAGGGATATTGGCCTGTAGTTCTCTTTTTTGGTGGTGTCTTTATCTGATTTTGGTATCAGGGTTATGGTGGCCTAATAGAATGGATTTGGAAGTTTTACTTCCTTTTCTATTTTTTGAAATAGTTTGAAAAGAATAGGTATTAACTTTTTAAATGTTTGGTAGAATTCCCCTGTGAAGCATCTGGTTCTAGACTTTTGTTTGTTGAGAGTTTTTTGATTGCTGATTCAGTTTCTTCCTGTTTCACTTTTGGTAATTTATATGTTTCTAGGCATTTATTTATTTCTTCTAGGTTGTCCAATTTGTTGGAATATGGCTTTTCATAATATTCCTATAATTTTTTGTATTTCTGTGGTATTGATTGTGATTTCTCCTCTCTTGTTTGTGATTTTATCTGGTCCTTTCTGTTTTCTTTTTGATAAGTCTGACTAGAGGTTTATCAATTTTACTAATTTTTTCCAGAGAACCAGCTCCTGATTTCATCGACTGTTCTATTGTTTTTTTAGTTTCTATATCATTTACTTATGCTCTTATATTTCTTATTTCCTTCCTTCTGGCAGCTTTAGGCTTTGTTTGTTTTTCTTTTTCTAGCTCCTTTAGGTGTAAGGTTAGGTTGTTTATTTGAGATTTTTCTTGCTTCTTATACGCCTGTATTGTTACATACTTCCCTCTTAGAACCACTTTTGCTGCATCCCAAAGGGTTTGGCCTGTTGTGTTTTCATTTTCATTTGTATCCATATATTTTTTGATTTCCTGGTTGATCCATTCATTGTTTAACAGAATGTTATTTAACCTCCATTATTTGTGGTCCTCCCAGATTTTTTCTTGTGGTTGACTTCTGTTTTCATAGTGTTGTAGTCGAAAAGGTGCATTGTATGACTTTGATCTTCTTCAGTTTGTTGATGCCTATTTTATGGCCTGATATCTGTTCTGGAGAATGTTCCATGTGCACTTGAAAAGAATGTGTATTCTGTTGTTTCAGGATGGAATGTTCTGAATATATCTGTTAAGTTCATCTAGTCCAGTATGTCATTCAAAGCCATTGTTTCCTTGTTGATTTTGTGTTTCAGTGATCTGTCAATTAATGTAAGTGGGGTGTTAAAGTCCCTTACTATTATTGTAGTATTATTGATTAGTTCCTTTATGTTTATTATTAACTGTCTTATGTTTTTAGGTGGTTTAATGTTGGGTGCATAAATATTTATAATTGTTATATTTTCTTGTTGGATTGTTCCCTTTATTATTATATGGTGCCCTTCTTTGTCCCTTGTTACAGTCTTTGTTTTAAAGTCTCGTTTGTCTGGGGGCGCGTGGGTGGCTCAGTCGGTTAAGTGTCTGACTTTAGCTCAGGACATGATCTCACAGTTGGTGGGTTCAAGCCCTATGTCGGGCTCTGTGCTAACAGCTCAGAGCCTGTAGCCTGCTTCAGACTCTGTGTCTCCCTTTCTCTCTGCCCCTCCCCTACTCGTACTCTCTCTCTCTCTTTCTCTCTCTCTTGCAAAAACAAATAAGTAAATAAAATAAAAACATTAAAAAAATTTAAAGTCTAGTTTGTCTGGTATAAGTATTGCTACTCTGGCTTTTTTTTTTAAATAGTGTTTTTTTTTTTAAATGTTTATTCAGTTTTTGAGAGAGAGAGAGAGAGAGAGAGAGAGAGAGAGAGAGAATGAGTGGGGGAGGGGCAGAGAGAGAGGGAGACACAGAATCCAAAGCAGGCTTCAGGCTTTGAGCTGTCAGCACAGACCCTGACATGGGGCTCA
The DNA here is from genome assembly GCF_018350155.1 of Leopardus geoffroyi. Lineage (NCBI taxonomy): Eukaryota > Metazoa > Chordata > Mammalia > Carnivora > Felidae > Leopardus > Leopardus geoffroyi. Next base: position 186,028,161 of record NC_059328.1, on the reverse strand, counting down.
AACCCACAAACCATGAGATCATGACCTGAGCTGAAGTCTGATGCTCAACCACATGAGCCACCCAGGTGCCCCCTGTCTTTCTTTTGACATCCGTTTGCATGGTAAATGTTTCTCCATCCCCTCATTTTCAATCTGCAGATGTCTTTAGGTCTAAAATGAGTCTCTGTTAGACAGCATATAGATGAGTCTTTTTTTTTTCCTCATCCATTCTGACACCCTATGTCTTTTGATTGGGAACATTTAACCCATTGACATTCAAAGTAATTATTGATAGGTATGTATTTATTGCCATTTTATTACTTGTGGTTGTTTCTGGAGCTTTTCTCTGATCCTTTCTTGTCTTTCTCTCTTTAATGTTTTGCTGATTTTCTTTAGTGATATATTTGGATTTCTTTGTCTTTTTTTTTTTAATTTTTTTTTTTAACGTTTATTTTATTTTTGAGAGAGAGAGAGACAGAGCATGAACGGGGGAGGGTCAGAGAGAGGGAGACACAGAATCTGAAACAGGCTCCAGGCTCTGAGCTGTCAGCACAGAGCCCGACGCGGGGCTCGAACTCACGGACCGCGAGATCATGACCTGAGCCGAAGTTGGCCGCCCAACTGACTGAGCCACCCAGGCGCCCTGGATTTCTTTCTCTTTATTCTTTCCATGTTTATTAGCAGTTTTTGATCTATGGTTACCATTTGGTTTGCTTATAACCTCTTCTGCATATAGCAGGGATGATTTAGTGGTCATGAACTCTTTTGGTTTTTGTGTGAGAAACTATCTCTCCTTCTATTCTGAATGATAGCCTTGCTGGATAGAGTATTCTTTATACTGCTGCAGCACTTCCTTCCGGCCTGCAAAATTCCTGTTGAAAAATCCCCTGCTAGCCTTATGGATTTTCCCTAGTAAGTTACTGACTTCTTTTATCTTTCTGCTCTTAAGACTTTTTCTTTATCACTATATTTTGGAACTTTAATTACAGTATCTCTTGGTGTGGGTCTTCCTTTGTTGATTTTGGTGGGAGTTCTCTGTGCCTCCTGGATCTAGATGTCTGTTTCCTTCCCCAGAGTAGGGAGTTTCTAGCTATTACTTCTTCAAATAAATTTTCTGCTCCCTCTTCTTTCTCTTTTCTTCTGGGACTCCTTACGATATGAATGTTATTATGTTTGATGGAGTCACTGAGTGTTTTTGGACTTCCTTAGATACAGATTTTTAATTATACATTATTCTTGTACATAGATAAAATGGAACAGATAAGTGAAATAAATTAGATGAGGTTTTCCCCAAGCTTCTTCCTAGGAAGAGTTTGACTTTTCTGAGTCACCTTCAAATCATAGTCATTGATATTCACATTTTCCCCACACAAAACATCCTCTGTGACATTAAGAGTCTTAGAGAAGCAGTATATTTTAAAAGAATGCTTCACTATTGTCTCTGAGATGTTCTTCCAAACCTCTTGACACCAGTTCTGCAAGTTTTAATATACACATGGGTGGTAGGCAGAGTGATGGCCACCAAAGCTATCTGTATCCTAATCCCTGGACCCTGTGAATAGGTTACATGGCCAAAGGGAATTAACATTGAAGATAGAATTAAGGTTCTCAGTCAGTCGACCTTAAAAATATGGAGATTATCCTTAATTATCCCCATGGACCCAACCTAATCACAAGGATCTGCACATGAAGAAGAGGGAAGCAGAACAGGATGCCAGAGTGATGCACTGTGAGAAGCTGACCTGCTTTGAAGGCAGAAGAAGAGGACTGTGAGCCAAGGAAAGAGGGCTGCCTCTAGAAACTGGCAAAGACAAGGAAACAGATTTTTCCAGGGCCTTCATAAGGAATACAGTCCTGCTAACACCTTAATTTTAGCCTAATGAGACCTCTTTCAGACTCTGAAGCCCAGAACGGTAATAAATTTGTATTGCTTTAAGGCACTAAGTTTGTGGCAGTATGTTACAGCAGCAATAGAAAACTAGTACAGTGTACTAGTAATGATAATGTTTCAAGACTGACAGCTGGCTGACAGGAATTTGATGACATACCCTGATTTCAGGGACATTAAAGTGTGAAAAAGTATGTACCTTAAAATTAATGAAATATGGGGGCGCCTGGGTGGCGCAGTCGGTTGAGCGTCCGATTTCAGCCAGGTCACGATCTCGCGGTCCGGGAGTTCGAGCCCCACGTCGGGCTCTGGGCTGATGGCTCAGAGCCTGGAGCCTGTTTCCGATTCTGTGTCTCCCTCTCTCTCTGCCCCTCCCCTGTTCATGCTCTGTCTCTCTCTGTCCCAAAAATAAATAAACGTTGAAAAAAAAATTTTTTAAATAAAAAAAAAAATTAATGAAATATGGAAAATGTATATTAAATCAGCATCATAGGAAGGATCATCTTAGAAATTGTGACTGTGGACCCAGATGGTCTTGTGATACACAGAATCCAGCTAGACATCATTTTAATGTCTATAATAATGGTGCCACAAATAAAAATATGGGAAGAAGTGAGATTCCAAGAGTTCAAAGGTCTTTAGGGCTAAGTGGGAATATATGTAAATACATAAGAGCCAAAAAAATTATAAACTTTAATCAAGTGATGTGGCAACTGGGAAATGGGCTAAGTGACATCCTCTTTTAAAGTTCTGGAGCTACACCATCCCACCCCCAACTATATACTATAAATAAGGCTGGAGGCAGCCTATTGTTGTCCCAGATAAGAATTGAGACAATATTCAAATCTGTGGTCATTTCACTACCCTGCAGTCAGGAGTGTAACACAAAAATTGTTTCGGGCACCATTATTGTTCTGTTGGCAACTAAATCCCATCATGTGAATTATTGCCAGTAATAGGTAAAACTTTATAAAAATGTGATTTGAAATAATATACAGGTTATGACTGAAAAGCACTGCAACTTAAGAATATGTAAGGATTCAAAGACCCTTATAGAAAGAAAAGTAAGAAAAGTATCTTATGATATATAATAATTCAGATCACTCACATTTGAGATCTGTGAAACTACACAAGAATATGCTCAAACAGTGAGTGAAACAGAACAGATAAGTTGGGGACCATGGAAGAGCAAACAGTGGTGAGCAACCTTGCCATGTCATTATATAGTTGGGAAATCCTAATTTTGAGCTTCAGATGAATAGCCTTGTGTAATTTTAATATTTTTGTTCAAATGAATACCAAATGTCTCCATCAATTCTAGTTAACCGGGTATGTGTTCTATGTGTTCTATGTGTTCTCACTGTTCTCTGGCTACGAATCCCTCTCTGATGGCATAGTGGATGCTGAACCACTCAGATCTCCCTTTCTAGAAACTGTCAATTGCCAGCTGCTAGGACAGTTGGTTGCTGACAGCTCACAGATGAGTTTCTCCCTAGGAATTGTCCCAGACAAGGATAATTGCCTTGCCCAAGTCATGTTTCCCCCTTGGAAAGAGCCTACACAAGCACTGGCAGACGTGTGCTACAAAGCCTGAGCATCCTTGCCACAACCAGGGCAACTCTGAGGGAGCTTCCCAGCTCTGACCCCCTTGACTAACCCCCAGTGGATGGGCTGAGGCCTCTAATGCAACTGCATCACATTTAAACTCCCTCTGCCTAATCCTACTGCCTTTACCCCAGACAGGCAGTGTTTCTGGCAGTGTCCCTCAATAAACCTCTAGCGTGCAAGTCCCAGGGTCTCAAAGCTTATTTCCCAAGGAACACAATCTACAGCAGAGGTTTTAGAGCTGAATCATGTGCCGCTGGTTGACAGTGAGGACCTCCATTGCTAGTATTAGATGGAGTCCCGACAGCCCCTTGGCGTATGGTTTTGATGCAGTTCATAAATTTTACCTGGTGGTGAGCAGGGAAAGGGTATGTATAGATTGGAAGGCACCGGTGGAATTTGAGAGTAGTAATTATAAGGATTTTGGAAACAGATTGCTGTTCCTGGGAACCATTGATACGTTGGAACAAGACAAGTTTAGAGGGTAATTACTCTAAGTGGGTCTACTTGCTAGCATATAAGGATGCTGTCAGCTCCTGTAACAGAACGGCAGAAAAGACTAAGAATCAGAACCTGGACTTAACTGATAAAGGCACTGGAGCATCACATAGGCCATTTCTTAGCTCTGAGAGTTCGGATGCATTGAGATTAGGGCCCTGGCTGGGAAAGAATGGGACCCTGAGATTTGGAATAGAGACCTGTAGGGTGACACACTCAAAAACCTTGAATCCCCAGATTCATCTGAACTCTTTAGGCCTGCAGAAACGGTCCACTCCTTCCTATTGAAGGCTGGTATTCCCTTCTTGCTTGAACATGATGTGCCAGCATGTGGCTCACTTAGAATATGCCCTGCCTGCCTGCCTGCCTACAGGCTGCCAGACCAATAACTTGGTGATTTCCAATGTAACCTGGCTGGAGAAGGGCTGGACCTGCTCAGGGAGGAGAGGAATTGTATCCTGAAGGTGCTGCAGGCATGTAGTAGAGCCAGAACGCTCCAGCATCTCTTTGGTCCATGAGAGACCTATAGACTGGAATTGGGAGTGTGAATGTGGGTGATGGGTAGACCTTCCACATGAAGCAATGATGCCAGCCCTAGTTAATTGACAAGAACACTTACATAATCGTCCAGTAAATTTGGGAAGTTTAGATTCTTTGGCATACCAAATAACTCATCTAGAATATGTTTCACTTCAACTTTATAGTTCTAGTCTTGAAGTTTTACTTGAGTGAACATTAATGAAGCCTTTGGCTCAGATGACTTAGCCAACTTACAAAAAAAAAACCCTCATTCTCCTTGTAACTATCATCTGACTGTAGTAGTGAATATTTCAGTTAGGCTTTCTCTTAAATGATCAGGAGACCAGTACTGTCTCAAGTCTTTGTTTTACTGTCAGTCTTTGTGCTCATGAACTTGGAGAGGTGCCGTTTAAGACTGAGCAGAGGTTTCAGTTGTAATATGATGGGAAAATACATGAGCAAGTGCCTCTTAGCAAAAAAGTCCTTGTGATGATTACTTGATACTGGTGTCTACTGATAGAGGCTACCCTGAGCCATTATAAATGCGCTTCATAGATCATTGCAGTCAGGAGACGTTGTTTGCCTGTCACAAGAATTTGCAATTACGCTAGAATGTCATCATTTCAGGAAACTATAAAGCAATGAACATGTTTATTTTCAGCCGCAAAGGAAAAAAAATATCCTGAGAACCAGATTTTCTTGGCAGTTTGAAGCATTTATTAGAAAATCTGTAATTTCTTTTTGTAATCCCACACTCAGTGGGCATCCCCTTTAATGGAGGTATGTCAAGCCTGGAGAATTATATGGTACATTCTGAACTTGCTTTGCTGGGAAAATAAGACTCATGACTTAATTTATAGGCTTGTTGAGTTCACCACCCTCCTGGCTCCCTGGAAGGCCGAATTAAAGTCTTGTAATGGCTTAAAGGGGCCTCAAGTGCTCTCAGGTGCCCTTAGACACTGGGAATGGCGGGCACTGGAGTTTGACGCTGATATGTTACCTTAAATAACGTCAAGTACAAAATGGTTCTCGGCAAAGTTAGAGACTAAATGGAAATTTTCTGGGTGATCCCACAGGGTGGAGATTTTCTCTATTTTTTTACATTTCTACTGCATTCCCAATTTTTTCTTCCTCCCCACCTAGAAACATACTGGCTATTGGGTTGTTGCTTCTTCAAAAATATTTTCAATATGTAAAGAACAAGAATCACTGATGTGTGAGGGAGACACAGCCTGGCTCCTCTCTGGACCTAGGAATGCACTGGCTGGCTACATTCCAGCTGCCATCTATGATACCCCGGGTTAGTTTGCACTGTGTATGGTGGTAGCAGCAAGTGGGCTTTCTCTTTAAGTGGCAGGTGTTTGCAGTTTTAATCCAGCAGGATTTAAACCTGCTTTGGTTCGTATTTCTTCCTCTTAGTTCGCTACCTCTTTCGTTATACTTTCCTATCCATTGAATTGAGTAAAATCTACATTCCCTTTTGTAACAGTCTGACTCCATTTTCTGATGTGTGATTGCTGACCTATTTTAAGATTCACCCCCCTCTTCCCCTTGTACCCCACATCTCAACATTCATGTTAAGGAAGCCTGGGTGCTACCCCCCTTAGTGCTGGAGGGAGGTTCCAACCATGCAAACCCCTGATTGTGGGAACCCTCACCTTGGCCCCACCCCCTCACTACCATTGAAATCCCAAGCCAGCCCCTTTTCCAAACTCTCTCAAGTGATTTTGGATCTGCTTTGGAGCCCTGTTCCCCTCAGAAATCTCCATCATATAAGCATGATATTTAATTTCTTGTGTCCACTTGGCTAGGCCACAGTATCCAGATATTTTGTCAAATATTTTTCTAGATGTTTCTGTGAAGGCATTTTAAACATGAAATTAACATTTAAATTGGTAAACTTGTAAGTGATGAATCACTGAATTCTACTCCTGAAACCAATATTACATTGTATATTAACTAAAATGTAAATTAAATAAATATTCATAAAAAAAACAAATCAGTAAACTTTGAGTAAATCAGAGTGTGCTCTGTAAGGTGGGTGGTCCTCACCCAATCAGTTGAAGACTTTCATAGGAAATGGTTGGCCTTCCTTAAAGAAAGGAGAATTCTGCCAGGAGTCCACCTTCACACTTGAACTTCAACATCGGCTGAAGTGTCCCTTGGTCTCCAGCTGGCCATGCCAGGTTGTAGGTTGCAAGGTTGTAGTAATAGTCAGGGGGATGTAATCCATGTAGAACTGTGGAGATGGTTACTAGAACACAGCCAGATAATCTCAGCAAAGGACTCTTTCAATCTATGCAGTGAAAAGAAGTCAAGGAGGCTAAGGGCAAGCATCTCACAAAAAAGTCACAATCCCTTACCAGCGTCTGGACGTGAGCTAGTTCTCAGACCTGAAAGGGGAAGCCAGTCTCTAGGAGGAAGGATCATGTGTATACATGGCAAGTGTGTATGGTAATGGCTCGTCTGTACTTTTTCCCAAGGGACCTAAGGCCATTTTCTCATTGACTAAGACCTTACTATGTGCCATGTCATGACAATGTGACCCCTGCTCTTTAGGACTCTGCAGAGAAAACAAGAGTTAAGTGATGTGAAAAAGGAAGTCCAGGGTATTAGAAAATGATTACATTATTCTAATTCTACTGTTTTAATTGTAGGTGGTATTCTTTTAAGATCTAAATGACATCAAACATTGGTTGTCAATGAGAAAATTGTAACATTGCTCCTCATCTTTGGCTAATGGAGAAATATTCCATAGCCCAGAGTTTACAAAGAATCTTTTCATTTAATGAGCCAAATGACCATGTGTAATACATTTAAATTATGACTTATACTTCTCTCATTTACTGTTTGTTTTTGTTCTTTTATACCATAAGAAATTAATGAGGCTGAGAGTCTTAAACCGTGTTTTATGTATTTAAAATAATTATGATTAAAAGCCTTTTACACATGTGTATTTATCATGAATTCTTGTTCAAAGAACTATTTTTCATGGTTCAAGAAGCAAAATTAATTTAAATCGGCAGCTAATGCACAGTTCTCAATTCCATGAGTCAACTGGATGCTGCTGACATTTTTATGTGGAGCCTTCTTTAATGTAATAAAAAGTGTTGCACCAAATGATGCATCTAACATAGGAAGGGGTGGCTCACTCACTGTCTGAAACCCACCCTGCGATGTTCCAGGTCATGTCACGGGCCATAGCACTGCACCACGGTTCATGTTCTCTGCTGTCCTCATGTCGACTTGTGTGACTAGACTGAATGGTGTAATAAAGTGCTAATCTCGACATTCGTGTCTGGTTAACCTTCAGGTGACTAATGCACATGCCTCTCACTCACTCTCCATCAGAGTAGGGAATAAATTCACAGCTGCATATCCAGTGTTCCTAGCACGTGGCAGTCAGAGACTTGAGAGGAGGTCGGCTCCTTCAGTGTGCACATGTACTGGGAGTTTGAATTTGGTCTGAATATCAGAACTCTAGTGTTTCAACCTCTAAAGAAGCTGGATTCCACAGCAGAGTAAGGGCTTATGGCCCCGTGCAGTTCTCCGTGTGTATGCCAGGTGCTCCTCATGGGTCAGAGAGTGTAAGTTTGAATGTTTTAAATGTGGGTCGTTGATCCCTTTTCTATTCAGCATGTAGCTGTGAGTGAAGCTACAGACAGTGGCCAGAATACTCTCTGTGTTAGCTTGGATTTGTCTGAGAATATTGAAATAAAGAGCTAAAGAGCTCTATTCTTCCCTTCTCAGATATGCACAGAAGAATAGACTCCAGTCTTTGACTGGGTGGTAAATTTTCAAAGTGGTAGGTGTAGGGATAATGCATGAATAGGTAATAGCTCTGGGGGACTCAGGAAAATTGTATTTCACTAGGGAAACAAATATATGCTGTCTTTGAAAAGGAAGGAACATACTGAGGATCCAGGTATGGAGAGGTGAAGTTTTTGCTAATAAGACACAGAGACACTAGAACTAGTATCAGGGTGGCAAAGAATGATATAAAAAAATTCTGGCTTTGGGCCCCAGCTTTGCTGCCTCCTGACTGTGAGATGTTGGGCTATTAGGTCACCTCTCTAAGCCTCAGTTTTCTCATCACCACAATGGAGAGATCGGGTCAAATTAGTTCCCTAGTTCCTCTTACTCTAACTCTGATCCTTTGGCATGCTGGTAAGATTTCAGGTACGCAAGCACTCATGCCACCTTCAAGGGAGGGAGTGACCTCCACAGTCCAAGAAGGACTTGTATTGAGTGCCTGATACTCAGCACCATTACGTAGTGCTCAGTTGTAAGGATATACACGAAGTATGTTATCAGCTGTATGGTGACGCTGAAACTGGAACAGAGGACTGGAAAAGAGGCTGAAACAGAGGATAAGCTGTGAGCTGTAGATGCCAAGTCTGAAGAACCTCAGATGGGAGGTGTCAATGTAGAATCCACAAGTGTGAGGTGAGATTTGAACTGAAATGTGAGCTGAGCTATAGAGGATAGGTAGGACTTGGGTAGGTCGAGAAAGGATTAGTAGATCATTCCTGGTTTGAGGGAAAATCAGGCTCTTGGCAGAAAATTGATGATTCAGTCAGACTGGGTAACTGAGAAGACTTTAATAAAGAGGACATTTACACAAGGATAGCCGAGGCTTAAGTAAAGGAACGGACACGATGCAGTGCCCTGGGCTAGCAGAAGTGTGTCATTACCACTTTAGGCCTGAACAAGCAGGAGGTTAGATGCTTACCATGAAAGGACTTTTCAGAGTGACTGAAAAGGAAGGGGAGCCTTCAGTAGAGGCACTGATGGCAGTCAACCCACCGTGACCCAGCAGGCAGGAGTGAGGGACACAAATACCCAAACCTCATTCTTCTTGTGCCTTCAGTTTCCTTCTGGAGCCTCTGCCTGGCTGAATTCAACTGGAAGATCCATGAAGGTCAGCCTCTTGGGGCACAGTTGAGAAAGGGTGAAAAGTGGATTTATAGAAGCAAACAGAAGGCATCCAGCAGAGCCAGAGACCTGCACTCCCAGGTATACAAGTGCAAACCAAAGGAATGGTGGAGAGCTCTCTGTAGGGAGTATGGAAAGTCAGGAAGGGGAATTGCACACATACAGCTGCTGAGCAGTGTCCCTTCATTGCAGGACCACCGCCGATTGTTCACGGCGTTTGGGCGTGTGAAAAAGCCTGGAGAACACTTCTGAGTGTTTCCTGGCTGTGGGGAGAGTGCTCGCCATGCCCCGTCATTCAGAACTTCCCTTTTTGGAGGGGCAAACTCCTACACCACTCATCCCTTTTCATTCTTACCAAGTGTGTGCCAGGCAGATGAGGAATGCTGGAGCCTCAACAAATAATAATAAAAGTCGAATTCTCACTTTTCACATTAGAACTAGTCCTAGAAAGCCTTCAGTGTCCTGTGATACACTTTGTGGTCCATGGAGGGCCTGCCTTCTGGGGGCTTTCTTAGCATCAGACACCTACCATTACTCTTTAAGTGGTCTCCCTCTCCTTCCTTAAATGCTCTTGTCTCTGATTTCCAAATGAGAAAAACTGGTCTCAAAAGGGGAAGATGAAAGAAATGTCAAAGACAAAGTTTACCTTCTTCATGATTTTACTTGGGTCAGTAAAACTAAGTGGGGTTGTAGATTCTTCCTTCAGAAAGGCTTTGAGATGACTGTAAAAGACTTTTGTTTGTGGGGCGCTTGAGTGTCTCAGTTGGTTAAACGTCTGACTTCAGTTCAGGTCACGATCTAGCGGTTTGTGAGTTTGAGCCCTGTGTCGGGCTCTGTGCTGACAGCTCGGAGCCTGGAGCCTGCTTCGGAGGCTGTGAGAACTGCAAGATCATGACCTGAGCTGAAATCAGACACTTACCCAACTGAGCCACCCAGGTGCCCCTGTTTGGAGGTTTTAAAAGTTAGACTGGGGGCACCTGGATGGTTCAGTCAGTTAAGCATCTGACTCTTGATCTTGGCTCAGGTCATGATCCCACTGTTGGTAAGTTCAAGCCCCGCATCGGGCTCTGCGCTGATGGCACAAAGCCTGCTTGGGATTCTGTCTCTCCTTCTCTGCCCCTCCCCTGCTTGTGCTCTCTCTCTCTCTCCTGTCTCACGATGTAAGTAAATAAACTTAAAAAAATAAAAGATTATACATATATTAATGAAGGCAGTTCTTTTATCTGTCCCACAGGGTTATTTCAGAGAGTGAAATTTAATTCCAACCAAGCTACCTCATGATGGAGTAAAGTGGTATTGAGAGAGGTTCAAGTAGGTTCCAAGGCTCCCACTAGTGCTTGGTGGCTAAGACACGAGAGATCAAATTGATAAGATTCAGATGCCAAGTGAAAGATAAGGCTTTAAAGGCTTCTGAACCCTGAGTTTCCAGGGTTCTCTGAAAACTGTGATTGATGTACTTATTTATGAATGCTCATGGAAAACATGGTACCTGGTGTGGAAAAGAATAGAATTTTCAGGAACTTCTTGTTTCTTAAAGATTACTTGTCACTACTTTGAACTTTTAGTAGAAAAGCATTTTGACTTCATAGACTTCTCACCTCTGATCCTGGTATTGTCATCTTGATCACATATCACTAATTTACATTGGAGTTTTTGATCATGAAATCATATTTATATCAAAATTGGTTTGATCTGGAAACTCAGTGGCAACCCACGATGTTGTTTTGTTTTCTCTTCCCTCCCCCTAACTCCAATAACTAACTATAAATATTAAATATTTTTGAAGACTTTTCTTAAGTTGCCCCCCCCCCCACTACATTTCAGTAAATCATTATTGTCTAGACACCAAAAGAAAGTCAGAAACCATTGCTGGAAGTGAAAATTCTTTAGGGATTATTATTCAATAACAGAGCAATTAAATAGGACATGTTATTGAACAATAGAAAGTACTTTCTTTATAGTCTGTACACTTAGACGCATTATTAACCATCAAGTCAGCGCTTCAGTTCATGGCCACATATGCTGAAAATGCATGGTTTTGTGCATGGATACATTATCTTTCTTTGGAAAATACTTAACACTTTAAGTAGAAAATGAAATACTGAATTCTGTATTAAAGCTATAATTTAGTATGTTGTGATTATCTACACAGCCATGATACCTAAATTATATAGCAGGAACAAAATTATTAAAGTATAACAACCATCTTTCTCATTTCATCAAAAGATACATCCCAGTGCCTTTATGGAATTCTAATCTGCCATAGTTCAAGGCCACATGTCAGGCCAAAGGGTGGTGGGATTTCTGTTCATAGGTTCCTGTGGCTAAGGCCATGGCAATGGCTAAATTCAGTTCACAGTTTATTTATGTTATCAGTTTTACAGTAATCTTTATAAAATGTTTACTTGTGGGGGATGCACATTATTTCAAAATCTGTGTGTAAAGTGAAGCTCTTAGTATCATTAAAATCACCCAATTTTGTACCATGTGCAATTTTAAATTTAAATTTGCACTTACAATGCTACCTTCTTGCATTCACAGTATTTCCAGCCGGACACTTTGAAGGTTTCATGCGGGCCCTGTCCAGGCTGTCTGTACATTGCTGAATGATGGGAATAAGGGGTGTGAGGGAAACTATAAAAGAGAAGCTACATTGACTTACATGTTGCTGTGTATGCGTGTGCATCTATGAGTAGAAAGAGAATCAGAGAGGGACAGAGGATGAGAGAGGGACCCAATGGCAAGGCAGAAAAACCACAGCAGGCTGAAGTCTTTGGGGACACATAAAAGATGCCATGTGGTTGTAGTTTCAGGTGGGGTTTTCTTTTTGCTCTTCTTCAGGAGATTGATATAGAGATTCATGTCATTTTTAAATAGATTCCATTTTTTTGAAAAGAAGTTTTAGGTTTATAGCAAAATTGGGTGGAAAGCCCACTGTTCCCACAAAGTCCCTGCCCGACACTCTCCCTGGCCTCCCCCACTATCAGCATCCAGCAGCAGAGTTTTACATTGGTTACCATTGATTAACTGACATTGACGCATCATTATCACCCAGAAGCCATAACTGACATTAGGGTTCACTCTTGGTGTTGTACATTATGTGAGTTTGGACAAGTATGTGAAATTATGTGTCTGCTTTTACAGTAGTATATAGAATAACTACATTGCCCTAAAAATCCTCTGTGCTCTGCCTATCACTACTTATGTTATTATTCAGTGCTTTTTTGCTGTGGTATATTTTGGGACTGAATCTTGCTGATCTGGGTGTTGAGATGGGAAAAGGAAGACTTAGATGGATTCAGGTTCTAGATGTGGGCTGCTTAAAACCATGAGTGACACTGAAGTGTATTGTCAGGCCTTGGACCATTCACAAAGCTATACTTGGATGACACAAGAGAGCTTCACCAGGACTGTGTATCCAGAGCAGAGAAGTCTCAAGGCTGTGCCTGTCCAGGTCTGAATGCTAGTGAGGGGGATGGGGAAAGTGGGTGCCAGGGAAGAGCTGGTGGGCAGGGTCCAGGGTTTTTGGAGGTCCCATGTGTACTCAGAGCTATCGCAACTGAAGGCACATCTGGATTGCAGGATCCACATGCCTGGGTCCACTGGAGACATTTTCTTTAAAGTAGTCATAGTAAGTTCTCCAGTAAAATAAATAGCAGGCTAACTTCTCTGGGCCCTGGAAAGGGGTAGCTTTTGATAGCTTTGAATTCCAAATAACAGTGGCATCCCTCTCCTGTATCCCACACTAATCCAGAAAGCAGGCTTATCAGACAGAAAGAGAGAATCTAGTCAAATAATCTATCTTATGAATACTAGATGTTAGAACATACCGGATACTAAGGCACTGAGGAAGCCAAATCATGAACGTTAGCACAATATGAGATTTGGTGATAATCTAAGTGGCCACATGGCACAACGGTTGAGAGATGGCCCTTGAAAACCGGGCTGCCAGAGGTCAGAACCCAGTTCTGCTGCTTTGTCATCTGTGTGATTTTGAGCAAGTAACTTGATTTCTCTGTGCCTCAATTTTTTCATCTGTAGAATGGGGGAATAATAGTGCTTGTTTCAAAGGGTTTTTGTGAGGATGAAGCAAAGTAACGTTTAGTAATTTAGTGATGTTTTAGTAGTGTCTTTCATATTGGACATTGCCTGGCATGTAGTGTGTATTCTGGAAGTATTTGTTAAATAAATACTCCAACTCTGTCACCTAACAGATGAGGGAAGTTGTCTTAGGCATTATTTACTTCAAATTTTCATAGGTATTTCTCCAGTTCTGACCATAAAACCCTGTATTCATGAAGTCACAGGTATCAAAATTTTAAGTTTTTTCTAATTACTTCTCAGCAGTGTATGAGGCTCTTTCTTACTAAATGGTCTGTATGTTGAAGCCTTTAGAATGCCCCATCCCTGGATAGGACCACCAGAAATGGTTGGGAGGCCAGGCAGATGCAGTCAGGGAACAGAAGTGGATAGTGGAATGCTGGGGAAGGGCGAGGAGGGAGCTGAAAGAAAGGTGAGGAAGGCATCATTATTTCTTCTGCAAAGACCACCAGTGAATCTCCAGTTGTTGGGGGCTGTATAAAAATATCTAAAGCAGGGAGCCTTCTGTCCTCTTCCACCTTGTAATATTGTACCAGACTTATTTTGTAGCATAGGGATGCAAATCACCCACGTGGCAAGAGGCTTTGCAAAACTCAGTACAAACAAGTCATGCTGGGGGAGAGGAGAGTGTGAACATTCCAAACCCCAGATGGAGCATCAGGCAATGAGCCTGGTTTTCCTGAAGGATTGGTGGAATCTACCTCATTAGTGAGGGTAAAGTCCTGGAAGTCACTGGAGCCTTGTCATCTCTGCAGGATGTCTCTATAATTGTGGTGACTTAGAATTGGATGGCCCCTTTGCAGTGCTTTTTGGTTAGAGGACACTGATATGTTATTACTTAGAACTAGATGTGTTGAGAAATGCCTCTCTCACTCCTTCATTTCTCTAGCATCCCCTTTCTGAGTTGAACATGCATCTAGTAACTATTATGTTATCTCTCTAAATTATATACACAACAAAATATTAAGGTTGACCTCGCATATATTCATTTATGCTAAAACTAAATCTTGCATTTTATAGGAATGATATTGTACTTCAGGTTATTGTTATATTATACTATTTGATTGTTATATGGAACATATATAAGATGAAATTTGTTATTTTATACAAATATACAATTATATGATACATATAATGTAATAATATAATATAATATAATATAATATATATCTGACACAAGACATATTATTTTCTTACCATCATTGTACAGATGAGACACCCAAAAGTCAAAGAATGTTTAATATAACACAATAAAATATAACATTATAGAAATTCATTCATTCATTCAGTTATCCATTTATTCATCAAATATCCATTTGTGCTACTTCCCTGGGGCAGAAACTATTCCATGTTCTGGGGAGATAGAGAACAAGACTGAAAAGACCCCTCTTCTCCTCGACCTTACATTTTACTAGGGGAAAGATAGGCATTATCTTTGAAAAGACATTCAGAAGAATGTTCAGGCATTATCTTTGAAAGACGTTAAGAAGAAAATAAAATGAGTGTTTTTTTTTTTTAAATTTTTTTTTTTTTTAACGTTTATTCATTTTTGGGACAGAGAGAGACAGAGCATGAACGGGGGAGGGGCAGAGAGAGAGGGAGACACAGAATCGGAAACAGGCTCCAGGCTCTGAGCCATCAGCCCAGAGCCTGACGCGGGGCTCGAACTCACGGACCGCGAGATCGTGACCTGGCTGAAGTCGGACGCCTAACCGACTGCGCCACCCAGGCACCCCTAAAATGAGTGTTTTTTATGGGATCCAGTCTTGATTGGATGGTGAAGGAGGGCCTCTTTGGGAAGATGACAAGGAATCTGGGGCTTGAGAAAAGTCAGAACTGGCCATGGGAAGACCTTGGGACTGAGCAGTCCACAAGAAAGGAACAGAAAGTGCAAAATCTTATAGATGGGACCCAGCTGTGTGTCTTGGGAGGGAAGAAGCCAGTGTGGCCAAGTATAGTAGATGAGGATGTTGGGGTTTGAGATTTTACCCTACTTACAAGCTCATGGTTTAGCCTGTTCCTATTTCGTGGACACTGACAAAGACCTGAGACTTCTGGGTCAGACTCAGCATAGCAAGCAGCATGAACATCATAGTATCAGTTCCCTTTGTTCCCCAAGTCCCCAACATAGATGGGCCAGGTGGATGCTGAGTACTCAGTAGGTTTGTGTATAGACCAGTAACACTGAGCTCAGGATCCCACTGCTTTATTTATAACAAATGGCAAGCAAGATTGCTCTTTGTCCTGCAGAGAGACGTTATCTCATCCAACTGATCTGGGTCAAGAGTGGGCAGGCCCTTGCATTCTTCATACACCCAGCAAGAACTCACCAGATGCTCAGGTTCCTGGCAGGTGACCCATCCCAACACAGGGGAAGAGCATGCAGAGAGGCAGACCTCAATTGTGCAAGACCTGATGTGTCCCTGTCCAGGATTTATTCGGGGATGGCATGAGACTTCATTTGCCAGTTGTTGGCTTTATACCAGTATTCATAGATACCTACCTACAGGCTTCTTATTACTCTGTGCAGTGAGCAGAGAGGGTCCTGGCAGGAAACTGATGGTGTATTTAAGGAATTAACTGAAAAGGGTTTTGTGAAGGGGCTAGTTATAGAGATATGGGCTGGACACCAATAAGGGATGGTGAGGGACTCAGGGACCAGTGTCACCAAGTCCAGAGAGAACTTGGAGCCTTGAAAGAGGAGACTGCCAGGTAGCCACTGCCAGCAAGACAGTGAGGAGGTGGAAGAGGAATGGGGGCCGAGGTGCAAAGGGATAAGACCCTCATCTCACTTTATCCTCCAAATACTAATATCTCCTGCCTTACTCCCACTGTACAAACCCAGCAGAAGCCTGTAGGCAAGGGAGCCTACTTTGGAGGTGGAGGTCAGCTTCCAGGGACCACAGCAGAGCAGAGAAAGATGGAGAATAGGTCTGGGATGGCACATGTGGAGTAACTAGCACCTTGTACCATTTTATTTTTTTTAAAGGTTAATAGAAAATTACTTCATATCTAGAATTCTTAAATTCTAATAAAAAGTATACTGTGTTTATATTTACAAAAGAATGTTTTCCCCATGAATCTTCTTTAAAAATTAACTTTGAAGATATACAATGAGAGGCATTTAACTCTGTTTTTCAAAAATAGCTTCCTTATGAAATTGGCTTGACTCATCCACTTGTATACAGGTGCTAAAGGCATTCATGTGTGCTCTGTTTACACTCAGGAAGGATCTCTGGCTTAAGAGTCAGGAAAACTGGATTCAAGTCCCCAGTTTATCATTAACTGGTTATAAAATGACAGGGTTGTTAATGGTCTCTAAAGCTCTTTCTGGTTCACTGCTATGTTTGAATACTGCATTTGATCAAGGAAGCAGGACTTTTTCTTAAGGGTCAAAGTTGATTGAGTTTTATAATTAGCTTTGCCTTTTTCTTTGCTTTTTAATACAGTTTTTTTCTGTTTAATTCCTATTTTATCTATCTATCTATCTATCTATCTATCTATCTATCTATCTCCCTATGGGAATTCTGGTTTATTTAGATTTCTCTGTATCTTGGTCAAAACCAATCCAGGTTCATACATGATACAAGCAACTTCTCTTTCTTAATTAAAAAAAAATGATATGTAAAATTGAAAAATGCAGAGTGAATGACACAAATCTCTAGTTTTTCTGTTAGAATGGAAACGTGATGCTATCACTGTAGGTCTTCAATCTGGCATCACCTATGTGCCCAATGTAATTACATGCTCACCACATGCATGATTATCATCCGAGCCAATCCATTCTGCCAGGGCAGTCATATTATTTATTTTTACACACTGATGCTACTGGAACCAAAGTCCTGAAGATTCACTTAAATCCAAGCCCTTGGAAAATTTGGGGGAGCAATTTGTATTATCAGGTCTCTAAACATTTACTTTAAAAATAAATAGCTTCTCAGTCACAATGATATTTAAACACAGGAAATCTCATGTAAGTCATTTGTCCTAAGATGACATGTGGAGATAATTATTAACTAGTTCCTCAAGGGACACAGAAATGCAGACATCTCTTTATTTCTTTAGTCAAATTTATTAAGCAATCTGATTTTCATACTCATACAACTCTGGCAAGAATCAGCATGATGGGGACACCTGGGTGGCTCTGTCAGTTAAGCCCCTGACTCTTAATTTCAGCTCAGATCATGATCTCATGGTTTGTGAGTTCAAGCCCCACATCAGGCTCTGCACTAACAGTGCAGAGCCTGCTTAGGATTCTCTTTTTCTTCCTCTCTTAGCCCCTTGACTGCTTGTGCTCTCTCTCTCAAAATAAATAAATAGACTTAAAAAAAAAAAAAAAAGAAAAAAAGAACCATAGCATGATAAAGCTGAGTAAAAGGATGCTGGTGTTAATTTGCCCAATTCCTAGTTTGGCAGGTTAAGAAGCTGAAGTCCAAGGAGGCTGGCACTTGCTTCAGATGACACAGCAGGATGCTGCCCAGACTGGGTCTAGAGCCTGGGTCTCCAGATAAAAATAATAGTGTCACAAATAGTACATATATGAGTTCTTCTTGCACAAAAAAACAGAAGATAAAACAACTGTAGTCTTCCTTGACTACCCTCCCAATTCCAATATCCTTCCCAGGATAACAACTATTATCAGTCGATGTGGATTCTCCAGACATTTTGTTGACTGTTTATACCTATGCATAGGTGTACATGTGTATGTGGAAATGTGTGTGTAGAAACATGTGATAACATTCTGTACTTTTTAAAAAACATAATTAACATTATACTTTACATGTGGCTCTGCAGTATGACCATCTTGGATATTTTTCTGGATCAGCGTATATCTACCTTATTCTTTTAAACTGCTGGATAATTTTCTGAAATATAAATAAGCCAAGGCATGTGATGGACAGTTGGATTGTTTCTATTTTCCTTCGTTACAACGGGTGTTATGACACAGCACTCCTCAAAGTTGAGCAGTGGAACAGAATCTCCAGAGGGGCTTGTTAAAATAGATTCTGGGGCCCCACCTCCACATACTCAGTAGTCCCGGGATGGGACATCCACTTCATTTCTAACATTTCTAACAAGCTCTCAGGGAATGCCGGCAATGTGTGAGTGCCCTTGGATGGGGGTGGGAGGAGAAGGTGGATATGAAGAAGGATTTCCTGGGTCATACATAG
Source organism: Leopardus geoffroyi (assembly GCF_018350155.1). Lineage (NCBI taxonomy): Eukaryota > Metazoa > Chordata > Mammalia > Carnivora > Felidae > Leopardus > Leopardus geoffroyi. The sequence continues at coordinate 186,009,465 of NC_059328.1, read as the reverse complement.
GTTTGTGTATTTTTAATTTATAGATACTGAGACGTTACCCTCCAAAGTGGCTCTACTGCTCTGTATATTTGGTTATTGCTCCCCCAGCAGTATATGAAGTATGAGAGTGTTTCCTCACATCCTTTCCACCCCTGATACTTACAGTCTTTAGTTTGTCCCCAATGCATTTGATGAGCATGGTATCTTGCTTTCCCCTAATCACTAATGAGGGTGATCATCATTTTGTAACATACAGGTCATCTGCATCTCCTCTTCTGTGAATTGCATATTATATCCTAAGCATGTTTTAAAAATAGGTTATTGGTTTGTTTTTCTCATTGATTTATAGCAATTTAAAGATACATATTTCAGATATTAATCCCTTGCTTGTTTCATGTCTGAAAATGTTTTGCCCAGTGCTCTTTCTTCTATCCAATACAGTTACTACTTTATTCGTAATATTTTAATGTTACCTGAATGGTACTGGTCCCTCTGAGAATCATAAAAATGCCAGAATACAACCTTATTTTCCTGTTGGACTCTCAGTTCAAATCCTGTGGCCATACTGCTAACTGTGGGCTCACCAGATCAACAGATTGTGGAGAACCTGAGAAAGGGAATAGGTTGGACATTCCCCAGCCTCTTTTAGCCAAAGGGCACTGCATCGCTGGAGGAGCACCCAACCTAAATTCAGGGAATAAAACTCACATACGTAGTTGAAATAAAGCAACTTCCGTCTTGTCAGAAAGGAATTTCCGTAAGCTCCTGAGTAAAAGTTTCTAAACCACTTTGACATAGGGATTATTCTCTTTTGACATATTATAAACATTAAAGAAAATTTAATGCCCATCTGGACAGTTAGCGTCTGCCAATTGCTACCACCACCAGCTGCAAAACTACACTGACTACAAGCCATCCAGCTGCCACGCGTCCCCGGTGCCAGGAGAGCGCAAGGCTGCCAGCGCTGCTTCAAGTGGCTGGGCTGGTTCGTAGCCAGGATTTGAGGGAGGATGTGCTGTGAAACACAGTAGTCACGACTCAGATTTTCAATGAGTGTTATTTGTGTTTGCTTTTTTTTTTTTTTTTTTTTTTTTTTCTGGTCATCTACTGTGGAAGGCTGCTGGGGACACCATTTCTTTCCTGGAAATGGCAGCAAAACATGTTGATCCTTCTTTCTCTGCCTTTTATGTACTTGCTGGCATCCTCTGCATTCACATTTTGCTTGCGCACAGTCATTAGCTGGAACCGCCTGGAGCTGCAGCAAATGGTGTCATCTCTCCAAGTCTGGGTTTCCCCGGCTCCTGGTCTCTCCCCCCAGCCCTAACAGCACCCTTTTCCTTGTTTTTCCCTCCTTATTTATTGATTTATTTTTGGCATTTTTTTCTTTTACAAAACAGCAAGAAGAAAGTGCTTCCTCTGCTAGTGTTTTCCTAGATGTGTTCTCATATTTGTGCACTTGGGTTCCAAATACTCCTGTATAGATGTTTCCCCGCCACAAGAGGTGGTTCTTCCTTCCATTTAGGAGCAAATCATTTTCCATTTCAGGAGAGAAATTCTTCATTGATATCTGTAGTAGATTGTACTAGTGTTTGTCACTTTCCGTCCCCCCCCCCTTGCTTTTCCCTGTGGGTGGGATTGATTATTCATCCCCTTTTTGTTGAAGTCAGGAGAAACCATGTGACTTGCTTCCACCAATAAAATGTGGGCAGGAGTGATGTGTGTAACTTCCACACAGTAGTTTTAAGAGCCACCTTGTTTGAAAAGTCTTTTTTCCTTCTGCCAGAGGGGCAACAATGCTCAGACAGAGACTGACTGCTCCATCAGCCTAGGTCGTGGAACAAAGACCTAGAGTAGCTCAGTAGCTGTGCCTTGATGGACACATAGTGCTAGAGAAAACAATTGTTGAAAGCCACTGAGATATTTGGGATTTCTACTACAGCACAACTTAGCCTGCTGTGACTGACACTATATCCTTTCATTTGTAGATCTCTACGATAAAATGCTCTTAACACGCTGAGATTACTTGGTAGAACATGGAATAAGAAATCTAGGAGAGTTATCCCTAAAACGGCAGTGCTGCTTGCCTGCTTAATGTGTATCTGGCCAGGTTAACAGGGGATCTTAATATGTGAGAAATTTCAGGGATCTTAGAGTTCTAATGAAGCCCTCAATTTGCACATAAGGAAACAGGCTCCAAGATGTTAAGTGATACACTTGAATCCAGCCAACTGGTTGGGGGAAGAATGCAGTCTAGACTGGAGGAAGCCAGTCTTCACTCCCGTGCTCTGTCAACCATGGCTTCTCCTGGGGCTCTCTGCTCAGTTAGCAGTGAGAAAACTCTGAGAGAAGATTCTTTTTCTTTTTCTTTTTCTTTTTTAAATTTACATCCAAGTTAGTTAGCACATGGTGCAACAGTGATTCCAGGAGTAGATTCCGTAATGCCCCTTACCCATTTAGCCCATCCCCCCTCCCACAACCCCTCCAGTAACCCTCTGTTTGGCCTCCATATTTAAGAGTCTCTTATGCTTTGTCCCTCTCCCTGTTTTTATATTATTTTTGTTTCCCTTCCCTGATGTTCATCTGTTTTGTATCTTAAAGTCCTTATATGAGTGAAGTCATATAATATTTGTCTTTCTCTGACTAATTTCACTTAGCATAATAACCTCCAGTTCCATCCACGTAGTTGCGAATGGCAAGATTTCATTATTTTTGATTGCCAAGTAATACTCCATTGTGCATATATATATATATATATATATATATACATATATATATATACACACACACACACACCACATCTTCTTTATCCATTCATCCATTGATGGACATTTGGGCTCTTTCCATACTTTGGCTGTTGTTGATAGTGCTGCTATAAACATTGGGGAGCATGTGCCCTGTCAAAACAGCACTCCTGTATCCCTTGAGTAAATGCCTAGTAGTAGCAATTGCTGGGTCATAGGGTAGTTCTATTTTTAATTTTTTGAGGAACCTCAAAAAATACTGTTTTCAATATTGTTTTCCAGTGTGGCTGCACCAGTTTGCATTCTCACCAGCAGTGCTAAAGAGATCTAAGAGAAGATTCTTAAGTAAAAATTTTCTATGATTTTATTTAAAATATGTCTGAAAGCCTTCCACACGTGAAATTTCCATCTGCCCACTGGAAACCTCAGATTGTTTCCCTTTCCCTATACTGCTGCTTCATGTTGAAGACATTTAATATTACCAAAATGAAATGCATATTTAGAGAAGCTGTACTCTAAAGGACAAGCGTAAGAGGTTTTTCTTTTAGGCACTGTTCCAAAATACCCACATTCACCATCCTCTTCATTTACCATAGAGTTAAGAGTTGTCTCTGTGCAACTGTTTTTCTAAATCGGTTATGTCTAATTTTACTTTCGTACATATGAAGGGTTCCACTCACTTCCTGGAAAACAGGCCTTCTTATTTTGTAAATTGTTACTCCTTAATCATAACAGAAGGTCACAGGTATATAATGGTTAATCTTACTAAAGCACTATTCAAAATGCCTTATATCTTTGTATACACTTAGCCCTTACAGCAAATGTGTGATACGATGTATTATTATCACTCTTCATCTACAGATGAGGAAATGAAGGCACACAAAAGTTAAGTGACTTACCCAGGGTCACATAGGTAGTGAATGGTGAAACTGGGATTTGTACTGAGGCAGTCTAGCCACACTGTCCCTAGAATGTCTATAATGATGATAATGATCAAGGGACAGTAGCAGCAACAACAATAATGTAATAATGAAGTAATTAAGTAATAATAAAGTAATTGCTATGTTCAGGTACAGTGTATCATTTTATGTTGATTTGTGATCCCTAAAATATGTATTACAATACCTTAGGAAGTGGAAGTTTAAAGTTATCAAGTGACTTGTCCAAGGTCACATAAATGGTGAACCTGATGTTCAAGGCCAGATCCATCTGGTTTCAAAGTCCATCCTTCCTTCATTTTTCCATGCTGCTTTTGTTTTTCATGCCCTCTCTACAAAAAAACAAAAACAAAAACAAAAACACAAACAAACCAAAAAACCAGTGTGACAGAGTAAAGGCATTGCTTTCAGTAAATTTTTACTGCTTTATGGATCAAATGCACTAAGTAGAATAATAGTGAGGTCTAAAACCTAGAAACATAGCCTCTGAGCAGATGGCAACCTTCTCATCAAGGAAGTGATGAAGGGGAAACAGGCATTGGATGGTGCTTGGACCAGGCACCTGGTCCCTTCGTCTCTATGACGCTATAATTCTCACAATATTTCTTTAGAAAAGTTGCTATTGTTCCCCCCTCTTTTTTAAAACATGAAATAGAGGTACAGAATATTAAAGTGCTCAGGCTGCTTAACTCTGATGTCACTTGTGGGGCTGCTAGTAAAACCAAGGTCCTTTTACTCAGATATCACGTTTTATATGATGGATTTCACAGTTTCAACTATCTGAGAATGTCTTTTGCAGAGATTTCCAAAGCCTGGGTAGAGTTTTCTAACACTGAAAGCATTTCAACTGTTTTAAAAAGAAGAGATACTGGGAATTTTTTTTTTTTTTTTTAAGTTGTGTGTGTGTTTTAATTTGCAATTAATTGAAACTAAGAAAGTAGTTACAGGACATGGACTAACCTTGTAAATCACTGCTAACCTTAACTTCTGGGCACAGTGATGGGTCTCCTGAGTCCTCCGATCTGTGAACGGGGTTGTGGGAAGATTCTCCTCTTGTTCTTTAACCCCCATGCCTCTAGAATGGAGGGGATGGGAAAATTGTAAGGCACTGGAGGCTACATTAGTTAGGATATGGCTTAAAAAAGATAGAAGTTATTTTTTTCTTATATACAAGCCCAGGCATTAGCCATTTGGGTCTGGTAGGATGTGGGATCCATGGTGTCAAATATCTAGGCTGTTTGTGTCTTCAGCTCCACCACCCCTACTATGCTCCATGGTCCTGTCATCCAAGATGGCTCACCACTGTACCCATAGTGCAGTCCATGGAGATGGAGATAAGGGGCCAGGAGAGAGTACACCACTTCCCTTTTGGGGTGTGGTCTGGAAGTTGCATTTATTCCCGCTACTCTCCTATTAGCCATAATTTGGCTGTGTGTCACACTCAATTCCAGAAGAAGCTTGGAATTAAAATCTATATTCTGGGTGCCCAAATGCCGAGATAAAAATGTTATTACATTTTTATGGAAGAAAGAGAGAACTGCTATTTAGGAGCAATATCAGCTCTGCTCCCTCTTCTGCTTTATGTCTCCGCCACCATAAGAAGGTCAGGCCCTAGTTTCTCACAGTGAAATCCAAGCCATTATTGTTCTCATCTGTTGGGTGCTTAAGCATCCCTTTGTAAAGTTACGACCCTTTATACAGAACTCTATGTGGTCTAGTCATGGAGGAATGGTAGATACCAGGAACCACATGCCAACATGATGGCATTCTCTTGTCATTGCCCTGTCCAGCTGTATTTCCAGTTGGTAGATCCAAGGAAGCACTGTCCAACAACCAACAGTAATAAATACGTAACTCAAATCCTTAACTTACTTTTCTTAATAGATATGGAAAGATCCCATCATAATCCACAGTAATAATTTCAAATCTCCCTTGGCCTTCTCCCTGATTCTCTATCCTGGGAAACTGCTCTTAAAAAAAAAAGAGGGGCATCTGGCTGGCTCAGTCAGTTGAGTATCCAACTTCAGCTCAGGTCATGATCTCACAGTTTGTGGGTTTGAGCCCTGCGTCAGGCTCTGTGCTGACAGCTCAGAACCTGGAGCCTGTTTAGGATTCTGTGATTTCTCTCTCTCTCTGCTCTCCTCTGCTCGTGCTCTGTCTCTCTGTGTCTTTCAAAGATAAATAAACATCTAAAAAAAATTTTTTTTAAGAAAAAAAAAAAGCCCCAAATAAGCATCTTACTTACTAGCAACCCCTTTCCCTCTCTCACAGATTTTTTTCAATATTCAGCCCAAATGGTTTTTTTTGTCTCTCCCATCTCTCCATGTTTAAAGCATATACCTCAGTTAGGTCTATTTCCTATAAGCAAGAGTCTCTCTGATTGAAAGCTAACAAGCTAAGGGGGAGAAGGCAAATACAGGCTTTCCTGTGTTTCCAAATATAGGATTACTGTGGATTATTATGGGATCTTTCCATATCTATTAAGAAAAGTAAGTTAAGGATTTGAGTTACGTATTCATTACTGTTGGTTGTTGGACAGTGCTTCCTTGGATCTACCAACTGGAAATACAGCTGGACAGGGCAGTGACAAGAGAATGCCATCATGTTGGTCTTGCCATGTGTACTCTCCATCTATTTTCCACACAGAGGTAGCCAAGATAATTTTTACAAATATAAATTAGGATAATGTCACTCCTGGGCTTGAAATACTTCACAAACTTCTCACTGCACTGGGAGAAAACACAGCTTCCTCTGCAGGGCAGACGGGCTTCCCTGTGGTGCGGCTGGGCCCACCACACCTCCTGCCAGGGTCCCTGCACTCCAGCCTGTCTCCCCTTCTGCTCTTCATTCAGAGCTTTCCTGCCTAGAAGCTCCACCTCGGCTGCTGCCTTACCTGAAGTGCTCTCCCCAACTCAGGCAACTCCTATGTGTTTTGTCAATTTCTCTGAAATGCTGTTTTTCCAGAGATGCCTTTCCTGACTTGGCAGTCTACAATGAAACAGGTTTATTTCCTCTAATGGGATTTAGCAGATACCTTGACGAACATTTATATGTGACTTTATTTGTTTAATCCCTGAGTTCTTCACTAGCCTATAAGCTTCAGGAAAGCGAGGCACTGTTGCACCGACCACCATGTACCTAGACCTTTGAGGGTGAAATTCTCCCTATAAGCCTCTTATGGTAGATATGTCCCTTCTACCTACCCAGAGCCTACACCAAATCTGTACCATTTAGGAAATGCTCATTTCACCTCTTCCTGTTTCATTTCCATCCACTTTCTGCTCTACCCCGTAGCCACAGATGTGTTATATGACAGCCCAGCTATAGATAAAGAGATGTTGCTGTATAAAATAAGAAAGCCAAAACTCAGTCTTTCTCAAGGCCTGTTAGACCCAAATCACTACCATATACCCTAACTTTTTGGAGTGGAATGGTGTTTATATATATATATATATATATATATATATATATATATATATACATATATATATATATATATGTATATATTCTCGTTGGCATATATAGTCATCAGTGTTCTCCAGAGAAACAGAACGAATAGACTCTGTCTCTGTCTATCTACTCTGTATCTACTATGACTTTCTATCTATAGATAGATTATAAGGAATTGGCCAAGTGATTCTGGAGGCTGCCAAGTCCCCAGTCTGTAGGGTGAGCCAGCAGCCTGGAGGCCTAGGGAAGAGCCCCTCTAGCAGTTCAAGTCCAAAGGCCATTTGCTGCAGAATTCCCTTTTGCTCAGGGGAGGTCAGTCTTTTGTTCTATTCAGGCCTTCAGCTAATTGAAGATAGCCACAGACATTCCGGAGGGTAATCCGCTTTACTCAAAACCCACTGACTTAAATGTTAATCTCATCCAAAAACACCCTCACAGAAACATCCAGAATGTTTGACCGTATATCTGGGCACTGTGGCCTAGCCAAGGTGATGTGTTAAATGTAACCATCACAGTGTACAAACTTGTCCTTCGGGAGGAAAAAAAGTTCCAGTGTCCTTTTGAGAGCCGTGAACAGTCCCCAAAGACCAGAAGTAGCATGGCTGGGGATGCAGGAGGTGTGTAGAGGGAGGAGTAGGGCATCCTCAGCCCCAGGGAGAGTCTGCTGTGCACAGAGCTCTAGGGTGTCACTGACCCAAGGCAGAGATGAGACAGGTAGAGAGGAATCATGGTGGGGAGGAGGATAGGGGGGGCAACAAATGAGAAAGGCAAGAGCCTTGAGTCTGGAGATAATGGCAGGCTCCCACCCAGCCTTCAGGCCTTGAGGTGCTCCCCTGCTCTCTGCCTGTCTGTGGACAGAATGCCCCCCCCCTCCTCATATTTACTGATCTGCCCGTGGCTCCCTGCCACTAGGCTTATTTGGAAGCAATAGATAAATGTCAGCACTTAGAAGCTATGAAACGTCCTAACTGCCCCCCCTAGACTAATAAACATAAAAAAAAAAAAATCCTGATTCAGGCAGCCTGATGGGCTCATTGGTGAGAGGGAGATAAAGTTTCCCTTCAGGACATTTATAATTTACATAATAAAAAGCTTTTCACCTTCCAGTCAAGGAACAAAATTAATTACCGTGGCCCTGTTACCTCTTAGAACATTTTTTGCTTAAACTGGCAGGAACAGTTTGTGAACTCCTAAACGAAGGGTGGGGGCCAGGAGTGGGTGTTAGCAGAGGCGGGGTACACAGAAGGGGGAAAGGCGCCCCGCGGTTCACTGTACCATAACCTGGAATGGGCGGCTGGACTGTGGGGGTTACTCTGCATTTAGCAAAGACATCTGTGGCCTGACCTGTCCTTTCAACGCATTCAGCGCCAAATAATGCGCTAATGATAATGGACTCGGCAATCTGAGGGCCCATAATCACCTCCCCTCAGACAGATGTTGAATGGACAGTCACCAGAAGGGTTGCCGCGATCATATCCTTCAGTCATGTCTTGTCCTCTTCTCTTTTGGGCACCATTTCAAAAAACAAATAGAAAAGCTGGTGTTGCAGTGCTCCTGTTTCTGAAGATATATGGACAGCCCAAAGTCCTTTGATTAGGAAACCCTATTTGATGTCCATGCTGAGTCTCTTGTTCCAAATTCCCTGAGCCCTTCAGAAAGCTGATGGTGTTCACCTAATGTCATTGCTTCTCATCTCTCCTGTGAGGACAGCTGGTGGCCTGCATTATTTCAGATCTTTGCAGATGAAGACGTAGAGGTGAAGGGAGGTTAAATAGTCCACTTTCCACTGAGGAACTGGGCATAGAATTCAATCTCAGGTCCACAAGGTTATAGGGTTTCCTAGTAGATCAGAAGGCTCAACCCAGGGTGTGGTAGGGCTGGAAGTGTCCTCTCTCTCTCTCTCACTCACTCAGAAGCAGGTGGGGCCATGAAGGTAAGGATGGGAAATCAAAGCCTCCCTCCTACTGTTTATGAAAGAGGAACTATTATTGATTTAATTTTCATTGTTATTTTGTAGTAATTATAACATAATACAGGGTTACCAAAGGAAGTAGCAAAAGATAGCATGACTGCAAATAAGTTTTTTTTTTTATCTCCTTTCAGTCCATTTTCCTGTCTTGGATAAACAATATTGACAGGCAAGTAAAGTAGTGGATTTTATTCAGAAGTTCAGATTTTGAGGGGAAATCAGGATGTGTGGACAGTCAGCCACGGAAACACTGTTCATTTCAGAGTCCTGGGGCCCCTCCCTTTCTCTCCCGTTCATGTCGGATTCTGTGTTGCCCCTCAGTACATTTCTTTGGTTATTTCTGGAACCCAGTGTACTTGACGCTGCAGGGCACCCGTATTTTTTGCTCTCCAGATAATGATTAAGTAAAGGTCATCTTAGAGATCTTACAGGAGCTCCTGGGTGGCTCAGTCACTTAAGCGTCTGACTTTGGCTCGGGTCATGATCTCACTGTGGGTTTCAGCCCCACATTGGATCATGATCTCATGGTTTGGGGGTTCAAACTCCGCATCAGGCTCTGTGATGAATGGCTCAGAGCCTGGAACCTGCCTCGGATTCTATTTCTCCTTCTCGCTCTGCCCCTCCCCCCTTCATGCTCTGTCTCTCTCTCTCTCTCTCTCTCTCAAAAATAAATAAACATTAAAAAAGAGAGAGGTCATTTTTACAGGGGAATGGGGAAATATCAGTTTGGTCAAGTTGGAAACTGTTTCTTGCCGGATTTTTGGTGTGTTATATATTATGAATAAAGTGAACGATGGAAGGGACAGGATCTAGAGCAGAGCAACTGGGATTTCTGGTGTCTTTTTGATCTGAATATAAGTTTGAAGCTAAAGATAGTTTAATTATGGCTCTACTTTGGAAAAATCATTTGTTGTTTCTAGTAGAAACCACCCATTAGCCATCTGTGTCCTGAGAGACAGTATAGCCTAGTGGGTGAGAACATGGGCTGTGTGTGTCCCAGTGTGTCCACTGGGTACGTGGCTTTCTCATCTGTAAAGTGGGAACCAGAAATTCATGTGCCTTTTAGAGTTTTTGTAAGACAAAATAAACTGGTGCACATAAGACACTTAAGACACTGCCCAGTGCATAGTAAGCAGTCAATAAATAAATGTTAGCATTTAAAAAATTCATAATAGTTGGTATATACTCTTTTTCAGATGGAGAGTTTATGTCGTGTGTGACTCAGTCAACAAATGGCTAAATCTTGTCTACATGTTAAGATAACCAAAATAACTACTTCAGTTGTACCATACTCTGGTTATTGCTGGTGGCTTAGTGGCCAAATTGGATTGATTGTATAATAATATGATATTACTACAAACTGTTTGCAAAACATATATGATCAATCAGCTCATATAGTCCTGACTACCATGATTTCACCCATTTATTTATTTGCACATGAGTGCATGTGGTCATTCAAAAAACATCAAGCACTTACTAGGGGGAACAAAGACTCATAAGATCTGGTCTCAGAAAGTCCTGACTGGGAAAAAGATAGGTAACACACTTGTGAGAAGGGCCAGTGTGCCCCAGGTGATGAAAGAGCCCCTTCCAGTAGGAATTCATGAGTTGAAGTTTGATAGAGAAGGGGGGAATGGCCAGGAAAGAAAGAGCGTTTCAAATGGAGGGAGAAGCAGGCACTACTAATATGGAAACAAAAGAGAGTCTGGATGGGCAAGGAGCTTGGGATGGCTGCAATGGGGTATGTGCAGGGCAGAGGGGTGGGGAATGGCCACCAGGCCTCAGCTCCTGCAAGGCCTCCTGTAGGGCACAGGAGGAGTTTGGACTTCATCCTCTAGGTCAGAGGGGTTAGGGGTGAGGGAGAAGAGGGGGTTGGCAGGAAGGGGATGAATGAACTAGAACTTTCCCAGGTCCCCTTCAAACTCTCATGGCATATCCCAGGCAAGAGGGAGGAGGGGCAGTTATTGCAGAAATGGTACAGAGTATAAAAGTTTCCTGGGCAGGGGTGCCTGGGTGGCTCAGATGGTTAAGCATCCAACTCTTGATTTCAGCTCAGGTCATGATGTCCAGTTTGATGGTTTGAGCCCTGCATCAGGCTCTGCACTGACAGTGAGGAGCCTGCCTGGGATTCTTTCTCTCCCTCTCTGTCTGCCCCTCCCCTGCTCATGCTCTGTCTCTCTCTCTCAAAATAAATAAATAAAAATGAAAAAAATATTTTTAAAAAAAGTTTCCTGGGGAGATCTGGGTAAATTCTTTTCCATCCATCCCTTGACCCTTGAGAACCACCTTCCCCTGCAGTGGAAGACATGGGAGGATTTTAGCAGGGCAGGGGCACACTCGGGGGTGTGTGTTCAGAACCATCATTAGGGTTGCAGTGTGGATGCTGGACTGACATATAGATCAGGGACAGATTAGCATGTGATTGTACAAATTCAGGCAGAGGGGCTGAGGGGTGAGCTAAAAAAGGAAGCATTTAGAAACGGATCACTCTTTATGGCCTCTCGGACATGGTGTGTGGAAAGAGGAGGTTCCTTCTAACAAACGTAGAACTATAGGAGAGAAAGCAGATTACTTTTTATTTGGAGATGCCAGTAAGACTTCCCCATGGAGACATTTTGATATCTGTTAAAAGAAATAAATGTATAGTTATGGAAAGAGTCCTGTTTTCAAATTAGAAGATTTATTTTGTAGTGCTAACTAACCTATCGGCATATCAGAGATGACTTCATTAAAAAAAATCTTTCCTGTAACTCTTTCATTAACATCTGTAAGACTGATGATGTACAGGACAGGATGAATAGATTTTCCTTCCCTGTATAGGGCATATTTTATGTATTTTAATACCTTCTAAATTGAATTTTTCCCTCCAAATACCAGACTACTCTTCATTCTTTCCTCTTTCAAATTCATATTGTTCACATCCTGGAAGTTGACTTTGTTCAGTTTTACAAGTGAAAGATTCATGGGTAAAGAGAGCTCAAGAAAATAAGGACCTTGTGAAAGTAGATGACAAGATTAAATGTGGGTAGAGGAAAGAGAAAAGGTAATAATTAGCAATCCAAATTAAATTAAACATAAAATAGAGACTCCCAGGCCAAGAAGGGTCTTAGGAAAGGGGAAGGGAAGAGAGACTGAGTGTACTAGTGTTGATGTT